>NC_058082.1:353450629-353768246 GCF_014858855.1 Bufo gargarizans
TGGCAGTGCAAATGTCCTAGGATTGGCATCCCATGAAAACAATAGTAATAAAGGACCGGCACTCGCTGTTCGTAGTCTTGCAAATATTCTCTTTTATTGCTGTATGTCTATATCTGTACAGATGTGGCAATAAAGAGAATATTTGTAGGACTACGAACAGCGAGTGCCGGTCCTTTATTACTATAATTTGTCTGTATCTGAGTTTCTACTGTTACTTTGTCTCATATTTTGTATGTTCATCTGTGAACGCCATGCACCCAGTACCGCATGGGGTCCAGGTATGTCACTATGTCTTTGTATTTTGTATGCAGGGACGGATTAGCCATAGACTAGTGATGATCGAGCATGCTCGGCTGAATACCTGTTCGGCTCGAGCATCGCTATGCTCGGCACATGGCGGTACTCGGCCGAGTACCACATGTGCTCGAGCGGCATGCTCGAGTCTCCTCCCTGCACATTTCGCGGCTGCTAAGCAGCCAATAAACATGCAGGTAAGTACTGCCATCACTGTAATGCCAGTAGCCATGTTGGCTGCTGGCGTTACAGTGATTGACTGGCCGGAACGCGTCATAGGGTGCTATATAGCACCCGATGACGAGGGTTCAGCTCATTGCAAGTCAGGTAGGGCTGCGTTTAGGAAGGGACAGATAGTGTAGGGCAGAAATCTCAAATTCAATTTACCTGGGGGCCGCAGGAGGCAGAGTCTGGGTGAAGCTGGGCCGCATAAGGGATTTCACCCTAAAAAAATCCTCAAATGTCATTATTAGCAGTTTTAATTATTTCTTCTGAACATGAAGTGTCCTGAACATGAATAGAACATTGAGTGAAGATCATGATCAGTTCTTCTGAACATGGCATCTTTTGCCTACTCCTTGCTGCCAGAGACTTGACAGCGCTTCTTCTCACAAATCTGAACCACATTTGGCTTTAGAGAGGAAGCAGTTGAGACCCTCAGTATGGCTTGAAGATGATCATCATTAAGTCTAGACCTGTACTTTGACTTATTGAAGTTCAAGGTGGAGAATAACTTTTCACACAAATATGTGCTCCCAAAAAGGCACATGGTCCGCTTGAACATTCGGGAAAGCTCAGGGAAGCTGGGGGGCAATTCTCTCAAAAATTCCACTCATCTCCCTGAACTTGGCTTTGAGATCAGAGTTGCATTGCAGGTCAATGAGCTCCATTTGAAGCACAGGAGGGGCATCTTGCACATCAAAGGAAAAGGGGTTCACAAAAATTTGGAAAGTGGCTCTGTGCATTTTGAAGTCTGCAAATCTGTCATCAAATTCCTTTTCTAGCTTAAAAATAGCATCAACATATTTCTCACCACTGAATGGTATGCCTGCATCCACAAGTGCCTTGCATGCTGGGAAATGGCAAAGGTTGTTGTTTGTCTGAGAGAGCTGGGATTTCCATAACACAAGTTTTGTGGAGAAGGCTCCCTCCATCTTCCATCTTGTCACATTTCTCCCCCCCATCCATGTTATCATATTTCTCCCCCTCCATGCCATTCATGTTGTGTTGTCACTCACATCACACTCACTACCCTAACATAACACAACCTGACCTGTCCTGACTCTTCTGCCGGCTGCCTGCGACTCTTCAATTCAATCTTTTTCTGACCGCTGTGGCTGTGTCAGACTGCTCGCCTCTGACAGTCCCTCTGCTCTGGTTGCTTCCCGCCGCCGCGGCGCTGCTCACTCACCCTGTCACACACCCGTGGCCTTTCCTGAGCCCATGTGACCGTGTGTGCGCGGCGCTGCAGCAGTACTACAGTAAGTCAGATGATTCTTTTGTTTTTCATTCATTCATTTTTGCGCAGGCCGGCTGTTGGTGCGGGCCTCAAAATATTGTACTGAGGGCCGCAAATGGCCCGCGGGCCACGAGTTTGAGACCCCTGGTGTAGGGGGTTTGTGATCGCAATTTATTCAATTTTAAAATGTTTCAAAGACCCAAAAGTCCTTTTAAGTACTATTGTGTGTGGTAAAGTTGTACTCAAATTTTTTTTTTATACTTTGCGAAATAGCAACTATTTTGCTATATAGAAGGTGTCTGCAGTGACTTGTGACATATGTGCAGCAATACCTTCTGTGTTTCAGGGGCAGAGATAGGAAGAATATTAGTAAAAACAATATTTTTTTCCCCATAATCCACATTTTTTGCTGTCAACGGTGTAATCTGTGAATTGTGTTATCGGTGCTTCAATACCTTGTGTGGTTGTCAGGCCTAGAGATAGGGAAAACAATTAAAATACAGAACACAATTTTTCAGCCATAATCTATCCACATTTTTGCTGTCAACGGTGTAATCTGTGAATTGTGTTATCTGTGTTTCTTTCTTCCAAATTTCTGTTTATTAAGCATAATAAATCAAAATATACACTCATAAACAATAAAGGGGCAACATGCCCCAGGATCATAAAGCAGAGAGCATGACCTTAATAATGAATCTGACGATGAATCACAGATGAATAAGGACATTAGATGAGAAGGAAGAAAAGAAAGGTGACCAAACCTTCTGATTGCATAGAAATAAAGTGACTATGAAGGGGGGGGGGGGGGGGGATAGGAACCACCTTAACTCCTTAAGATTTTTCAAGCCATTTGGCCCACGTTATCAAGTATTTATCATGGGACATCGACTCCCAACTAGACATTTCCTCAAATCTGCAAATCTCATGCACTTTATCCTTCCACATCTGCACAGTTGGTGCCTGCTCAGAGAGCCACTTTAGTGGAATGAGTAATTTGGCAGCCGCTATAAGGTGACATAGCAAGGAGTGCTTTCTGAGGGGGCAATGGAGATCTGGCAGATTCAGAAGAACAGCAGTGGGTGTTAGGGTCGTGCTGGCTGGACAAATTCTCCTTATTTCACTAGCCACTCCATCCCAAAATGGGCGGATACCAGGGCAAGACCACCAAACATGCAAAGCTGTGCCCTTTTCTGCAGAGCACTGCCAACATTCCGCAGATACCTCAGGGAACATCTTATTTAAGAGGTCTGGCATGCGGTACCATTTAGTTACAATCTTAAAAGCATTTTCTTGTATGGATATGCAACGGGAAAAACCATGTGAGTGGCTAAGGATCCTGTCTACATCAGCATCCGAGAAATGCGTGTTGAGGTCGGATTCCCACTGGGTGAAATAAAGAGGTCTTTTAGCATCCTTTGGTTCCAGAGTTTTGTTATATATGCAAGAGAGTAGTTTACTTCTAGGGTTAGGGGATTGGAGGATGGCGTCATACCAAGAGGGACTATACCCCCTAAAAGCTTTATTTAGATATTCTGTGCAAATTTTACTGAAATGGAGGTAATGCAAGTGAGACCATTTGTCCGTCTTATAAGACATTTTCAATGTCTCTGCGTCTGGGACCTTGTTACCCTTCAGCACGTTCCCCACAGCGACATTACCAAACCCAGACCACAAGTTAAAAAAACCTCAATATACCCCAAATGTAGGTGATATGGAACTAGGCGAATTGGTGTGAAAGGGGAGAGGCCCATTGGAAGTGACAATTGAGAAGCGAATTTTCTCCACGCCCTATAAACCCCAACAAATGAGGGGTTAGTTAAGTTATCTTCCACAACGGTTGAGGGCGAAATCTCCCACAATCTGGCCAATGAAATGTTGGCTATTTGACAGCCTAGCTTGGGAGAATAAGGGTTAAGAATTTCCGAATGTAGTCTAATCAGGTTGGCCAAGTAGTAGCTTTTAACGTCTGGGAGGCTGAAAACCCCCCTGACAATAAGTTGGGACAGACGACCATAAGATAGCCTAGGTCTAGATTTCTTCCATACAAAAGCTGAAAAGAGTTTTTGAACCTGAGAACGGTAAGAAGTAGGAAGGGAGATCGGCAGGGTCTGGAAGAGGTATAACAGTCTAAGGAGGACATAAGTCTTCAAAAGGTTTTTCCTACCGATCCAGGACAAGAAGGGGATCTTGAGGTTTTCCAATTGTGCGTTAATTTCGGACAACAGAGGGGAGTAATTTAAGTGAAATAGCTGGTTGGGGGAAGGTGTTATATTGACACCAAGGTATTTAATGTGGGATGCGGACCATTGAAAGGGAAAGGAGTTGGATAGACTGGCCATGGTGATCCGAGGTAAATTAATACCCATGGCTGAGCATTTAGATAGATTGATTTAAAAATTAGATATATGACCAAATTCATCTAACAATTTCAATACCTCAGGAAAAGCAGTGACCGGGTCTGACATAATTACCAGCATGTCATCTGCAAAGGCCGCCACGGTATGATAAGTGGAGCCAACTTTAAACCCTTTGATGATGTCACTCTGTCTAATTTTCTGAATGAGGGTCTCCAGGCAAAGTATAAAAAGGGAAGGGGACAATGGGCACCCCTGGCGAGTACCGTTGGAAATGGCAAAATAAGGGGATAGAATACCATTGACCCTCACTCGGGCATGGGGGACTGAGTACAAGGACATCACTGCACCCACAAATTTAGGATGGAAACCAAACCTGGAAAGAGTGGCTTCCATAAACCCCCAGTCCACTCTATCAAACTCCTTCTCGGCATCTGTGCTCAATAGAGTCAGGCTGTTCTTAGATCGCAAAGCATGTTGAATTAGCATCTGAACTCTAAATGTGCTGTCCCTGCACTCACGCCCCCCAACAAAGCCAGACTGGTCAGGAGAAATAAGGGTTTTTAAAAAAGGGGCAATTCTGTAGGCCAACAATTTGGCCCAGAGTTTTCTATTGGCGTTTAAAAGGGATATAGGCCTGTAACTAGATGGGATTTCTGGGTCTTTATTAGGTTTTGGGAGGACCACAATGTGAGCCTCTAGTGCCTGCATTGCTGGAGAAGCACCATCTAGCAATGAGTTAAAATAAGACACCAGGTGGGGCCAAGTACATGGAAAAATTTCTTGTAGTACGCAATTGGTAGGCCATCAGGGCCGGGGCTTTTACCCGAGGGAGTGGAGCTGAGGATTTTTTGAACCTCTGAAAGGGAGGTGGGGGAGGTCAGGGATTCGCTGTCTGCTAGGGATAATGTTGGTAAGTTAAGCGAAGATAAGAAAGTATTGGTGAGGGTATTCCTGTCCTGGATGGCATTAGGGGACTCTTTCCCACGCAAATTGTATAGGGCAGAGTAGTATGAGTTAAATATTTTGGCTATGCTTGGGGTGTCTGATACTGACGTATTCTTATTACCACGCATTTTAGTAATATAGGATTGATCACTTCTCTTTTTGATTTGGGCCGACATTAATCTATTCCCTCTATTCCCACGTGCATACTGCCGGTGTTGAATTTTGAGATAAGCCTTAGCAGCCTTAACATTCAGAAGATCCTTTAGCTCTTTCCTTAGAACTAACAGAGCCTCTAAATCGGTTTCTGACATAGACCTTTTATGTGCCTGTTCAAGAGATGAGATCTCGGAAAGGAGGAAATTTAGCCGACTATCGCGTTTCTTTTTTAGGAAAGAACCCAGTGCTATGAACTCTCCACGCCCAACAGCTTTATGAGCCTCCCAGAGAGAAGCTGGAGAGGTCCCAGCCAGATCATTAAGAGTGAAATAATCTGCCAGCTTTTTCCCAAATGAGTCAGTGTCAGCCTGAGTGTTCAGAAGTGTAGTATTTAGGGACCAAACCCACTCCCAGTCAGAAGCCCCAGTGACTGTAAAGGAGAGAGAGACCGGAGCGTGGTCCGAGATCGTGATATTGTGTATTTCAGCTCCACTAACCCGAGGCAGCAACCTGTCAGAGATGAATAAATAATCAAGGCGTTGATAAGATTTATGGGGGTGTGAGTAGTAGGAGTACTCTTTTTTTGTCAGCATTCATGGATCTCCACACATGACACAGGCCCATGTTGCTAACCTTACTGAGTATCCCGTTCAGCACCCCAGCGGAAACCGCGGACCTGCGAGTGGAGGCATCCAAAAGAGGGTTCAATGTTAAGTTAAAATCCCTGCCTATGATTAACATACCTGAGGTGAAAATGGAAATCTTACGTAAAATCCTGGTTAACTATTTAGAAGTATTGTTATTAGGAGCATATAGGTTACACAAGGTGACCTCCACACCGCCCAAAGTGCCTTTTAAGAGTAGAAACCTCCCCTCGGGGTCTGCTATCTCCGCCATTACACACAAGGGGACACTTTTATGTATACCAATACTAACCCCTCTAGAAGCTGCAGATGTATTACATTACATGCATGGAACCAGTGTTGAAAAGAGGAGCGAGCTAGATTTTTAAAATGCGTCTCTTGCAGCATAGCTATTTGTGTCTTATTCGACCTCAGTATCTGGAAGTTACGACTTCTCTTAATAGGATTATTACCCCCATTGACATTAAAGGTGGTCACATTTAGTTTTAGGTCAATCATCTGAAATAATTAAGCTCAATAAAAGGCTGTTTGATGGTGGCTCTATGATCCAACATGAAAACCAAACAACAACTAAGAGGAGCCTTCCGGAACTTAAAGATCCATGTATGCGCATACCAATTATGCACATAGATTTGAGGGTTGGGGAGAACAACAACATGTGATAGCCTGATCTGCCCAAGCCTGACATGACCTAAGCCCATATCAGATGGCTAGGCAAATGTACTAACACCATTGGAACGGTGAACCTGCATAATACCAGAACACATAAATTTCAGATCCAGCCGGATTCAAGCGGACCGTGACTGCAAGATGCATTGAGGAAAAGAAAGGGAGAAAAATAAGGTGGGGGGGAAGAGGGGGGGCCAGCAGAGACTAGGCCGGAATGAACGAGCCACGGACAGACAAATTCAACAGGCAGGATTAGAATGAAAAACGGGCACGATACAGTGCCAGATTCAGAAAAGGATGACTCAGAACCAAATCAATCATTAGCGTCCATCCTTGAAGGGCCGCCGTTTCTTCTATTCTTCTGCTTTTTAACCGTGGACCATTTCAACGGGGCCTGCAACGGGGGTAAGTCCTCCTCCAGTGGAACCGGCATCCAAGAAGACAGGACCATAGGCTCCAGGTTAAGTGGCTCCCAAATCTGCCGTAGGTCCTCTGGTGTGCGAATAGTGAAGCGCTTATTCCCATGGGTGATAAGGAGGCCAAAGGGAAATAGCCAACGGTATGCAATTATAGAGGAGCGCAAGATATCTGTGAGGGGTTTCAATAGCCGCCTTTTCTGCAAAGTAGAGGAAGCAATGTCCCGATAGATCAGAATTTTAGAGCCCATAAGCTGAATTTCTCCCATATATCTGGCTCGTTGTAGGACAGCTTCGGTTTCTCTGAAGCTTAACAGCCCACATATAACGTCTCTGGGGTTGTCAGAAGGCGGAGGTTTTGAGCGCAGGGCCCTATGCACTTTCTCCACTACCACTTTGCTAGCCCTGTCAGAGCCGAGTAAAAGCTCAAAAAGGGACCCCATAACTTTAAATAGGTCCTCCGTGTCTGCAGCTTCAGAAAAGTTCCTAATTCTCAGGTTTTTCCTTTGGCTCCTATTCTCCTGATCCTCCAGGAGCAGAAGGGAGCTATTTATTGCCGTGCGGTGGGAGTCTAGAGTGACCCTAACTGCAGCATTAAAAGTTAACAATGCGTCCTGATTTTGTTCCAGGGTTTCCACTCTTTCTCCAATATGGCGGACCTCCGTCTTAATGACCGTTAGGTCAGCAGCTATAGGGGCCAGAGCCCTTGACAGAGCCTCGTCCAGGTAGCTCCTGGTGAGGGTAGCAGGATCACTCACCTCTGGTTGCGAGGAGGAGAATTCTGCTGCATTGTCGGCGTCTGGCACCGGAGAGTCAGGGTGAGGGAGCACTGTATCCTTCAGCCAAGGCGCCATCTTAGAAGCGCACCCGGCCTGCTGCGGAGGTTGGCAGCTGACAAACTTCTCTATATTCTGCTCCAAGGTAGATCTCGTGTTGCCCAGTGAGTTCTTGGTCTGGATTTTCACCATTCTGGAGGGTTAGTGTGCTGAAAAAGAGGCTTAAAGCGAACCTTTCAACCTTACACCCGGCTCAGTCGCCGGGACCGCGCTTGTACAGGCGGCGCATGAGCCGTCGGCCTCAGTAGCAGCGCAATCCCATCTATCTGTAATTACAGATAGATGGGATTGCGCTGCTACTGAGGCCGACGGCTCATGCGCCGCCTGTACAAGCGCGGTCCCGGCGACTGAGCCGGGTGTAAGGTTGAAAGGTTCGCTTTAAGCCTCTTTTTCAGCACACTAACCCTCCAGAATGGTGAAAATCCAGACCAAGAACTCACTGGGCAACACGAGATCTACCTTGGAGCAGAATATGGAGAAGTTTGTCAGCTGCCAACCTCCGCAGCAGGCCGGGTGCGCTTCTAAGATGGCGCCTTGGCTGAAGGATACAGTGCTCCCTCACCCTGCTTGAGTCCGCGCGATAGACGGGATCGCGCTGCTACTGAGGCCGCCGCCTGTTCAAGCGCGGTCCCAGCGACTGAGCCGGGTGTCAATTAGACTGCATAGAGGCGGGGTTAGGGCAGGGGAGTTACAGCCTGGAGTGAGGGAAGGGCTACCCCCTTGACTTCTATCGTGGCTTGTGGAGCTGGAGAAGAGTACTTTATAAGGCGATTTTTTCATGCATATACATGGCAGAAAAGCGGGACAAGACTGTATGATAACACAAAGAGGATGATCTATAAGGTACTTTTGATAGTTTATTAAGTGAAATGCAGGTGAAAGGTTCGCTTTAATAGAGGCTTGGTGGCGGGAGCTCTACTCTCTAGCTTCCACCAACCAGCGCGGTCAGGCTCCGCCCCCGTGTTATCTGTGCTTCAATGCCTTGTGTGGTTGTCAGGCCCAGATATAGGGAAAAGATTATAATACAAAAAACACTATTTATTGTCAAAAATCTATCCACATTTTTGCTGTCAACGGTGTAATCCGTGAATTGTGTGATCTGCGCTTCAATACCTTGTGTGGTTGTCAGGCCTAGATATAAAGAAAAAATTTAAAATACAGAAAACAATTTTTCTACCATAATCTATCCACATTTTTTCTGTCAACGGTGTAATCCGTGAATTGTGTGATCTGCGCTTCAATACCTTGTGTGGTTGTCAGGCCTAGATATAGGAAAAATATTTAAAATACAGAAAACAATTTTTCTCCAATAATCTATCCACATTTTTTCTGTCAACGGTGTAATCTGTGAATTATGTGATCTGCACTTCAATACCTTGTGTGGTTGTCAGGCCTAGATATAGGGAACAAAATTTAAATACAGAAAACTATTTTTCTCCCATAATCCACATTTATGCTGTCAACGGTGTAATCCGTGAATTGTGTGATCTGCGCTTCAATACCTTGTGTGGTTGTCAGGCCCAGATATAGGGAAAAAATTATAATACAGAAAACACAATTTTTTCTCCCATAATCTATCCACATATTTGCTGTTAACGGTGTAATCCGTGAATTGTGGGATCTGCGCTTCAATACCTTGTGTGGTTGTCAGGCCTTGATATACTGAAAAATATAAATATAAACTACATCAGAAAATAGTGTCTGGGCCTAAAATAGTGTCCATATTCCGTGGTGTTTTGTGACATATACAGTACACCATCCGAAAACTGTTTCTATAAGACAAATTCAAAAAATCTGGGCCTAATGTAGTGTCCATATTCTGTGTGTTTCTGTGACATATACTGTCCTGCATCTGAAAACTGTGTCTTTAGGGCAAATTCCAAAAATCTGGGCTTAATCTAGTGTCCATATTCTGTGTGTTTCTGTGACATATACTGTCCTGCATCAGAAAACTGTGTCTTTAGGGCAAATGAGCAGAGTCAGATAGTGGAAGTGAAGGTGGTTGACGATGAGGTCACTGACCGAACATGAGAAAGTGAAAAGCCGAGCGAGGACAGCAGTATAGAGGGGGAGGGGTCCGCAGCACCGCAACAGGCTGGAAGAGGCAGTGGAGTTGCAAAAGGGAGAAGTCGGCCCACACCAAACAGGCCCGCAACTGTTACACTGAGCACCCCCATGCGTAAATCTACCTTGGAAAGGGGTAGGTGTTCTGGTAGTTTGCAACCTGTGCCGTACCAAAATGAGTCGGGGCATGAACGCTAGCAACCTCACCACCACCAGCATGATCCGCCACATGGCATCCATGCACCCTAATAAGTGGGCCGAACGCCTGGGTCCACGGGTCACACCACTGCCTCCTCTTCCCCTGTGTAACGCACTGCTGGCCAATCCGGATGCCCCTCGCCCTGCACCTGGTGCATGAACCTTCAGCAACAGCATCCACTTCCCTGTCCCACAACAGCGTCCAAATGTCCATAACACAGTCATTTGAACGCAAGCGCAAATCTCCACCCACCCAACCACAGGACAAAGCACTAAATGTGCAACTTTTAAAATTACTGGCCCTTGAAATGTTGCCATTTAGGCTTGTGGACACTGAGGCCTTCCGCAGCCTTATGTCGGCGGCTGTCCCTCGGTACACAGTTCCAAGCTGCCACTATTTTTCACGATGTGCCATGCCCGCCTTACACCAGCACGTGTCCCAGAACATCACCCATGCCCTGACCAACGCAGTTACTGGGAAGGTCCACTTAACCACGGACACATGGACAAGTGCTGGGGCCAGGGACGCTACATTTCCCTGATCACACACTGGGTGAATGTTGTGGAGGCCAGGAGTGAGTCGTACCCTGGGATGGCACAGGTGCTACCCATGCCCAGGATTGCAGGCCCCACGTCTATCAGGGGGTTCGCCAGCAGCTATATAGCTGGCTCCAACCCCCACTTCTCCTCCTCCGCCACCTCCTCCTCCACTCTCACCTCCAGCAGCAGTCAGCCATCAGTCGCTAGCTGGAAGCAGTGTAGCACTGCTGTGGGTAAGCGTCAACAGGCCATGCTGAAGTTGATCTGTTTAGGGGACAAACAGCACACCGCCGCAGAGCTGTGGCAGGGTATAAGGGAGCAAACTGAGCTGTGGCTCTCGCCACTCAACCTACAACCAGGCATGGTTGTGTCTGACAATGGCTGTAACTTGGTGGCGGCTTCGGAGCTCGGCAACCTGACACACACCCCATGCCTAGCCCATGTCTTAAACTTAGTGGTTCAGCAGTTTATCAAAACCTACCCAATTTGCCATAGCTATGAGTGAAGGCACGCCGCGTGTGTGCCCATTTCCGCAAATCGTCCACAGCTTCAGCCGGTCTGTCAACACTGCAGCAGTGCTTGCGGCTTTCAGCTCACTGACTGTTGTGCGACGTGAGCACGCGCTGGAACTCTATGTTTGACATGTTAGCCAGGCTTTGTGAGCAGCAGATGGCAGTTGTGGAATACCAGCTGCAACATGGTCGTCGGAGTAGGCATCGATGTCAGACCTCTGTGAGGTTTTAAAAAACGTTGATTAATCCACACAGATGGTTAGTGGCGATAGCGCTATTATCAGGGTAACCATCCCACTGCTCTGTCTACTCAAACGATCGCTGCTCACAATTAAGGACGACGCTCTGAATGTAGCAGACGAGGAAATTGGGGAGGACATTACACAGGGTGATAGCCAGCCAACCCTCAGTTCGTCTTCTCAGCACAAATTGGACCAAGAAGAGGAGGAGGAGGAGGAGCTGGAGACAGTTGCCTCTGCTACACAGGGTAGTACCCATGAATCTTTAATTCCAATTGTTCAGCATGGATGGGCAGAAGAGGAAGAGGAGGATGAGGAGATGGAGAGTCATCCTGATGTTGACATCGACGTCTTGCCTGTTGGTACTCTGGCACACATGGCTGACTTCATGTTAGGCTGCCTTTCCAGCGACCCTCTCGTTATACGCATTTTAGATAACACAGATTACTGGGTGTTCACCCTTCTCCAGAAGATCCTTGTTGGCAAATTGCTCCAAAATTTTCCACCTGACAGCGCTGGCGGCAGAGTCCGTACTTCCTTAGGCAACCGAGGAAGGGAGACAAGCGGAACACACAGCAGTTCCAACAAAGGCACCTTTTCCACCACAAAAAAGAGTATATGGTTGAATCTTGTTTTCTCCTCCTCCTCCTTCTCATCCAGATTATATATATTTCCTCCACTCAAATTTTTTTATAGGGTTAGCTCAGCAGCAGGCCCTCGCATATAATGTTTTACAGGGTCAGCTCACCAGCAGGCCCTCGCCCCTAATGTTTTAGAGCGTCAGCTCACCAACAGGCCCTCGCCCCTAATGTTTTAGAGGGTCAGCTCAATAGCAGGCCCTCGCATATTATGTTTAACTGGGCCAGCTCAACTGCAGGCCCTTGCATATAATGTTTTACAGGGTCAGCTCACCAGCTGACCCGCACCTAAAATCGTTTACTGGGTCAGCTCACCTGCAGGCCCGCAACTTAATGTGAATGAGGCCCTCCTTTATGTGATATACAGGTTGTATAGGAGTGCCTCTTCCTTGTAATTTTTGGCAACACTTGCACTTTATATACAAGTAAATATACAGGAAAGAATGTTTTCAATAAATTTTTCCTATAAAATAGATTTTTTACTTTGGTTTTGTGTGTAAAACCTTTATTAGATTGTGGGCCTAGTGATCACTTTAAGCCCTTTTAAGCTGCATCAGCAGCAGCATAGTGATAAAAATGAGTGGCAAGTTAACATGGTGTGGATATGGCAACATGAGGAGGCCACAGATTGTTTAGAAAGATGCAGATGGAAACAATCTGTGGAGCTATATCATGGTCACCTGCAGATTAATGCATACCAGGGCCGTAGCTATAGGGGAAGCTGCAGGTTTGGGACCCTGACACAGAAGGGGCCCATCCAGGAGGAGGAGGACTAAAGGATTTGGTCAGGGCCCCCTCAACAGTATTACACAATGAAATTATATCCAGTGACAGTATAAACAGTGTAAAAACTGATGAAAACAACTGAGAAAGCGATCTTTACAAGCCACAGGAATGGGGGTGGCATAAAAGGAAGAGGTCGCTAAAAAAATACTGTGGGATGGAGCCCCATTCAAAAATTTGCTGTGGGGCCCAGTCAATTCTAGCTACGCCACTGATGCAGCCCACAAAAGCAAGTTGGGTTTATCAATTACAAAACTTAATTAGATTGTGGGCCTGGTGATCAGTTTAAGGCCTTTTAAGCAGCATCAGCAGCAGCATGGTGATAAAAATGAGTGGCAAGGTGACATGGTGTGGAGAGGGCAGCATGAGGAGGCCACAGAGTTGCACAATGAGTAAGTCTTGATAAAAGACTAAGGCCACAGATTTCTTAGAAAGATGCAGATGGAAAACAATCTGTGGAGCTGTATCACAGTCACCTGCAGATTAATGTGGCCATCAAAATCAAGTTGGGTTTGTCGGTTACACCTCAGCTCAACAGCAGGCGCCAAACCTAAAATATTTTATTCAGGCCCGCGACTTAAATATTTTAAAGGGTCAGATCACATGCAGGCCCTCGCATAGAAGTTTTTAGGGGGTCAGCTCAGCTGCAGAACCTCGCATATAATGTTTTACAGGGTCAGCTCACCCGCAGGCACTAGCATATAATGTTTTGTAGGGTCAGCTCACCAGCAGGCCCAAACCTAAAATCTTTTACAAGGTCAGCTCTTCTTCAGGCCCTCAACTCAAATCTTTTACAGGGTCAGCTCACCTGCAGGCCTGCAACTCATGCTGCCTTGCTTTGAAGTAGTAGCCGTAGCTGTTTATCAGGCTCACTCTCTGAAATTGAACAATGATTCCCCATTACTGATGGTCACCATGTTAGGCACATAAAAGAACATTGAAAGTTGATAGGGAAGATATCCAAATGGATCGTGGATGTCACAGGACGTGCGATCAGGCAGAAGTTATCTAGTGTCAACAAAGTGGCAGCAGAGCCTCTCCTGTATAACGTTTCCTGACCCAAAATACCGCAGTGACATTCCCTGTAATTTTTTATTACTCATTCCAATAACAGGGCATCTTAAGAGTCCTGTATTTTTATTTATCATCACTACCTCCTCGAGTCGGGAGTGGGTAATTGCCGCGTGCCTGCTGCCTTACTTCGATGTTTCTTCTTTAATAACTTGACCCACCCTCTCCACACAATCAGATTTCAGCCATTGAACTCCCTTCGATGTAGTATCCCTTTCTCAAGCTACCTCTCCGGCCTATAACCCCGTTACCAGTGATCACCATGGTAGGCGCAGAAAAGAACATCGAAAGCTGATAGGGCAGACATCTAAATGGATCGTTGCCGTCACGGGGACGTGCAATCGCCCAGAGGTTATCTAGAGTCACCAATGTGGCAGCAGGCCCTAGCCCCTAAGGTTTTAGATGGTCAGATCAGCAGGCCCTTGCTCCAAATGTTTTGGAGTGCCAATTCCTTGTAATTTTTGGCAAGAAACTGGCACATGATGTTAAACAATAAAAGCACACAGAGCTATGGGGACTGGATGTTGCAGATGTGCTAGCGGCCATCTAGCAACCCATGTCCTCAGCTCTATACACAAAATCCCGGTGACAGGTTCCCTTTAAGGCTGCAGCGCTAGAATAGTGGGCAGAAATGAGCATTGCGGTAACTGCATTCAGCACTGAAGTATATTGCCTTAACAAAAGAAGTGTGAACACCTATCGGTCAAGAGGCAGCATGCAGACTTTGTTAGTTGTGTTGAGCATATACTGACAGACTGCACTTTTGATTGTTTCACCTTTACCACTTGTCTAGTCTGCGCAGATCCGCTTCCTTTTTTCTTATGTTACTATTAGAGATGAGCGAATTTCTGAAAAATTCGATTCGGCTGATCCTCCTAATTTTCAGAAAATAATTGCTTTGATCAAAATTTATTTGTGGCGAATCGTGTTAAAAAATGGTTATTTCCTGGCTGCAGAGAGCCTTTATAGTGGTGTAGAACACTGTGCCTTGCAGTAACACGCATAGGGAGTCTGCTGTGGTAGTGAAACAATACTGTTAGTCAGTATGACATGTAGACGACAGTCGTCACTCTTAGAATCACTGCACAATTCACTTATTTGGGCAGTTACAGTGCCAAAACTGACCAAATAACTCAAGAGTGAACATGGCAGAGGAACGTAAGCGCAGAAGGCACCCTGGTCAGACCTGTGAGCTGATGGACACTGGTGGAGATAGACAGCGGCCAAATTTCTACATAGGATGTCTCTATAGTAGTTCAATTTGTCCTGCATCTCAGCGGGTGTAAAAAAGGCCCCCATTTTGGACCAGTAGCGAGGGTCCAACAAGGTGGAGAGCCAGAAGTCATCCCTCTGCCGAATGCTAATAATTCGGCTGTCACTACGCAAGCCATTTGTGCAAGTGACTCGGAGGGACTCCCTGCCTCCATATCCACTGCATACTGCCACGGTGTGTCTGGGTCCTCTGCCTCATCTTCCTCATCGCCCTGTAGCTTCTCTGGCTGCTCCTGCTCCTCTCCTGTCACCTGTGTATAAAAAACACCCATTTCGCTACACATTGCTTGTGCTCCAATGTCCTCCTTCTTCTCCTCCTCCTCCAGTTCAGCCCCCACAGGGCTCCCGTGGCCGTGAGATGTAGGCGCCATGTCTTCAGTCCCAAGACCAGCCAGATTTACTAGCATCTGTTCCAGGACATGAAGCAGTAGAATGACATTGTTCATCCCGTAGTCCTGGCGACTGACAAATAACGTGGCCTCCTCAAAGGGCCTGAGCAAACGGCAGGGGTCACGCATGAGCAGAAACTGGCTGACATCGAAGTTACCCAGGGGAGCTTGGAACATCAGCTTGGAACATCAAGAAATTGTTTATGGCATTTTTCTGTTCATATAGTTGGTCCAACATATGGAGGGTGAAATTCCAACAGGCAGAAGCAGTGTCACCTGGCCAAGTTGCTGATGTGGCTATGCAGGAACCACATTCACCCAGTGGGCCGTAAAGGACTGTGGCTCCAAGTAGTCCTTTATTTGTAGCAAAGGAGCATTTAGAGAAGGACTTGCAGGTCCTCCTCACTACTGGAGCTGCTAAAGCTCATTAGAGGACGCTCCTGCCTTTGGTAGTCAAGTGTTGCAGCTGCCCTCTTGTGGTGTTCTTGGGTACTGACTGGGCAGTCAGTCTGGTAAATCCTGTGGTGACCTGCTGCAAACCGGGATCCCTAGCTGATGCAGTGGTGGACAAAACCTCTGGCTGGAGGGGCTCTGGAAGGCAAACTGGGGGTGCCTGTGGGAGCTTCCATGGCAGGATGTATGGTTACACCCTGGGATTTAATGTTAGTATGGAATTGTTTATCTGACCCACCCACAGTGTTGGGGATGCTGCCTGGTCAGGGATCAGTGGATCTGGTTCTGGCTGGGCCCGTTTCCTTAACCTTAATTTGCCATCTGGGGTCTCCTGCAAACAACGGACCCTCCCTGCAGAGCCTGGGTCTTCCTGCCAGGTTTTAGGGGTACATGCAGGGGATAGTGGCTTGGCCAGGAGGGTCACTCCTGCGGCAAAGGGGCCTTGAAGTTGAGTGTATTCAACCTGGTCCCTCACATACAGATTGTGTTGGGCCTGAGGCAGGTAAGTGCGCTTGACAGAGCGGCGGCCCACTAATACCTTGGCTCCCAAGTAGTTATCTTGGAGGAAGCCCACTCCTCTCTCTATAGAAAACCAGAGTACGGTTCCTGTGTGCCGGGAGAGTTTGGGGTCCCCTGGCTGGGGGTCATCCAGTACCTGTTTTACCCACTCTTCAACAGCTGTTTTATACTCCCACTGGCTTTGGGCATGACAGGTGATTTTAAATGGGACCTCTGGATTGAGGTGACTGGGCCTGGGTTCAGTCCGGCTGGGCGGTGGAGTTGAAACTCCAGCTGCCTCCGCTGCACCAGCGGGCGTGCGGAGTGGGGCCTTTCTGGGCATAGTAGGTGAGTCAAGTATCACTGGGCGCGGTGCAGGGGCAGCTACGGGTTGGACCGGGCCTCAGGGAGCAGGATTGCTACAACCTGTTGTAGGGGTCTCTGCGATGGGCGACATGATCGCAGCTTGATCCAGGGTTGCGGTCGACTCTAGGAGGGTCGTGGCTTGCTTCTGGGCCGGACCGTTGGTCGCTGGAGGCGAAGATGCAGTCTGAGATGCAGAGGCCTCCGGGGCCTGGACGGCTTGCTGGCGGTGGTTTCCGTGAAAGCGGGCTTGAGTGCTGCAGCCATCTTTGAGGAAGTCTGGTCTGTGTGTACAGCCATCTCAGAGGGATCCACAGCCTCCGGGGACACTCCGAAAGTGCTGGGGCCAGCTTTCCACACGGGCTAGGAGATCCGGATCTCCGGTGGGTGAGTTGCATAAACTGGTTCTTCTTGCCCTTGGAGTGCTGGTGTGCACATTTTAGCGCTTTTTGGCACAGCAATAAAGGCAATAAAGTTTCATCACAGTTCTTAGGCCTTCTAGCAGGGATAGGCACACAATCCGATCCTGTTAGGCACACAATTCGATCCTGCTGTAGCAGGGATAGGCACACAATCCAATCTTGTTCATGACAATACTTTTGCAGTGACCAAGAACGGGTACGCTGAAGCCACTTATGCAGTGGGCCAGGATACGGGTGGATAATAGTCTATAATTGTTCGTTACGCTAATTGCGCCGTGCGCAGGGTACTACCCCAGGGCCCTTCCAAGGTGTTTTGACCCACGTCCCAGACTAGGAATGCCAGAGTGGTGTAATGGCCTATAATGTCTGCAGAGTAGTGATAATTATGTCAATGGTGTCTCCTACCTGGGTACGGCTGGAACTAATCTTCTGCACTTTTCTGTACTTCTGATGTATGGGGACAGAGTAGCTGAGGAGGGAATGTCATCTCCTAGGTCTCTGGACTTACTTTCAGATGGTTTCTCAGGGGATGCTTTCTTCCTGGAACTCTGGAGGTTGTAGTTTTTGCTTCTTTTCATCCAGCTGAGGCTGCAGGTGCTCAGTCTGGGTATATGATCAGGTCTCAGCCTAGACAAGATCCTTGCTGTCTTCCCTATGCAGTAGAACTCCTCACACACACTCTACCCCTAGGAGGGGGTGGGCTACACTGACTCTAACTTCCTCCATGCTGGGAACAGTCCACACCTCCACAGAGGGGGAGCTAAGCTGGAATAATCAATTCCGCCTAGATACACTAAACTAGGACTAGTTCCTTGCTAATGCATTGCTGCCACCTGCTGGTAAACCTGGAAAATTATAAGAACAATTGTATTTAACATGGTTTTACATGCACATTTGTGAAGACATAAACATGACATCAGATGACAATATACAGGCTCTTAGAAGATAGTAGCGGGGTAGAGGAGTCTAGTAACCCAACTCTGGGGTGTTACACATAACCCTGTAAAGAGCTTAAATGATGACTACACAGGGAACCCTTAGGGGTTGGCCCTAAGTCAAACCTATCACTTGGCCCAGTGGTTCTACATCTGCCACTGTTTCCTACCTGTTTGTCCAGGATTATTCCCGTTGTTTAGGCCTTGTGATTTGTTTAATAAAGCATTCCTTTGGCCTACTCTGGATCTGGTTGTCTGTTTTCCGTACACTTGTGATATGTTCAGGGGTCCTCTTGACCCCAGATCATAACAGAAAGTTAATACAAGCCAATTAACAATGTAATATTATTTTCCATATTGCTTCCTTTGCTGGCTTGATTTATTTTACCATCACATTATTCACTGCTCGTTTCCATGGTTACGACCGCCCAGTAATCCGACAGATGTGGACAGGCTTGCTCACTATACCACTATACGAAAAAGCAGCAGCCTAAGCGTGCTCCCACAGTCCCAGCCACCAGAGAGGTCAGCACATTTTTCTATTGTGTGAATGCACATCCACCACTGCTGGATTGCAGGGTGCTTGCAGCCATGCAAATGAGCAGTGCATAATGGTGATGGAAAAATGAATCCAGCCACCAAAGGAATTAATCTGGACAATCACAATACATTAGCAAGTGTTGTGTATTAACTTTCTTTACATGATAAATGCCACTTGCTGAAATGAGACAACCCCTTTAAATCCAGGGATCATGCCCTACAAGGCATTGTGCCTGGTTTAATAATGAATTTCCTGGTTACGGACTGAATTTAAGGCTGTCTTCAATTTGTTCAGTTTTAGTTTGGTTTTGTTGTGAATTTATTGTGGTTTTGCAGTGTTTTTCATAATGATGCAAGATGTTAGCACAGCTTTATAATGGTTTCATCACCATCAGTTAGTTATAGGACTAAATTATCAATCTATTCCACATCAAACAAATGTACCAGAAACAAATCACACTCTACTTGTCACATTTGTGTTTTCTATCATTTGATCATTTGATTCTGGTAGTTTTGAAAGCAAGAATAGTGCAGTATGCAGCACTATTCTTGCTGTCAAAAATACTAAATTCAGGATGTAAACTTTACAGAAACAGAAGTGATCAATGAGATCCCACAGGATTTGTTGGAGTAAGGCCTCATGCACACGACCGTGACATTTTTTGCAGTCCGCAAACCGCGGATTCACAAAAACGGAAGCCGCCCGAGTGTCTTCCGCAAATTGCAGAAAGGAACGGGAGTAGAAATGCTATATATATAGACAAGAATAGAACATGCTATTTTTTTTTTTGTGGGGCCACGGAACGGTGCAACAGATGCGGACAGCACACGGAGTGCTGTCCGCATCTTTAGCGACCCCATTGAAGTGAATGGGTCGGCACCCGAGCCACAAAAAAAATGCGGCTCGGATGCGGACCACAAAAACAGTCGTGTGTATGAGGCCTAAGCCTGAAGACAATTCATTTCAAAGTAGACTCGATTAGGCATTAAGACATGTTCCGTATTGTTGGAAAATTATCATTATTATTATATTTATTATTAATATTTATTAGTAAAGGGCTATTCATTCCAAAGTGCTGTACATAAGATAAGGGATATACATACATAATACAGACAATAGCACTAAGCATGACGAGTTGCAAACTGGTACAGAAGGAGAGAGGGCCCTGCTCGTGAGGGCTTACAATCTACATGGTATGGGAGAAGGACACAGTAGGAGAGGGTAAAGCTGGTCATGGCGGTATAGAGGCAGCAGGGTCACTGGTTGTAGGCTTGTCTGAAGAGGTGAGTTTTCAGGCGTCTTTTGAAGGATTCCACTGTAGGTGAGAGTCTGATATGTTGGGATAGCAAGTTCCAGAGTGTGGGGGATGCACGGGAGAAATCTTGGAGGTGATTGTGGGAAGAGGTGATAAGTAGAGTTGAGCGGACACCTGGATGTTTGGGTTCGACGGGTTCAGCTGAACTTGACCTGAACTTGACCCCGAAACCGAACCACATTGAAGTCAATGGGGACCCGAACTTTGGAGCACTAAAGTGGCTCTATAATTGTCATGGAAAGTGCTAGAGGGCTGAAAATGGCAGCACAATGTGGTTAAGAGCATGACAAGTGCTCTGCAAACAAATATGGATAGGGAAATGACTTTAAATAACATAAAATACGTAAAAATAAAAAATAATAATCTTGATCTAGGAGGACGAGGTCCATATGGAGTAGGAGGTTGAGAAGGCAGTGGATGTGTCAGGGTAGGTGGAAGCCACGGTGGAGGAGGAGGTAGCCTACACAGATTTTTGGTTTAAATTTAAATTTTATTTTTAAATTAAGGTACACCCCAAAACATTGGGAAATATAACCTGGGATAAACCCCTCCAGCCGTGCTAAACAAGCGTTCAGAAAATGCACTGGTTGCAGGACAGGGCAGCACCTCCAAGGCGTAAAGGGCAAGCTCAGGCCATGTGCCTAATTTGGAGACCCAGATGTTGAAGAGGGCAGACCCATCAGTCAGTATGTGTACTGCCCCACCATGTCACACGTCCCCGTGATGTTCACAATCCAATTGGATATCTGCTCTATCAACTTTCGATGTTCTTTTCTGCGCCTACCATGTTGATCATGGTTAGCGGCGAATCAGGGTTCCACGCCAGAGAGGGAGCGTGAGAAAGGGATACTACAACCAAGGGAGGTCAATGAATGAAATTCAATGTGATTGAGCGGAAATGTGGGACAAAGTATTGAAGCAGAAGCTTCTAAGTTAAGGAGGGGGCATGCGGCGATTACCCACTCCCAACTCGGGGAGGTAGTGAGGATAAATAACAATACAGGACTCTTAAGATGCCCTGTTATTGGAATGATTATTAAAAAATTATAGGGAATGTCAGTCACTGGGGTATTTTGGATTTGGAAACGTTAGATAGGAGAGGCTCTGCTGCCGCTTTGTTGACTCTAGATAACTTCTACCAGATCGCACGTCCCTGTGACGTCCACGATCCATTTGGATATCTTATCTATCACTATTCATGCTGGCAGTAAATCTGCATGTGGTGATATAAAAAGCCACATTGTGTGAGCGCTGGCAGTGAATCTGCACATGGAGATACAAACAGCCACAATGTATGTACACTAGCAGTGATCAATCTGCATGCGGTGATAGATTTAACCACATTGTGTAAACGCTGGCAGTGAATCTGCATGTGGATATATAAAAAGCCACATTGTGTGAACGTTGGCAGTGAATCTGCACATGATGATGCAAACAGCCACAATGTATGTACACTGGCAGTGATCAATCTGTATGAGGTGATAGATTTAACCACATTGTGTGAATGCTGGCAGTGAATCTGCACGTGGTGTTACAAATAGCCACACTGTATGAACACTGGCAGTGAACAATACGCATGTGGTAATGCAAATAGCCACATTGTGTGAACACTGGCAGTCAATTTGTACGTGGTGAGACAAATAGCCACATTATATGAACACTGGCAGTGAATAATCTGCAGGTGGTGATATATAGCCACATTGTATGTACGCTGGCAGAGAACAATTGATATGTGGTAATACAGACAGCCACATTGTGTGTGCACCTAGTGAATTGAGCAGAAAACTGCTAAGTAGTGTTGCGCAGACTTATAATAAAGAGTGTGGCTGCCTGATCGCCAATTTGTGATAAATCCTAATCGTCCCCAGTGGCTACTGTGGATAGTGACAGATGGACGTGAGTCTGTTCCATATAAGACAATGTGGTAATAATATCCATAAACACACAGATAAATAAAGCACCCACTCAGTCCTCCCAGCAATTCCAAGACCTCAAGTGACATATTGCCAGTCCCTGATAGTTTTAATTGTAGGTTTAATTAGTTTTATATACATTAAACTTTTTTGTTGGGACCCCTAAAGAGATTTTTTTGGTCTGGATGACCTTTTGTATAATACGTGAATTTTCATCCCGAGGGCTTCAACCTAGGGCTCATTTTGTTGTTTATTTTCTTATCTATCAACTTTCGATGTTCTTTTCTGCGCCTACCATGTTGATCACGGTTATCGGAGAATCAGGGTTCCATGCTGGAGAGGGAGCGTGAGAAAGAGATACCACATCCAAGGGAGGTCAATGAATGAAATTAAATGTTGATCGAGTGGAAAAGTGGGACAAATTATTGAAGCTGAAGCTTACAAGTAAAGGAGATGGCGCACGTCAATTAAAGAAGAATTTTTGAAATTTAATTCCCTGTCACCTATGCAGAGCAGGGGTTTGTATACGGAAAAGTTGGTAAAATGTCACCTGACAATGTAACAGACAATGTTTTTAAATTTATGTCCCTGTCATCTATGCAGAGCAGGGGTTTAATCATGGCAAAATGGTCAAATGTCACCCAAGAATGTAACAGACAAATTAGTGAAATGTTTTCACCTGTCTACTAGGTATATCACAGCCAAAAATTGGTGAATTTCACCCGAAAATGTAACAGACAAATTAGTGAAATGTTTTTACCTGTCTACTAGGTATATCAGGGGTATATCACAGCCAAAAATTGGTGAATTTCACCCGAGAATGTAACAGACAAATTAGTAAAAATTTTTACCTGTCTACTAGTTAGAAGCAGTGGTATAAATTGGTGAATTTCACCCGAAAATGTAACAGACAAATTAGGGAAATGTTTTTACCCGTCTACTAGGTAAGGAAGAGGTATATCACACCCAAAAATTGGTGAATTTCACCCGAATATGTAACAGACAAATTAGTGACATTTCTTTACCTGTCTACTAGGTAGAGCAGTGGTATATTACACCCAAATATAGGTGAATTTCACCTGAATACGTAACAGACAAATTAGAGAAATGTTTTTACCTGTCTAATAGGTAGTACAGGGGTATATCACACCCAAAAATTTATGAATTTCACCCGAATATGTGACAGACAAATTAATGATTTTTTTTTACCCGTCTACTAGGTAAGGAAGAGGTATATCACACCCAAAAATTGGTGAATTTCACCCAAATATGTAACAGACAAATTAGTGACATTTTTTTACCTGTCTACTAGGTAGAGCAGTGGTATATCACACCCAAATATAGGTGAATTTCACCCGAATATGTAACAGACAAATTAGTGAAATGTTTTTACCTTTCTACTAGGTAGTACAGAGGTATATCACACCCCAAAATTGGTGAATTTCACCTGAATATGTAATAGACAAATTAGTGAATCTTTTTTACCTGTCTGCTAGGTAGAGCAGGGGTATATCACACCCAAAAAATGGTGAATTTCACCTGAATATGTAACAGACAAGTGTTAAGCAATGGTTAACATTGTTGTATTTGTGCTAGGGGAGGCGGGGCTACGTAGGGTTAAAAAGCAGCAGCCGTTACCTGCTGCACGGTCGACGGCAGTTCTGGGGTCAGGAGGCAGTCCAGCACTTCCGGTTTATTCGGCTCCACAGGTCGGGCATTTTGAGGGTTTGAGCGCTTGCCGCAACTTCAAATAGGGCGGGGGCTGTTACAGGCGGGGATGCGGTGCGCCGAGCATGGGGAGGGGAGGCCAGCAGTTCCCAACTCCGATCCGCAGGGCGGCGGTGGACTCGGGGATAGTACATGACATGTCAGCGGTGTCCGGGCGCGCCGCTTGTGCTGGTGAGCACGCCGCTGCTGCTCAGTGCCACCTAGTGGTATCTGCGCATGGTCTCAGCTGGCCTGAGGGAAGGGTACTATGTATTGAACAGAGGTACACATGGGGGGGTTCGGTGTCGGAGCATTTCATGGTCCTGTGGTACATTGGGTTATCCACCCATGCGGGGTTAAGCTGCCAATTGCAGGGGGGAGGTGTCACGGTCGAAAAAAATTAAAAATAAAAGTAAATTAAAACATCATTTATGTTTCCACAGTTACGTGTCACGTCACCGTGACACTACAGGCTAATAGATGGTCAGATAAGGTAGGTATCAGTGGCGAGCTATTGCATACAAGCGGTCATTTATCCAGTCAAATTCTGGCCAGTGGTGAAGAGGTGTCCGCAAACTGCTCCTGCTATCCCCAGGCCAGAGGCGGGGGGATATATATAAAAAAAAAATGGCAAGTCTGTCACGACCTCAGAAACACTTAAGTCCTGTCACGACTACAGGCATTCCAAATAAACGTGTCTGTCACGTCCACAGACTTGGCATACAGTCCTGTCACGACTACAGGCATCTTGTAAAGCGTCAGTCACGACAAAAAAAGAAAAAAAACACTACTACAGTCAGTCTTGGTCACATACTGTATCTGTCACGTCCACAGACACAGCATAAAGTCCTGTCACGACTACAGGCAGTCTTGGTAACACGTCTGTCACGTCCACAGACGCAGCATAAAGTCCTGTCACGACTACAGGCACACCACCTGCTCGTCAAGCACGTCCACACACTAGCAACGAAGTCCTGTCACGACTACAGGCGTACGAACCAGGACAGGTCTCAACATATTCGTGGACACGCCACAGGTGCTGCCAGGTCATATCTGTCACGACTACAGACTTGACACCACGTCCTGTCACGTCTTCAGGCAATACAGTCACGGCAGACCCACAGGTGCACAATCACGCACGGAGCAGGTGGCGGTGGCACAGTAAGTCCGCCACAGCAAAGAACAGATTGGTTGGGATCCACTGGTGGTCACGGCGGTCGGGCACAGGGGCACGATGTTGCAGTTCATACTTCAGGTTAGGGGGGTTACTAATGGCTCTCATTTACTGGCTAGGGACACCCAGTCTGAGCGAAGCGCGGAGCCATCCTTACGTTCCTGGACCATTCCAAAATTATCCGCCGAGCTGTGGCTGAGGGGCATCTCCTTTCCAGCATCCGCAAGGAAAGCGGAGTTATATCGTCTCCTGATGACAGACGCACCGCCCGTGAGCCAAGATGAGGTGTCCATGGGAACCATTCAGACGTCGCTCACACAGCTACACGCCGTGATCAACAGCATGGCATCATCCATGATGGACTTACAGGCCAGAATGGAGTCGGTGGAGGCCAGTTCTGCTGCGGCAATATTGGCGGCACCAACACCAGCGGTTAGCTGCAGCAGGGCAGTCCAGCGTTTCTGGTGGGTCATCCCAGATTCCCACGATTGCCCCTTCCCACTTCATTCCGGCAAACATCAGGCAGGATATATTGGAGGGTAGGGACGTCAACCTGGCATCCCTGCTCATTGCCACACATGAGGCCCTGGACAATAAGACCATAGCATGTGGTGAGGTTTCTGTCATCCTGAAGTCTAAGGATGCCAGGTTAAACAGGAAGCTTAATATCACCGAGTTCGTGCTAGCATTCAGCCTATACCAAGACGTCATTTGCACAGCTAACCCGCATAGGAGGGCTGAGCTAGACTTATACATGTATAAGGTAGTGGAATTAGGGTATAAGTATGGCGGCACAGCGTTTTTTGATTACCATCGGTCATTCTCAGCTAAAGCGGCAGCCGCCCTGACACAGTGCCAACACATCCTGGATTGGTCTAACATAGAGTTGTTTTGTCGCCATTTTGCAGGGCTGAAAGCTCCGACCTGCACCGTCTGCAATTCACATTCCCACACGGCGGGTTGGTGTTCTAATACGGGCTACGCAGCAAAATCAGTTCAGCCTAGTTCAGCCCCAGGTCCATCTAATAACAAGTCATCATTTGGGGTCGATAAATTAGGGCGTCCTAGGGAAAAGCCAGATATGCAATAATTATAATTACGCAATCTGTCATTATAATCAGTGTAGGTTACTACACATATGTGTGATCTGTTCAGAGCCCATCCACGAGTAGCATGCCCTCAGAAAAATCAAGGCCCGGCGTGACTAAGCGTGGTTAACGTGGAGCTGCTCACTCAGTTCTTGTCTGCCCATCCACCAGCTGTTATCCATTAGTTATCCATTATCTGGACGACTTTCTCCTGTTAGAATCCTCAAATCAAGAGCCTCAAGATTTAAAGGTCCTGTGTACGGCATTCGAAGACCTAAAAGTTCCATTGGCCCCACACAAGGTCGAAGGTCCTAGCACAGAGATCACCTTTCTAGGCATACACCTAAACACAGTAGACATGAAGGCCAGTCTTCCACAGGACAAGTTGGCCTTGGCCAGAATCAAGGCTGTCGTCACTGCCAAGGCAGATCTTCAGTCACTCCTTGGCATGCTGAATTTTGCCATGCGGATCATTCTGCAGGGCAGATTGTTTATTTCAAGACTGCTGGTACTCCTGCTACAAGCGCCATGCCAAGATAGCCCAGTTCACCTGGATCAGAATGCCATTTCAGATTTACTGATGTGGGACAACTTCCTCTCCCAGTGGAATGGAGTCTCTCTGTTCATTCCAGTAGCATCCAATCAGTCGCCAGTAGTCCATACAGACGCCTCTCCCACTGCTGGCTTCGCAGCCATACATGGCACCCATACATGGCACCCATACATGGCACCCATTGGTTTGCTAAACCACGGGCAGCAGATATTGCCAGCTTAACTGGGTTTTCAAGGAGCTCCTCAATCTTCAAAATCTATCCCATAGTAGGAGCAGTAGGAGTGGGGTGCACAGTGGAGAAACCAGACGGTCCTGTTTCTAACCGACAATGAGGCACTCGCTGACATCCTGATGAAGGGGAGGTCAGGTTCCAGGCACATAATGGCTTTCGTACAGAAGCTTGTGTGGCTATCATTGCAATTTAACTTCAAGTTCATTTGCTCACACATTAGTGGACGACGTAATGTCGCAGCCGATGCTCTATCTCACTTTAATTTTCCCCTCTTCTTTCAGGTTTTCCCGGAGGCAGACCGCACACAAACACCGGCTCCGCTTCATGGCCAGTTGCTGATAGAGTAACTCCATTTCTCGAAATGGCTAAAAGCCTCATGTCCAAGTCACTGTCCAGCAACACACAAAAGGCATACAAGACGGCCTGGCGATTGTTCGATAAGTTTAAGAACACATACCCTGCTGCCGGTGAAGGTTCCATCACATATCTGTTAGCATTCACAGCTTTTTGCCACTCTCATTTAAACCTGTCCTATAGTACCATCAAGCTATACCTGGTTGGCATACAGCATCATTGGTATATCCAGTTTCCGGATCAACCTTCTTTATTTACTGCCCATCCAATCAGATCCATGTTGAGAGGCATTCAGAAACAGTCCATCAAGAGAAGGCCCACCAGACGGCCTTTCTCCGGAAACATGATCATGTTCGTTTCTGATGCACTGACGAATAACCCGTTCGGCCAGTACATTAGCTTACTCATCAAAGCTGCAATGTATATGGTGTTTTACGGATTCCTCAGGCCGGGGGAGTTCACCTGTGCCAAGTCGTCCAGTGGCTACCTGCGGAGAAACCAACTGTAACGGGACGGCACGCATATTATCCTCCGGTTGGACTCCAGCAAGACAGGCTGACCTGGGGAGTCAGTTCAGGTCAGATACTTTGCCACAAACAACAAATGGTGCCCAGTCGCAGTATTGCAGGAGTGGTTGCAGTGTATCAGGACCGAGCCTGCTGAGTCCCTCTTGTTCAAGCTGGATGGGTTTCCCCTGAACATTCAAACCTTCCTCAAGTACGTTCTCCTACTAGTGTCCTCTTCAGGGCAAACCCGCTGGCCATTACAGGCATTCGTTCCGGATAGGTGCCACCTCCAAAAATAATTTGCCTGCATATGTCATCCAGAAATTGGGCAGATGGAAATCTGTGTGTTATGCCCGTTATGTTCCTGATCCACAACAGGAAATGTCCCTTGCCTTCAATAATTTGGTTTTGTAAGCAAGATGCGTTAAATATATAGATTCAAACCTTTTCTGAATCCATGTGGTTTTTGGGCCCTTCAGGCTACCCTCATACAGCAGTTCCGGCATAGCTCTACTGCTTCAGGTAGGTATTGTTAGGTAGTTCTTCACGGAGCCGATTCAAGCACAAGTGTTAAGCAATGGTTAACATTGCTGTATTTGTGCTAGGGGAGGCGGGGCTACGTAGGGTTAAAAAGCAGCAGCAGTTACCTGCTGCACGGTCGACGGCAGTTCTGCCCGCCCAACCCTCCCCTTCTTTACATAATCCACACTGGGGTAGCCCCCTTCAGGCTACCCTCATACAGCAGTTCCGGCATAGCTCTACTGCTTTTAGGGTTAAAAAGCAGCAGCCGTTACCTGCTGCACGGTCGACGGCAGTTCTGCCCGCCCAACCCTCCCCTTCTTTACATAATCCACACTGGGGTAGCCCCCTTCAGGCTACCCTCATACAGCAGTTCCGGCATAGCTCTACTGCTTCAAGTTGATACTGTTAGGTAGTTTCTCACTGAGCCGATTCAAGCACAAATTAGTGAAATTTTTGTACCTGTCTACTAGGTATAGCAGTGGTATATCACAGCCAAAAATTGGTAACATTTTTTATTTTGTATTTTTTAAATTAGGGTACACTCCAAAAGAGTGGGAAATATCCAAAATACAACGAGCAATTGCGCTGTTGTATAAAAATGGCTGTTTAAGGCCGGTATACATGTCTATTCTGCACAAGGTACGGACAAGTCCTGTGGGATCCATGCCTGGTTCATTTTAATGAACGTGAGCTTGTCCACATTGGCTGTGGACAGGCAGCTGCACTTGTCTGTGATGACGCCTTCTGCCGTGCTAAATACACGTTCAGACAATACACTGGCTGCAGGGCAGGCCAGCACCTCCCAGACATAAAGGGCAAGTTCAGGCCATGTGCCCAATTTGGAGACCTGGAAGTTGAACGGGGCAGACCCATCATTCAGTACATGTAGTTGTGTGCACACATACTGCTCCACCATGTTGCTGAAATGTGCTGCCTCCTGCTAAGACGTTACATATCAGATGGTGGTTCTGGTTGTTGTGGCGTGCTGACAAAGCTTTTCCACATTTTGGCCATGCTAACCCTGCCTTCTGAGGTGCTGCCTCAGCTGCGTTGCCGACCTCTTCCTCATCCTATGTCTTTGCCTTGTGCTTCCAGTGTGCCCCCGCTGTCAGGTGGGAATGCCACTAGCAGCGCGTCTGCCAGCGTGCGCTTGTACTTACGATCACGCTCCACTGACAGAATTAAAGATGGTACGTTGTCCTTGTAACGGGGATCCAGCAGCGTCGCCACCCAGTAATCAGCACAAGTTAGAATGTGAGCAACTCGGCGGTCGTTGCGGAGACACTGCAGCATGTAATAGCTCATGTATGCCAGGCTGCCCAGAGGCAGCGACAAGCTGTCCTCTGTGGGAGGTGTATCGGCTGTGTCCTTTGTATCCCCCCAGCCACGCACCAGTGATGGCCATGAGCTGGTTTGGGTGCCACCCTGCTGTGAACACGATAGAAGTGAAGAGGATTGCACTGCAGGAGAGTTATTTAGCTATTAAAGTCAAATCCTATTCGTTTGCAAACAGAAATTTTCAGTCAATAGGACCACATGCACACATCAATCTCAGCTGCGGTATGGAAACCTGAAATGGAATAAAAACCGCACTATGGTGTAGTAAATTCTCAAATGGTGATGTCACCTTGTGAACAGATTGTACTCACAAGACTCCACTGATATCGCGCGTGGACAAAGATCTCATCGGTGTCTTCAACCAGAGGACTTCACAAGTTGAGGTGGACGTAGGTCTGGAGCGGTCGGTTAAGCGGATGATCGCACGGACTGAAGTCTTGAAGATGTCCTATGTGAAGGAACTCTGTGTGTATCGTAGACGCAAGCCTGAAGTCGTCAATTCAACAGAAGTTCAATAGGTGGATTACCGCAATCCAAAGGATGGAATACCGCTTGTCAGAAGATAGCATCAGACTCCCCACTTTCCGATGTCTCAAAGAAAGGAGGACACAACAATAGTGAAGTATGTACTCTTCACTTCTATTATATTTTGTGGACCTTTTCACTCACATTGTCCTAGGATTTGCAGCGCTAGAGGGACCAATATCCTAACAGAGATTTTACTATATTGTTTTGAACTGCTGTGAACACGGTTCCTCCTCCTCCCTTTTCTTCCTCCTCTTCCTCCACCTCCTCATCCTCCAGAACTGTGCTCTGGCTGGACAATTGCATACCTGGCGTTTGTGGGTGCAGGAACCCACCCTTGGAGCCACTTGTGAATGACTGGCAGGAAACTCTCCTATGCCACATCCATTTCCATTATCGCCAGAAGCATTTTTTCAAGGAGGCATTATAGTGGGATAGTAACGCTGAGAACAGCGTTATTGGCACTGGCCATGTTGATAGAGTACTGGAAACAGCGCAACAAGGAACACAGGTCTTGAATGGAGGCCCAGTCATTTGTGGTGAAGTGGGGCTGTTCCACAAAGCGTGCTGCAGCTGAAACTCCAATATCCCCTGCTGCTGCTCGCACAGTCTGGCCAGCATGTGCAAGGTGGAGTTCCAACTTGTGGGCACATTGCATATGAGGCGGTGAGCGGCAAGGCCAAAGTTACGCTGCAGCGCTGACAGGCGAGCAGCAGCAGGGTGAGAACGCTGAAAGCGTGCACAGATGGCCCGCACTTTCTGCAGCAGCTCTGACATACTTCTGCACCACCAAATTCAGCACATGCCCAAGGCAAGAAATGCGCGTCAAACCGGCTAGTCCCAGAGTTGTTACGAGATTTCGCCCATTATCGCACGCCACCAGGCCGGGCTTGAGGCTCACTGGCACCAACCACTTATCGGTCTGTTGTTCCATGCCCGTCCACAGCTCCTGCGCGATGTGGAGTTTGTCCCACAAACAGACACGTTTTAAAACTGCCTGCTATTGTTTACCCCTGGCTGTGCTGAAGTTGGTGGTGAAGGTGTTATGCTGACTGGATGAGGTGGCGGTAGAGGATGAGGCAGTGGAGTAGGAGGTGGAAGCAACAGGAGGCAACGAGAAGCACCCTGCAATCTTCGGTGGTGGAAAGAAAAACTGCTATCCGCCTCAGACCCAGCCGTCACTGCATTAACCCAGTGTGCTGTTAGGAAGATATAACGTCCCTGCCCATGCTTACTGGTCCACGTATCCATAGTTAGGTGGACCTTGCCACAGATGGTGTTGCACAGTGCACACCTAATTTTGTCCCCCACTTGGTTGTGCAGGGAAGGGATGGCTTGCCTGGAAAAGTAGTGGCGGTTGGGCACAACGTACTGTGGGGCAGCCATCGCCATAAGGCTTTTAAAACTCTCCGTCTCCACCAGACGGAATGACAGCATTTCAAAGGCCAGTCATTTTGAAATGCTGGCATTCAGGGCCAGGGATCGCGGGTGGGTAGGGGTACTTCCTCTTCTGCTCCAGTGTTCGGGTGAGGGAGAGCTGAACGCTTCTGTGGGACATTGTGGAGATGCTTGGTGACCCAGGTGGTGGTGTTGCTGGCAAATCCTCTGTTTGCGGGGTGGCAGGTGCCACTGCCACTCCAAAGCTGGATGAAGAGGCTGAGACTGCAGCAGTCGAGGAAGCAGGAGCATCCAGAGACCTTTGTTTTTGAGGTGTCTACTTCACTGCAGCTTGTGCTTTGCACTTAGATGCCTGGTCATGCAGGTTGTGCTCAGGTTGAGAACATTTATGCCTCGCTTGAGGCTCTAATTGCACAGCGTGCAAACCACTCGTGTTTTGTCGTCAGCACATTGTCTGAAGAACTGCCACACCAGGGAATTCCTTGGAGCTGGCTTTGGTGTGCTCGGTCCCTTGCTGCGGTGGGCAGTAGCAGGCATACGTTCTAGGGGACGGCCGCTCTGCTTTTGCACCCTGCTCCCTCTTCTGCTGTGTTGGTGGCTTTGTGCGACCACCGCCTCTTCCTCCGAACTACACAGGTCGAGGACCTCATCATCCCCCACATCATCTTCCACCCAGTCTTCACCCCTGCCCTCCTTGTCTTTCTGCACACTTTCGAAAGCCACAGCAGTTGGCACCTGTGTTTCGTCATCATCTGAGGCGTGCTGCGGTGGTCCTCCATGTATTTATCTTGAAACATAAGTGGTTGGGCATCGGTGCACTCAATCTCTTCCACTTCTGGGGCAGGGCTATGTGGATGGCCCTAGGAAACCCTGCTAAAAGAGTAATCAAAAAGCAGAAGAGACTGCTGCATGACTTGGGGCTCGGACTGCTTGGCTGATTTGCAAGGGGGTGAGGTGAAAGACTGATGGACATCAGCTGCAGGTGCTAAGATGACCTTTCAGCAGGAGACTGGGTGGGAGACAATGTGTAGGAACTGGAGGCACTGACAGCAACCCAATCTACTATCGCCTGTACTTGTTCTGGCCTCACCATTCGTAGAGCCGCATAATGCTGTAGGTTCTTTTGCCTACTCGCACCTGAGGAAGGTGTTTCACTTGTGCGTGTAGCTGGCACAGATCGACCACGTCCTCTCCCTCCAACAGGAGCTTCACCATCAGCACCACGAACGGGGCTACGTCCCTTATTTAACGCTCTACTCATTCTCCATAAATTTAGGATCTTGCCCAAAATTGGTGTTTTTTTAATAACAGAATAGAACAACAGTATCTAACGCGTGTATTTCACACTGACAGATGCAGCCAAGGATGCAAATTTAGTGTTTTGCCCAAAATGGTTGTTTTTTTCATAACAGAATAGAACAACAGTATCTAACACGTGTATTTCACACTGACAGATGCAGCCAAGGATGCAAATTTAGTATTTGGCCCCAAATAGTGTTTTTTTAAACCCAGAATATTATTGCAGTATTTCTAGCTTGTATGTCACACTAACAAATGCATCATAGGCCCCATATGTAGGGTATTGCCCAAAATTTGTGTTTTTTTAAACCCAAAATATTATTGCTGTATTTCAAGCTTGTATTTCACACTAAAAAATGCAGCATAGGCTCCAGGTGTAGGGTATTGCCCAAAAAAGGGTGTTTTTTTTAAAACCCAGAATATTATTGAAGTATTTCAAGCTTGTATCTCACACTGACAGATGCAGCCAAGGCTGCAAATTTAGAATTTGGCCCAAAACTCCTTTTTTTTTTATAACAGAATAGAACACCAGTATCTAACATGTGTACTTCACACTGACAGATGCAGCAAAGGCTGCAAATTTAGTATTTTGCTCAAAATGGGTGTTTTTTCAATAACAGAATAGAACACCAGTATCTAACGCGTGTATTCCACACTCACAGATGCAGCCAAGGCCGCAAATTTTGTATTTGGCCCAAAATTGGTGTTTTTTTAAACTCTGAATATTATTGAAGTATTTCTAGCTTGTATGTCACACTAACAAATGCAGCATAGGCACCAGATGTAGGATATTGCCCAAAATGTTTTTATTTATTTTTTTAACCCAGAAAATTATTGAAGTATTGCAAGCTTGTATTTCACACTGACAAATGCTGCAAAGGCCCCAGATGTAGGGTATTTCCAAAAATTGGTGTTTTTTTAAACTCCAAAATTATTGAAGTATTTCAAGCTTGTCTTTCACACTGACAAATGCTGCAAAGGCCCCAGATTTATGGTCTTGCAAAAAATGGGGGATTTTTTAAACCCAGAAAATTATTGAAGTATTGCAAGCTTGTCTTTCACACTGACAAATGCTGCAAAGGCCCCAGATGTAGGGTCTTGCAAAAAATTGGTGTTTTTTTAATCCCAGATTATTATTGCAGTATTTCAATGTCACAAATGCACATATGCTGTGCTGGTGCAGTGAGCTTGCATAAAATGTCCGCCGCCACCCACCTAACTAACAGATGGATAAAAGTTATTTTTGTGTGTCACTGGGCTCAGGGCAGGGTAAAAAGATTGTGCACTGCACCCACAAAAATAAAACTATGTAGATCGCTGAGTTAACAAGCATTTCAGATGAAAGATTATTTCATATTCTCTCCCTCACAGCAGCAGCATCCTATCCCTACACTAATCAGAGCAGAGTGACGTGCAGCGCTACGTGACTCCAGCTTATATAGAGGCTGGGTCACATGCTGCACTGGCCAATCATAGCCATGCCACTAGTAGGCATGGCTGTGAAGGCTTCTATGGGCAGAAGAGTAAAACGCTTGTTGATTGGCTGCTCTGCAGCCTTTCAAAAAGCGCCATTAAATCGCCGAACACCGAACTTGAACCCGAACTTTTACTGAAAAGTTCGGGTTCGGGGTCTAAAAATCCTAAAGTTCGGTACGAACCCAAACTTTACAGTTTGGGTTCTCTCAACCCTAGTGATAAGAGGAGAGGAAAGAAGGAGGTCATGTGAGCATTGGAGATTATGTGTGGGGATGTATCGGGAAAGTAGCTCAGAGATGTATGGAGGAGACTGGTTGTGGACGGCCTTGTATGTATTTGTTAGTATTTTGAACTGAATTTGCTAGGCAATGGGGAGCCAATAAAAGGATTGGCAAAGGGGAAAGGCAGAGGAGTAACAGGGTGAGAGGTGGATTAGTCGGGCAGCAGAGGATAGATTAGAGGGGTGCAAAAGTGCTAGACAGGGGCTTTGCTAGGTTAAAACATTTGAGGCCTGGGCCCCTAATGTTTTGTCCCAGGCCCGAATGTCCTGCCTGCCAGCTAGATATAACTGTATTGCTGTCCTCAGGACAGCAATGCAATTACATCTAATGCACTGGAAAAGCTGAAGGACCTGTGGTGACATCACAGGTCATGTGACGATTAAAACAGACAGTGATTGAGAAGGACCTGCAATTATGTCACCATCATGTGACCAGTGCAGGAGAGGATGGCAGTGAAGAGGAGAAGACCTGGGAAAAGAAGATGTGGTGAGATCTGCTACATGAGAAGAGGTAAGGGGAAGGCAGAGAAATGCTGGAAGTTATGGTTATTTACCGGGACTGTATGTTAGGGCTGTATGGAGGGATGTTATTTACATGGGACTTTGTGTTTGAGGTGGCTGGGGAGGAGGTCATGTTATTTACATGGGACTGTATGTTGATGGCGGCTGTGGGAGGGAGTGATGTTACTTACATCGGATTGAATGTTGGAGGGGGCTGGGGCAGGGTGATGTTATTTACATGGGACTGTTTCTTAATTGTGGCTGTGGGAAAGAGGGATGTTATTTACATGGGAATGCATGTTGGAGGTGGCTGGCGCAGGGTGATGTTATTTATATGGGACTGTATGTTAAAGGTGGCTGTGGGAGGGGATTGTTATTTTCATAAGACTGTATGTTGGAGGCAGCTGCAGCTGTGGGATGGAGCAATGCTATTTACATGGAACTGTATGTTGATGGTGGCTGTGGGAGAGAGGGATGTTATTTACATGGGGATGCATATTGGAGGTGGCAGGGGCAGGGAGATGTTATTTACATGCGATGTATGTTGAAGGTGGCTGTGTGAGGGGATTATGTTATTTACATGGGACTGTATGTTGGAGGCGGCTATGGGAGGGAGTGATGTTACTTACATGGAACTGTGTGTCGGAGGGGGCTGTAGGAGGCAGTGATGTTATTTACTTGGAACTGTATGTTGTTGGTGGCTGTGGGAGGGAGTGATGTTATTTACATGGTACTGAATGTTGTGGGTGGCAATGTTATTTACATGGGACTGTATGTTGAAGGTGGCTGGTGGGGGGGAATTATGTTATTTACATGGGACTGAATATTTAGAGGGTGATGTTTACATGGGATTGCATGTTGGAGGCGGCTGGAGAGGGGGGCTGATATTATTTACTTGGGACTGTATATTGAAAACGGCTGGGGAGGAGGTGATGTTATTTACATGGGACTGTATTTTGGAGGGGACTGGAGAAATGGTGGGAGGTTATTTACATGGGGCTCTATGGTGGACGGAGGAATATAACTACATGGGGAACCACTGTAAATCCACTTGACATTATAGACGTTCCTATTACTATTGGGGGCTCTATAGGAGGGACTTATAGATCCGCATTATTTCTACTAAGAGCACTATGGGGGCCTTATTACTACTGAGTGGTCTTTAGAGAACTTTATTACCACTGGGGGAACAATAGGGGGCCTTATTTCTACTGGGGGCTCTGTGAGGGTATTATTAATACTGGAGGGCACTTCTACTAATGGGGGCACTCTTGGGGAGCGTTATCACAGTTGGGGGCACTGTAGGAGGAAGTATTACTAATGGGGGCATTCTTGGGAGGATTGTCACGGTTGGGGCCACTGGAGGGGGCAGTATTACTAATTAGGGCTTTCTAGAAAGGAATTACTATTGGTGGGACTATGAGGAGCACTATTACTTTGAGGGTGCTAATTTTTCTTCAGAATAGTATTTGGGGGTATTGTGGAGCACAGCGAGCAGTAGGAATAACACTGTGGGGACTCCAGGTTGGGGGATGATGATAGAAAAGTGAGGTAGTCAAATATGTCTGTCGGTTACACTCTGCAGAGACAAGGCGCGGCTGACAGAAGTTGTTCAGACCAAATGGAGAAGATGATGACAGAGGAGATGTCACCTGGGAGACACTGGATGTGACAGGTATGTGCTGCTGTATAGCAAGTACAGCAAAATGTGATGTGTGGGGGGTGGCGACTTAAAGAACTGGGCCATAATCATTGGGGCTTGGGCCCCGGACCTTTTGAAACCCAAGCAACGCCCCTGGTGCTAGATGGAAGGCCACAGAAGAGGATGTTACAGTAGTCCAGGCAGGAAATGATGAGGGCATGTACAAGCAGTTTCGCAGACTCAAAGTTGAGGAAAGCATGGATGCGGCAGGTGATGGAAAGGGGTTGGATGTGTGGTCGGAAGGAAAGGGCAGAATCCAAGGTCACTCCAAGGCAGTGGACTTGGTTGACCTGGAAGAGTGTGCAGCCATTGATCATGATAGATAGGTCTGTTGGGGGAGTTGAGCAAGATGGGGGAAAGATGATGAATTCTATTTTATCCATGTTAAGTTTTAGAAAGTGAGAGGATAAAAAGGAGGATAGGCATTGTGGGATTCTGGATAGTAAGGTGGTGATGTAGTGGACCAGAGGTAGATTTGTGTGTCGTCAGCATAAAAGTGATAATGAAAGCCATGGGACTCTATGAGCTGTCCTAGGCCAAAAGTGTAGATAGAGAAGAGCAGGAGTTTTAGGACAAAGCCTTGCGGGACACCACCAGAAAAGGAATGAGACGAGGAGGCATTGTGAGAGTGGGAGATGCTAAATATCCGGTCTGTGAGGTATGATGTGATCCAGGAGAGGGCCAGGTCAGTGATGCCAAGATATGAGAGAGTTTGTAACATAAGGGAGTGGTCGACAGTGTCAAAGGCAGAGGACAGGTCAAGGAGAAGGAGGACAGAGTAATGTTTTTTTGGTTTTCGCTGTTAGTAGGTCATTGGGGACTTTGGTAATGGTAGTTTCAGTTGAGTGGTGGGGTAGGAAGCCAGATTGTAGCTAGCCAAAGAGGAAACAGGAGGAGAGGTGAGAGAACAGTTCAGAATGGACATGTTGATCTAGTAGCTTTGAGGCATATTGAAGAAGTGATATGGGGTGATAACTGGACAAAGACAAAGGGTCAAGTGAAGGCTGTTTGATGATGGGTGTAATAGTAGCATGTTTAAAACCAGAGAGGAACACACCAGAGGTTAGTCATAGGTTAAAGAGATGAGTTAGGGCTGGGATAAACACAGTGGTTAGGTTAGGGATGAGGTGGGATGGGATTGGGTCAAGTGCGCAGGTGGTGAGATGTGATCTGGAGAGTAGAGTGGCGAGTTTTTCTTCCATCGCCGCTCAGCAGCCCTGGAAGCTTGTCTGAGTTTTTTGGTCTGTCTGGTATGCCAGGGTTTTCTGTTGATTTTTCGGGCTTTGTTGTGTGTGAGGGAGTAACAATATCCAAAGCTGTACGTATTGTGGTGTTATACAGAGTGGTGGCAGCATCTGGGTCTTGGAGGGAACAAATGGTAGAGAGTGTCAGAAGAGAGCCAGAAAGCAAGCAAAAGTCGAGATGTTTAAGGTTCCTGCAGGGGTGTATTAGTATGTGGACCAGGGGAGTGGGGTTGTGGTCTTATAGGGGAGAGGCAAATTAGAAAAGTTAGGTAGGGAGCAGAGGTAGGTAAAGATAATATCCAGAGTGTGACCATTTCTGTGGTTATAGGAGTTTAGAGGTGGCTGAGTGGCAGGTGTCAATGAGGATGTTGAAGTTACCCTACTGCGCGGCATACATACTACTGAAAATGAAATGATTGGATGAACTGCTGGCTCAAATTAATTTTCTAAACTAACTAAGTTATTGTTAACCACCGCTGTGCCACTAAGCATTGAGTGCGAGTTCTATAACAATATGGTATTACAATTAATAGACTAAGCTGCGATGGTCCTTTGGTGAACGCAGGGACATATTAATTATTGGAAGCAGACGATTATCTTAATGATTATCTTAATACATCATTTTGACTGATGTATTGTGTTTTTGGGCTTGCAAGGTTTCTTCTTTGGGTGGTTTATTTGGTGGAGCAGTGGAGGAAGGGGAAGCACAGGGAGAATTATACAGATTGCTAGACAGGGTGCAGGAAAAAAGGCCAAGGAGCAAGTCGAGCTAAACACCTCAATCTCCTCAATGTTTAAAAAAAACTGAAAGATCCAAGCAACTAGTCTTGACCAATATGCGCGGACAGATTAGTCCCTCAAAAAAAAAGGAGGGAATGTGGGTTTAGGCAAAAAGGGTGAGTCTATTTTAGAGGAAAATTTTGCCCTGAAAGAACCTGAGATCAGTTTCCAGTCTGGGGAGACCGGCATTAAACAGTTAAAGGAGTTGGAGGAAAATGCCTTTATTAAAGAGGAGCAGGCCCCTAGCCTGCAAGATATATTCCAAGAAATAAAAAAATGTAGCTTTGCAATACAGGACCTCTCTCTCCAGACTGGAAACATTAGGGAGTCGGTGGGGTTCCTCAGAGCAGATGTACAAAAATATAAAGAAAGGGTGATAGAAATAGAGAAAAGGGCCTCTGACTCTGAGGACCCCTTACAGATAATGATTAAAGAAAAAAAATCCTGAAGGAAGAAAACAGGGATTTGAAAAATAGACTACTTGATCTAGAAAATAGGTCCAGAAGGTCTAATCTGAGATGTCTGGGGATCCCAAAGGATATGGAGGGACAAGATCCCTGTACTTTTATGCAAACTTGGTTGATGGAACAACTGGGCCAGGACATCTTGGATTACAAAAATTTTGTGGAACGGGCTTATAGACTCCCGCTAAGATCGCCTCCGCCTGGAATGAGACCTAGACCCATACTATTTAACTTATTGTCGGTTAGGGATAAAGCAGAGATACTGCACAGGTCAAGAAAAAAAGGGAAGCTGGAATATATGGGTACAACAGTGATGTTATTTCCCGATTATGCAAAAGAAACTGTATCCAATTATTATAAGTTTAAACACTGCAAAAAAATAAATATAAGTGGGATGCACATAAACACAGGGTGGATAAATATATTGGGTGTACATGATAGGATTTTGAAAGAGATAACAGAGTTTTTTGATTTGAATGAGGGGTCAGCGGTAAACAATATAGTATGGGAGGCCGCAAAGGCCTATATTAGAGGGATATTTATAAAATATACAGCAATATATAAGAAGAAAATAAGGAAAAAAATAATGGACTTGGAAAAAGAGGTGGAAAAATATGAAAAATGTATATTGAAAACCCCATAGATATAAACTATGAAGAGTGGATAGAGAAAGTGTCGAAATTGGAAGATGAAAGGATTCTAGTGACGGAACAACAAAAATAAAATTATGTGAGAGAAAATTACATTTACGCTCATATTCTGGGTAAAAAGCTGGCAGCTCTGGTAGCAACCCAGAAAAAAATAAAAATAACTATATACATGGTTTGGTAGATAAATCAGGACATAAAATTAGTGAACAAGCGGTCAAATTAGAACTGCTTAAAGAATACTTTGAAGACATATACACTCACCTAAAGAATTATTAGGAACACCATACTAATACGGTGTTGGACCCCTTTTGCTTTCAGAACTACCTTAATTCTACATGGCATTGATTCAACAAGGTGCTGATAGCATTCTTTAGAAATGTTGGCCCATATTGATAGGATAGCATCTTGCAGTTGATGGAGATTTGAGGGATGCACATCCAGGTTACGAAGCTCCCTTTCCACCACATCCCAAAGATGCTCTATTGGGTTGAGATCTGGTGACTGTGGGGGCCATTTTAGTACAGTGAACTCATTGTCATGTTCGAGAAACCAATTTGAAATGATTCGAGCTTTGTGACATGGTGCATTATCCTGCTGGAAGTAGCCTATCAGAGGATGGGTACATGGTGGTCATGAAGGGATGGACATGGTCAGAAACAATGCTCAGGTAGCTCGTGGCATTTAAACGATGACCAATTGGCACTAAGGGGCCTAAAGTGTGCCCAAAAAACATCCCCCACACCATTACACCACCACCACCAGCCTGCACAGTGGTAACAAGGCATGATGGATACATGTTCTCATTCTGTTTACGCCAAATTCGGACTCTACCATTTGAATGTCTCAACAGAAATCGAGACTCATCAGACCAGGCAACGTTTTTCCAGTCTTCAACAGTCCAATTTTGGTGAGCTTGTGCAAATTGTAGCCTCTTTTTCCTATTTGTAGTGGAGATGAGTGGTACCCGGTGGGGTCTTCTGCTGTTGTAGCCCACCTTTCTTTCCCATTCTGACATTCAGTTTGGAGTTCAGGAGATTGTCTTGACCAGGACCACAACCCTACATGCATTGAAGCAACTGCCATGTGATTGGTTGACTAGATAATCGCATTAATGAGAAATAGAACAGGTGTTCCTAATAATTCTTTAGGTGAGTGTATAGTAGCAAGATAAATAAGAACTTGACCCAAATACAACAGTTTCTGGAGGGAATCAGTACTTCAAAGTTAACAACAGAGCAATGTGAAACTTTGGAAGCCCCTCTAAATGCCTTGGAAGTGGATAAAGTATTATCTAGGATTACAAAGAATAAAGCCCCAGGTATAGATGGTATTCCATTCGAAGTCTATGCCCAATATAGGCAAATATTAATTCTAAAATTATTGATGATGTTGGATGGGGCGAGGATGAGAGGGAAATTGCCGGAATCATTAAGGGAAGCTTTAATTACACTGCTTTTAAAACCTGAGAAAGATCCGGCTTTTCCGGATTCATATCGCCCCATCTCATTAATCACTACTGATAATAAAATATTGGCTAAGTTCTTGGCGACTAGACTTAGAGGTGTGGTCCGGGGACTTGTCCATGAGGATCAGACGGGATTTATGGCACGTAAAACTACAACTGATAATATAGTGCAATATTTTGTGAACACCCAGCTTGAACCGACAAACTGTGGTGGACGTTTGATTGTTACTATAGACGCCTCAAAGGCATTTGATACTATAGAATGGCCCTTTTTGATTACAGTATTGATGAAGATGGGATTTGGTGACAATTTTTTATCATGGGTAAGACTGTTATACACTGAAATTTCAGCAAAAGTTATATTAAATGGGAAATACTCTGACAGCATAAACATCTGCAGGGGGGTTAGACAGGGATGTCCCCTCCCCCCTCTGCTGTTTGCTATAGCTATAGAGCCGTTAGCTGATATGATCAGACAAGATAAAGAAATTGTGGGATTCAGGTTTGGTGAACATGAGGAAAAAATTGCATTGTATGCAGATGATATTATGCTGTTTGTAGGTTCTCATAGATCGCTTGGGAAGATTTTTCAGGTTTTTGACCAATATGGTAAATATGCTGGGCTCAATATAAACTGATCTAAATCAGCCTGTATCCCGCTTGATCCTCTATATGATTTTATACCAGGAGAACTGGAAATTAAGAAGATCAATGAATCCGTCAAGTATCTGGGTATTTAAATAACTCCAAATCCCAAGGACTATATTCAGTTGAATGCGGCCCATAAAATACAAGAAAATAGGAGGAAAATAGATGTATGGAAAAGAATATATGTCTCGATGGCAGGATGGATCTCCTTGATTAAAATGTGCCTACTACCTTCCCTGAACTATATATTATGGAATTCTCGGTAATAATCCCCAAAAAAACATTTAAAATGATAGCTAGTCTCTTAACAGATTTTATATGGAGAGGGAAAAAACCATGGATAAAAGCACAAATACTCTATATCCAAGAGAGGGAGGGCGGTTTATCCGTCCCAGATCTGGAACTTTATTTTGTTGCTGGCCATATAAAAAACATGATAATGTGGAGTAACACGGTAAGATATAAGGCGATGATTGCAGGGATAAATTATCAGTTGGAAAATAGTAATATCTTCCAATTAATAGAAGCGGGAATTTTGTCACAACAGGGAAGTAGTAAGATTCCGATATTTGAACTGATGGACAGGGTTTGGAAGGAAGCAAGAGGGTTGTGGCCCCAGTCTGGAATCCATGCTGATACCTTATTGTGGGATAATATCCACCTTACAGAACTAAAATCAATTGAGCAGAAAATTTGGTGGAAACATGGAGTCCATAAACCGGAACTGGTTCAGGTATGGAGACATGGGGATATAATACCATATGAAGACCTTAAAAAGGAATATGATCTGGGTAGCATAGAGTTGAGTTTTTTTTAACCTATAACTAAAACAAGCACTGCGAACTTGGTTGGGAAAAGGCACACAAATTGATACCCTCCCGCAGCCGTTAATGAATATGTTTAAGATAACACCAGGGGGGAAAATAATTTCTAAAATTTATGAATGTTTATTATATCAAAAGACAAAGAAAAAAGCAGTAAATAGTTTATTGTATAAATGGAAAGACGTTATAAACCCCCAGCAAGAAGAGTTCTGGGAATTGGCTATAAAGTAAAAAAATAGAGTCTCAAAGAACTTTTCCCATAGGATTACCCAATTCAATGTATTATACCGCCTTTATTACTCCCCTAAGATATTAATGAAGTGCTATAAAACCAAAGTGTTTAGTTGTTTAAAATGTGGGGAGGAAGGGGTGGATGATGTCCACATACTCTAGACATGTAAAAAGATTCAAGAGTTCTGGGGAAAGGTCAATGACAGAATAGAGCAATAACATCGGTTTAAAGTCCCTAGTTACTTTGAGATATGTATACTGGGGGTGATGGATAAAATGGAAACCCCACAACACCAGGAAATTGCTTCCAATCTCCTCTTTCAAGCTAGGAAATGTATTATTGGACATTGGGGAGGCAGTGCGGTACCCACGGTTAGGGAATGGGAGAAGATCACTAGATCCTCACTTGCCAGAGAGGAATTCCATCTGATAAATACCAAGAAAAAACTGATTTGCCAGAACATGGCAGAAATGGCTAATATAGCTTCCCTCTGGGAGACGATGGGTGTTATAGGTTGGGCCGAGGGGAGTGGGCGGGATAGATGGGACAGAGACAGGAGAATTTTTTTTTTCATTTTTTTTCTTGAGCAGACAATGAATGAGCGATGGGGGAGGGGAGGGGAGTATAATGTTATGTATTCAAAGATTGTTGTAATACTGATATATGACTGTATTCTAAAGATCTTATATATTGTTATATGAAGTAAAACATTTACAATAAAAATCTACTAAAAAAGAAATACAAAATAGTTCTACTTGCTGAATTTGGTCGTAATTTGTAGTATGCAGTTAGCAGTAACTATTTGCAGATTGGTTGAGTATGATCTGGTATGGTTGTATGTAATTTAGATTACAAAATGGAATTTGAACGGTTGCAATTATTTGTATGGTATTTGTAGTTTGCAATTGGTGGAACTTTAAGTAAACACACATATAACTGGTTCAGTATACAGCTCTAATCACTATATTAACAGTAGAGACATTATATAACTGTTTTAAATTCCTATTTTGGCCTTTCTTCTTCCATAAAACAAAGCTCTCAGTGGAGTGAATGTCTGTTCAGCTTCTCTCCTCTGGTGTAATGATTCTAGCAGCTCCTGCTAGGGGGATTACCAACACAGACTGTGTGTGAGGATGGCTGTGATTGGTCAAAACTCCTGCTGTGTGTGAGACTGGCTGTGATTGATCAAGACTCCAGCCCAGCAACAACAGTTTAACTCTATGCTTTCTGTTGTTTCTGCTGTGTCATTGAACTTACCTCACATTCATATAATTAATCTTAAAGGCATATTATCTTTTCTGCTTCTTTGAACACAATATATAACAGTTTTATGACATCCAAACATGAAGTCACTGTAAATAACTCTGCTTTTGTCTTTAACACACAAACACAGGAACTGTATTAAGGTTATTGGCAGGTTTAGCTGTATAAACATACAGCGCGTTGAAAAAGTATTCACCACCCTTGACTTTCTTTTCGTATTTTAGTGCCTCACAATCTGGAATTAACATGGATTGTTTGAGGATTTGCATCATTTAATTTACAGAACATACCCACAACTTTGAAGATGTTTGTTTGTTTTTTATTGTGAAGCAAACAACACATAGGAAAAAATAACAGAAAAAGTCAACGTGCATAACTATTCACTCCCCTAAAGTCAATACTTTGTAGAGTCACGTTTTGTGGCAATCATAGCTCCAAGTCACTTTGGATAAGTCTCTATGAGCTTGCCACATCTTACCAATGGGATTTCTTCCCATTCCTCCTTGTGAAACTGCTCCAGCTTCTTCAAGTTAGATGGTTTGCGCTTGTGAACAGCAATCTTTAAGTCTGACCACAGATTTTCTATTGGATTGAGATCTGGGCTTTGACTTGGCGATTCCAACACATTTACATGTTTCCCCTTAAACCCTCCATGTTTCCCCTCGAGTGTTGCTTTAGCAGTGTGTTTGGGCTCATTGTCCTGATGGAAGGTGAACCTCCATCCTAGCCTCAAATCTTACACAGAGTGGTACAGGTTTTTCTGAAGAATATCCCTGTATTTAGCACCATCCATCTTTCCCTCAACTCTGACCAGTTGCCTAGCCCCGGCTGCTGAAAAACATCCCCACAACATGATGCTGCTACCACCATGTTTCACTGTGGGGATGGTTTCTTTGGGTCATGTGATGTGTTGGGTTTGCTCCAGACATAGCGTTTTCTTTGATGGCTGAAAAGTTCAATTTTAGTCTCATCAGACCAGAGCACCTTCCTCCATACATTTTGGGAGTCTCCCACATGCCTTTTTGCAAACTCACAACGTGCCTTTTTGTTTTTTGCTGAAAGAAATGGTTTTCTTCTGGCCACTCTGCCATAAAGCCCAACTCTATGGATTGTACGCCTTATTGTCGTCCTATGTACAGATACTCAAGTCTCTGCTGTGGAACTCTGCAGCTCCTCCATGGTTACCGTAGGTCTTTGGGCTGCCTCTCTGATTAATGGTGAGTTTTGGTGGGCGGACGTTTCTTGGCAGGTTTGCTGTTGTGCCATTTTCTTTCCATTTGATTATGATAGATTTGATGGTCCTGGGCATCATCAAAGATTTGGATATTTTTTTTATAACCTAACCCTGACTTATTCTTCTCAACAACATTGTCCCTTACTTGTTTGGAGAGTTCCTTGGTCTTCATGGCAGTGTATTGTTAGTGATACCTCTTGATTAGGTGTTGCAGCCTTTGGGGCCTTTCAAAAAAGGTGTGTATATGTAATGACAGATCATGTGACACTTAGATTGCACATAGGTGGACATCATTTAACTAAGTATGTGACTTCTGAAGGTAATTTGTTGTACCAGAGCTTTTTATGGTCTTCCTAACAAAGGGGGAGAATATATACGCACATGTAAATTTTCAGTTTTCTATTTCTAAACAATAGTTTTATTTATATATGCTTCTTATTCCAATTCACCAACTATTGTGTTCTGATCAATCACATATAATTCAGATTTAAAAAAAAACATTGAAATGAAGGCTATAATGTTAACAAAATACGAAAAAAGTCAAGGGCGGTGAATACTTTTGCAAGGCACTGTATAAGCTATATTAGCAACCTAGGACATGTCTTAGCTGGCCAACTACATGCAGCAGGGGAGAAGGTGTCTGAGGGTGTCAGCCATGTTTCTGTGAGACCCAGAAAGGAAAGTTTTCGAGAGATGAAGAGCTCGTAAATGTAGGACAGTTTGTTACAGACAGAGCGTGCATTCCATAATGCTCCTGCAAGAGGAACCAGGGGAGCAGGGGTCAGAGTAATGGTTATTAGGTTTAAGGGGTTGCAGAAATTTGTAGAAGATTTGTAGTGGGAGGAAGAGGTGATACCGTATTTTTCGCCCTATAAAACGTATCGGCCCATAAGACGCACCTAGGTTTTTGGGGAGGAAAATAAGAAAAAAAATTTTTTAACCAAAAGGTGTGCTTTTGGTGGGTTTGGAACTAATGGTTGTCTGTGGATAGCGGGCACTGTTATGGGGGGGATCTGTGGATGACGGACAATGTTATGGGGGGATCTGTGGATGACGGACAATGTTATGGGGGGATCTGCGGATGACGGACAATGTTATGGGGGATCTGTGGATGACGGACACTGTTATGGGGGGATCTGTGGATGACGGACACTGTTATGGGGGGATCTGTGGATGACGGACACTGTTATGGGAGGATCTGTGGATGATGGGCACTTATGGGGGGATCTGTGGATGACGGACACTTATGGGGGATCTGTGGATGACGGACACTTATGGGGGGATCTGTGGATGACGGACACTTATGGGGGATCTGTGGATGACGGACACTGTTATGGGGGGGATCTGTGGATGACGGATACTGTTATGGGGGGATCTGTGGCTGGCACTGTTACAGGGGGGATCTGTGGATGGCACTGTTATATATGTGCCATCCACAGACCCCCCACCCCATAACAGTGCCATCCACAGACCCTCCCCAGCCCATAACAGTGCCATCCACAGACCCCCACCCCTTAACTGTGCCATCTACAGATTCCGTGTGTGTCCCCCCGCCGCCGCCGCCCCCGCCCCACAGTATGCAAATATAAAATGTATTATTCAATTAAAAGTTCTTAAACATGCCCCCCTCACTCCTAATAGTACCGTATATCCTAATTGCTTCTGTATAATGCCGGCAGGCAGGCCGGGCGGGCGGCGCGTCACTCACTGACATGCATAAAGCTGGCGGCGCAGGCATTATACAGAAGCAATTAGGATATACGGTACTACTAGGAGTGAGGGGGGCATGTTTAATACTTTTTAATTAAGTAATACATTTTATATTTGTGTAGCACTGGAGTGGCTGGGGCGGGGCTATAGTAGAGTGACTGCACCGCCCCGCCGTAATTGCCGGCCCCCAGCTCCTCCTCCCAGTCCCTCCTCCGCTAGCACATCACTGCCAGTGATGTCAAACATGTCAGCATTTGCCCCATAAGACGCAGGGGCATTTTCCTCCCATTTTTGGGGAGGAAAAAATGCGTCTTATGGGGAGAAAAATATAGTAGGTGATTTGTGCATAAATTGACCTATAGGCACACTGTAGCTCTGTGAGGCACCATATTATCCCCTAGAAGCAATAGTTTCTATTGCAATTTCCTGAATTCACATTTTTCAAAAAGAGTAATATATTTCTAGAGTACATCTGTGTGATTCCATGTATATTATTACTATTTTAATTTTAGTAGAATTTCACGTTGTATGACCATTTCTTAATAAAGATGTATACAGAAAGGCACCATCAAGTTTGTTGTCATTAATATATATGCTAGTTGTTAACTATATTCATTTTTTTAAGCAGACAAACCCATGTTAATGTCATGCAAGACATGAATCAAACTGTTATTACAGAGTTTTTTCTTCTTGGATTCCAAAAACTGTTAAATCTGAGAATTGTGTTTTTCTTCAGTGTCTTATTCATCCAGATTGTGACAATAACCATCAACATATTTCTTATCCTAGTAGTGGTATGGATACAACATCTTCATACACCAATGTATTTTTTCCTGAGTCAACTGGCCTTGTCTGAAATGATGTTCACCATAAATATCATGCCTAACTTGCTCCATGTGATCTTGGCAGAGGGCACCATTATATCTGTCTCTGGCTGTGTCATTCAGTTGTACATTTTTTCTGTTGCTACCAATGCTGAGTCTTTCTTTCTTACATTAATGTCCTGTGACCGGTACATAGCTATTTGTGAACCGTTGCGTTATTCTTCATTGATGGACTTGCAGTTCTGCCTCAGACTAGCCATTCCAACTTGGGTCTTCAGTTTTATGTCAACTCTCATTGTTATTATTCAGCTTTGTGTATCACAGTTTTGTGGCTCAGGAGTTATTGATCATTATTACTGTGATTTGACTCCTCTTCTAGAGCATTCTTGTGCTGATGTATCCTTAGTGAAGACCCAGATATTTCTGTTCTCCATTCCTATAGCAGTGTTTCCTTTTGTTTTCATTATTGTTACTTATCTCCATATAGTTGTTGCAATACTCAGAATCCCATCAGCCATTGGGAAACAAAAAGCCTTCTCTACGTGTGGTTCTCACCTGGCTGTTGTCTGTACATATTACCTAACATTAATAACTATTTATGTAATTCCTAAGAGTGATCAGGCTTTTAATCTAAATAAGTTTTTATCCCTACTATACACTGTAGTAACACCTCTGTGCAATGCTATCATTTATACACTGAAAAACAAAGAGATCTGGAACATTTTGAAAAGTTTGTATCAAAAGGGTTTTCCAAGATTTTATAACTGATCAGTGGGGATTGGATACCCAGGACCCCTGCTGATAAGCTCCTGTTAGCGCAGTGGCATTCTCCCTGCTTACCAAGCATAGCGTCGTATATTATATTGCGGCTGAGCTTGGCATTGCAGCTCAGCCCCATTCCCTTCTATGCTAAATTTTAATTTTATAGATTACATTGTTAAAAACAGAAATTTATGTCCATGTATTTTTTCTGGTAAAAAAAACACACAGACTGTATTTTGGAAAGTAGTTTTATTACTTTTATATTGATTGGCTATCCTCAGGATTAGAGATGAGCGAAAAATCAAAAAGTTTGATTTGGCTGATTCGCCGAATTTTCCCCAAAAATTCACTTTGTGACGAATTACTTTGTCACGAAGCGCATTTTTTGGAAGTAGCGGGTGCAATGACATGGAGCTACTATAGTGCTACCTACATCATTGTACCCCTCATATGCCGCGTTCATACATGATTGTGGCATCTGAGTGTAAAAACATTAAATCAAACTTAGCACCTCCTTTTGCTCGCGAAGGGTCGGCCGCAGCCATCTTGCTTGAAGATCTGAAGCGAACGCATGGCGCGAGATTACGTCCTCACGCCGGCCGGAGTGGTGATGTCATACGTCACCACGAACGCGAGATCTTCAATCAAGATGGAGGCGGCCCGTCGCAAGCAAATGAAGGAAGTACTGTAAGTTTGAACTTTTTTGTTTTTTACACTATTTCAGGTTAAATCAATTCGTTGACACGATGCACGAGGAAATTCGGCTTCAAGGCTAATCAAATTTATTCTGAAATTTGGATCGAATTCCACTTCATGGGATTCAATTTGCTCATCTCTACTCAGGATATCTGATTGGCAGTGATCTGACACACCACAACTCTGCCATTCTCAACTGTTCTACAGTAGCTCCCACACCAGAACTTCAAAGCTCCATCTGCTTTGTAACTGGCATAGCTGGTTACTACAGCACTGGTCTCATTCACTTCAAAGCAGTAACCAGCTCCATCCACTACCCGCAAGAAGCTACTGTGGAACACTTGATTGGTGAAGTTGATGGGTATCGGGCATCTGAAATATTGGTCCTCTTTAATGAAAAGCAGATTGGTTTAGACCAGGGTTTCATTACTTGTTGTTTAGTAGCATAAGTTGGTTTCTCATTTCCATTTTTAGGGCATAAGTTTCATGTTTCATCCATAACTTGTGATGTTCCTAAGTATCTATAAATATAGTTACTTTTGGTACACAATTTAAATTATTATGATCACATCTAACGTGAGAATAAGAAGAACAATGCCCTTGTTCATTCCCATGGGATTGCCGAAAATAGCCGTGCACACTCATTTGACTATTTTCTGAACTCCCATAGAAATAAATGGCATGCACGCCGCACATGCGTGGTGCGCTCTTCTTCAGTTTCGGGGGCCCATTCTGGAGATACTGTAGTGTGGAACCTACATCTATATGACTTTGATGGCATATCCTAGTGATATGCCATCAGTCCCAGATGCATCAACTCCTTAAATATAAGGTAAAAATGTAGAGTCTTCAGTCGTGGATACCTTTTAATGGCTAACTGAATAGATGGTAACAAAGCAAGCTTTCAAAACTACTTGCATACTTCAGGCATGGTATAAGACAATATCTTACATACTTAGTATGATTGAAAAAAGATATGTCCATCGAGATCAACCAAGGGATGTGTGGGAATGGAAATTACGGGAAGGGGGTGAAAAACCAGACTTCCACACATTTTCATAAGCATTAATGCTGTTTAATTTTAAGTATTCACCTGAGCCTTTTTTTTTATGAACCACTATTCCTGCAATAACCATGTCCTGAGGTAGACTTTTCCATAGATTCACAGTTCTTATGTTAAAGAAGACTTGATGCTTCTGGAGGCTGAACTTTTTCTTCTCTAGATGGAGGCAGTGCTCCATTGTCTTTTGAGGGGATTTAAAATGTACTGTAACAGCTTTTCAAAACAATTTTATTATAGGTCATATATATATATTTGTATAGGTTAATCATTTCTCCCCTTAGACACCTCTTCTCAAGACTAAATAAATGTAATTTTTTTAATCTTTCCTCATAACTAACACACTTCATGTCTCTTATCAGTTTAGTTGCTCTTTTTTCTACTCCAGGGCATCTTTCTATGGACTGCCTGACCTATTTCTTTGTGCTAAACACCTCTTTTGCATTCGTGACACAGATATAAAATTGTTCGTCTGTCAGCCAATTTTGTGGGTGACTGTAACAAAATGAGGAGAGCATCAGCTGGGGATATATCCGTGGTCGCTGTGTTGCTGGTGTTGGTGGTGGTGAAGCTCCTGGTGCAGGGAGAGGACGTTGTCGATCTGTGCCAGCTACTCACCAAAATGAAACACCTTCTTCTGGTGCATGCAGGCGACAGGACATTCTGTGTCCTTTTGTAGGCCTGAAAACCGCTCTAATAATGGTGAGGCCAGAACAAGTAGAGGCGGTAGTAGACTGGATGGTTCAAGTTCTTTCAATTGTCTTCTACCCGGTCCCCTGCTGAAAACGCAGAGTTGGTACCGGCGGTCCACGGGCATCCGTCTTCCACCTCAACCCCTTGCACATCAGCCAAAGCATGTGATCATGTACTGACTGACTGCACGGTTCTACCTCATTTAACTTCTGGGTCTCCAAATTGGGCACATGACTGGAGCTTTCTTTTTACACCTTGAGGTGCTGGCCTTCGCTGCGTCCTGCCTCTTCTCCTTCTCCTCTCTCCTCCCATTTGTCCTTCACTCCACCTTCCACCGTGCCATCGTTGCGTTCATCTGGCACAAGGTAGGCTTCCATGGCCCAAATTTTCGAGCGTAAAAAAATTATTACGCCGGATAATTCTCTTGCCCAATGGCTGACCGCTAGCTTGTCGGAACTGCTAGCCCACCAGCTACTACCATATAAACTTGTGGACTCGGAGGCCTTTAGAAAACTTGTGGCCATTGGCACACCGCAATGGAAGGTCCCCGGAAGGAAATATTTCTCCCAGAAGAGCATCCCTGAACTATTTGGCCACGTTCAGTCAATATATGTCAGGCACACAGTGTCAGTGCCAGGATACATCTGACCACAGACACGTGGTCTAGAAAACATGGGCAGGGAAGGTACATAACTTTTACTGCCTACTGGGTGAACCTTTTGATGTCCATAAAGCATGTAACCCGAGGCACCCTTGTGAATTTGGTGTTACCGCCACGGATTGCATGCAGGCTGGCTTCTTCTCCTCCTCCTACTCCATCCTCCGTCTCCTCCTTGGCTGACTCCTCCTTCCTTTTCCACTGCTACCGCCTCTTCGGCTGCACCCGCCAAGCTCACCAGAACCTATTTGAATTTCCTAGTGAGACATTGCCATGCTGTGCTGCGGCTGTTGTGCCTGGAAGCCAAGAGCCACACCTGTCCTCCACTGCTTTCAACTCTGTGGTCACAGGCTGATCAGTGGCTAACCCCGCTCAATTTGACAGTTGGTAAAGTGGTAAGTGACAATGGTGTCAATCTGCTGAGCATGCTGAAACATGACACACATGCCGTGCATGGGACACATCTTGAACTTAGTCGTACAGCGATTCGTTGCCAAATACCACGGGATCCAGGGCATCTTGAGGCAGGCCAGGAAAATCTCAGTGACACCACTTGCCCGTCAGACGTCTGATTTGTGACTGCCCAACGTGCTGGAACTCTGCCTTGTATATGCTTGATAGGCTGCTCCAGCAGAAATGTGCCGTTAACGACTACCTTTACGAACTCTGCGGCAGGACAGGTTCTGTGGAGCTTGCTTTTTTTTTCACCGCGCCAGTGGCTGCTCATGCGCGACGCACGCAGACTTATGCGGCCATCACCAAACTGGTCAGTCGCAGCCAGGGCGCCATCAGTGACATTGTCCCTTATGCCTTCTTTCTGGAGCGTGCATTGCATTCTGTCATTGATTAAGCCGTCGAGGAGCAGGAGCTGGAAGATGGGAAAGTCGCAATGCTGAATGAATGAATGAATTCCCGGGGGGCTACTCCATCTAAGACAAGTCAGCAGGAGTCTGAAAGGGAGTCAGAGGAGGATCTTGGCTGGGGAGAGGAGGCGGAGCAAGAAGAGCAGGCTTTAATCTTTTCGGGGATCCCTGGTGTTGTCCGTGGCTGGGGGGAGGAGACCGAGGACAACATTCTCCTGGGCGATGAGCAAAAAGCCAGGGTGCTCCACTGCTTCCAATTTAGTGCAAATGGGGACCTTCATGCTCCAGTGTTTGATGAGGGACCCCCATATAAAAAGCATAAAGGTCAAGAACCTGTACTGGGTGGTAACGTACTTAGATCCCCGGTACAAACACAAAATGGTGGACATGTTACCAGCATCACAGGGGGCTGTCAGAATGCAGCATTTCCAGGCCTTGCTGCGAGAGATGCTGCATTCTGCTGTTGTGGGCACTGGCAGAGGAATTTCCACTCACAGCGAAACAGGTGGGGGTACCAATCCTAACGCGCCTCCAAAAAGAGGGAGGTTTGAAGATGTGTTGGTCACTTCGGATATGAGATCATTCTTGCAGCCAACCCATCGACAGCCGCCCTCCGGATCGAGCCTCAGGGAACGCCCAGACCTACAGGTGTCCGACTACATCGGGTTAACGGCTGATTTGGACGTTCTGAGAAGCGAGGAACCCCTGGGCTACTGGGTGTGCAGGCTTGACCTGTGGCCAGAGCTGGCACAATTTGCCATGGAACTCTTGGCTTGGCCCTCGTCGAGTGTCCTGTCTGAAAGGACGTTCAGCGCAGCAGAGGGTATCGTGACCGATAAGCATACTCGCCTACCTCACAACAGTGTGGACTATCTCACATTTTTAAAATTAATGAGGCATGGATCTCGGAGGAATTCAACACCTGTGATGACCACAAGTAATTGAATTTCCTAATGCCAGCCCACATATAATCACCACAACCCAGAACAAAGAATGGTCCTTATGTGTATACACTGGCATAAAAGGCCTTTTATGTCAGGTGACTGCCTAATTTTGGGGGCCTGTACTGGCCGACAGTTACATATTATCCTGTGACCGCCTAATGAACCTCCAGCCATAGAATCCAAAGTTCTTTGCTGTCAGGCGAATGCCTATTACCTAATTTTTGGGGCCTGTACTGGCCGACAGTTACATATTTATCCTGTGACCGCCTAATGTACCTCCAGCCACAGAATCCAAAGTTCTTTGATGTCAGGTGCCACATAATCTCACCCTTGTCTCACTCCTCTGCCTCTCATTATGGTGGCGTATGAACCGTATTCGCCATAAGGACCTTCTAATGTTACAGGGTCATGTGACTGTGCCCCCCACCCCGTACTGTGCCCCTCACCCCGTACTGTGCCCCCTTATACCCTGCATTGTGCCCTTATACCACACACTGTGCAGTGCCCCTAGTCATTCCCTGTACTGTGCCCTCTTATACCATTTTATCCGGTCATGGTATGGCAGTGGTATCCGGTCACAGTACAGAGTTGTTATCCGGTCAATGTATGGCGGTGGTATCCAATAACTGGATGGCCATAACTGTATTTCTATCCCTGGCTATGCCATCCATTTTTAGACCTCGAATTAGCAGGTAAAATATGCAGATTGCGATGCTAAGGATATTTGCGCCACAATCTGTGTCAGAAATATGTCTAACATAGACGTATTTCTATATAATAAATTACCACCTAATTGTATTATTATTCAGGGGTAGGGATAACATCTTTATATTATATAGATTCTAGTGTATTATAATGTGCCCTGTTTTTCCCAGTAGAAAATGATCCTTGGGAAACACAGTCCTCATCCCTAACCACCAGGACCAGGTAGCAATATGTCACTACATGGCGGCCTCCTCTCTCCGCCACGCTGCTCCGCTGTGTACTGGTGCTTAATCTGAAACTAGGGCTGGGTTCACATCTTATTTTTGCCATCCATTTAATGCGGACCAAAAATGTATGCGTTAACAGATGCCTCAGACTGATGCCATACAGTGGCGTCCGTTCACCATACAAATCTAAGGTAAAAAAAAACTTTTATGTTAACGTATGCATTTTTTTAATAGACTCTGCAGGATACAAAAACATTGAGTGTTGCACATTTGTATACCTCAAACCGATAGGAAATAAAAAAACTTCTAGACTCCAGCAGGGCACATTTTTGAGAGTTTCCCTTTAAGACGCATAAAAATGGCCCCTGATTAACATAGTAACATAGTAACATAGTACATAAGGCCGAAAAAAGACATTTGTCAAATCCAGTTCGGCCTGACATCCTGCAAGTTGATCCAGAGGAAGGCAAAAAAAAAACTGTGGGGTAGAAGCCAATTTTCCTCACTTTAGGGGAATAAAAATTCCTTCCCGACTCCAATCAGGCAATCAGAATAACTCCCTGGATCAACGACCCCTCTCTAGTAGCTATAGCCTGTAATATTATTACGCTCCAGAAATACATCCAGGCCCCTCTTGAATTCCTTTATTGTACTCACCATCACCACCTCCTCAGGCAGAGAGTTCCATAGTATCACTGCTCTTACCGTAAAGAATCCTCATCTATGTTTGTGTACAAACCTTCTTTCCTCCAGACGCAGAGGATGTCCCCTCGTCACAGTCACAGTCCTGGGAATGAATAGATGATGGGATAGATCTCTGTACTGACCCCTGATATATTTATACATATTAATTAGATCTCCTCTCAGTCGTCTTTTTTCTAAAGGGAATAACCCTAATTTTGATAATCTTTCAGGGTACTGTAGTTGCCCCATTCCAGTTATTACTTTAGTTGCCCTCCTCTGGACCCTCTCCAGCTCTGCTATGTCTGCTTTGTTCACTGGAGCCCAGAATTGTACACAGTACTCCATGTGTGGTCTGACTAATGATCTGTAAAGTGGTAGGACTATGTTCTCATCACAGGCATCTATGCCCCTTTTGATGCAACCCATTATCTTATTGGCCTTGGCAGCAGCTGCCTGACACTGTTTTTTGCAGCTTAGTTTGCTGTTTATTAAAATTCCTAGATCTTTTTCCATGTCAGTGTTACCGAGTGTTTTACCATTTAATAAGTACGGGTGACTTGCATTATTCCTTCCCATGTGCATAACTTTACATTTGTCAGTGTTAAACCTCATCTGCCACTTATCTGCCCAAGCCTCCAATCTATCCAGAGCCCTCTGTAGCAGTATACTGTCCTCTTCCGTGTTAATTACTTTACATAGTTTAGTGTCATCTGCGAAAATTGATATTTTACTATGCAAGCCTTCTACAAGATCATTAATAAATATATTGAAGAGAATAGGGCCCAATACTGACCCCTGAGGTACTCCGCTAGTGACAGTGACCCAATCTGAGTATTTACCATTAATAACCACCCTCTGTTTTCTATCAATGAGCCAGTTACATACCCACTTACAGACGTTTTCTCCCAGTCCGAGCATTCTCATTTTATATACTAACCTTTTATGTGGTACAGTGTCAAATGCTTTGTAGAAGTCCAGATACACGACATCCATTGATTCGCCGCTGTCAAGTCTAGAACTTACCTCCTCATAGAAACTGATTAAATTTGTTTGACATGATCGATCCCTCACGAAGCCATGCTGATATGGCGTTATTTGCTTATTTCCGTTAAGATGCTCTAACATAGCATCTCTCAGAAAACATTCAAACTGTTTACCCACAACAGATGTTAAACTTACCGGCCTATAGTTTCCAGGCTCTGTTTTTGGACCCTTTTTGAATATTGGCACCACATTTGCCATGCGCCAATCCTGTGGGACATTCCCTGTCAATATAGAATCTGCAAATATCAGAAATAAGGGTCTGGCTATGACATTACTTAATTCCCTTAGGTGTATGCCATCCGGTCCTGGCGACTTGTCTATTTTAATCTGTTGCACTTCTTCCTGGGTCAGACAGGACACTTTTAATGGGGAATTTATTTCAACATTCGGCATGTCATCTGACAGTTTATTTTCCTCAGTGAATACATTGGAGAAAAAAATATTTAACAGCTTTGCTTTCTACTCGTCGCTCTCTGCGACTCCCCCCTCATTACTCTTTAACGGGCCGACTCCTTCAGATTTATAGTTTTTAACATTTATATAATTGAAGAACATTTTAGGGTTAGTTTTACTCTCTTTGGCAATTAATCTCTCAGTCTCTAGTTTAGCCGCTTTTATTTGTTTTTTACATGTTCTATTTTTTTCCTTATAGTTTTTCAGTGCTTCCGTGCTACCTTCCTTATTCCCATACGGTATGTACCTCTCACAATGAGATTTTAGGATGCTTTTAAAGATATCCCATTTTGTGGCTGTATTTTTATTTGTGAGGACGTTATCCCATTTAGTTAGGCCTATGGCCTCTCTTAGTTGGCTAAATTTAGCTTTTTTGAAGTTTGGTATTTTTGTTACTCCCTGTAGAAACGCTCTTTTGAATGATAATTGGAAGGTTACTACTTTGTGGTCACGATTTCCCAGGTGTCCCCCAACCTGCACATCTGTTGTTCTGTCAGGCCTATTGGTTAATACTAAGTCCAGTATGGCCGTCCCTCTAGTCGGGTACTGAACCAGTTGGGAGAGGTAATTGTCTTTGTGGGAATTTTTGCCAATGATCCCCCTCTAGTATATCACTGTCCATGTTGTGGAACTATTTGTGTACTCCTAGTAAGTGTTTACTGGCTGCAAATATGACCTGAAGGTTTTTTAGGTTCGCCTACCATTAAAGTGAAAGGGCCCGCCACAAACGCGCGGTTCGTGAACATTTGATCACGAACGCACGTTGGCGAATCGTCCCAGATGTTCGTCCATCACTATTCTCTTTGCCATCTCACAATGTTACCAACTCCCCCCCCCCAAAAAAAAAATATTGTAATAAGATGATCCATTTTGAATCCATCCAACTAATGTGGTTGAGGAAATTCTTCTGTGGTGTGTATTGTGAAAGTCATGAATCTTTTGAAAAATTAGGAACACCATCTGTCCATCTGTTGGGGGAGAGGAAATGCTTCTGTGAAGTGTGTGTGAAAGTCATAAATGATAAAAAAATAATAATAGGAGCATCCCCCTTCATCCATATAACTATTGTGGGAGAGGAAAATCTTCTGAGGAGTGTGTCTGTGCAATTTTTTAAAATTTAGAACTACCCTCGGCATTCATCTTATTGTAGTAGGAAAAAAAATATTTTAATATATAGTCATCCAGATAGGGGATGTATAAGATCTTTAACTGAGACAAAAATTTGTAACCAGTTTGAACCCAGGACATACAAGCATCAAACTGTCACATCGTAGCCCTTAGCAACCTGACACAGAATTGATGGACACATAGAAAAGGAAAAAACATAAACAGTGTTGGCTTCCTCCCCCACCTCCTCCGCCTCTTCCACCTACAACTTCACGTCCGGCTCCTCCTCCACTCGGACCTCCACTTCCTGGCTCAAGATTATTATTTCTTAGTAGAGAAATAAACCGGCCAAACCCCCCCAAAAAAGGCTAAAAGTCAAACACAGAATTGACAGACACATAAAATTTTTTTTGAAAAATTGTGTTCCTCCACCTCCTCTGCCTCTTCCATCTACACCGCTACATCCACAGCCTCCTCAACTTCCTACTCCACTCGGACCTCCACCTTCTGGTTCAGGATTATTTATTTTTTACTTTTGTGCATTTTATGTTATTTTAAGTAATTTCCCTAAACACATTTGTTTGCCCTTTCTATGACTTTTAAAGAGCCATTTTAGTGCCCCAAAGTTCGGGTCCCCACTGACTTCAATGGGGTTCATTGTTTGGGGTCAAGTTCAGAACTCGAATCAAACATTGAAAGAAGTTTGACCGAACCCCTCGAACCCCGAAATCCAGCAGTCTGCTCCAGGATGAGAAAACCCAAAATGCAAAGTTCAGGTTTGTACCAAACATCGCGGGATCGGGCACCCGACACAGACTTTTTCACGGAAGTCTGTGTTCGTGTTTGGTGAAAGCCAATCAACAAGTTTTTAAGCTGTGGACACTTGGCAGCTATCACAGTCTTAACTAGTATTGGCTTGGCTATGATTGGCCGGCGCAGCTTGTGACCCAGCCTGTATAAATGCGGTATCATGTTTGGTGCCGCTATTATGCTCTAACTAGTGAAGGGACAGGACACAGCTGCAGTAAGGGACAATGTTAGGCTTCTAATCCGGATGTTAATTCTGTGGGTGACCTATAGGCATTTTTTTGTGGGTGCAATCAGGGCCGGTGCAAGGATTCTTGCCACCCTAGACAAGATAAAAATTGCTGCCCCCCCCCCCCTTATTAGATGATCTGCCCCTATCATGACATCACATATGTTCCACCCCTTTCTCAGCATTTAAATTAAAAGAACTGCTATGTTTCCCTTAGTGTTAATCAAGCTTCTTGTAGCTGTCTCTTTTTGCAGAACGGAATTCGGACCAATACATTTGTAAGGATATGCGGACCCGCAGGTCCGCAATTCCGATCCTGAAAAAAATAGAACATGTCCTATTCTTGTCCGCAATAGCGGACAAGAATAGGCATATTCTCTGAGTGCCGGCAATGTGCGGTCCGCAAAATGCGTAACGCACATTACCGCTGTCTGTGTTTTGCGGATCCGTAGATTTAGGGTCCCTAAATGTGAAGTTAATTAGTTTCCAATGTAGCATTAATAACTAAACAATTAAATAATAAACATATTGCATTGTCTACTTACCACCAGGACAATAAGATGATCTGGTCTCTGGCTGCAGCCTGCTCTCTCTTACCCCCCTCCCTTGTCACTCTCCCCCCCCCCCTCCCTTGTCACTCCCCCCCCTCCCTTGTCACTCTCTTCCCCCCCCTCCCTTGTCACTCTCTCTCCCTTCCCTTGTCACTCTCTCCCCCCCTCCCTTGTCACTCTCTTCTCCCCCCTCCCTTGTCACTCTCTCTCCCTTCCCTTGTCACTCTCTCCCCCCCTCCCTTGTCACTCTCTTCTCCCCCTCCCTCCCTTGTCACTCTCTTCTCCCCCCTCCCTCCCTTGTCACTCTCTTCTCCCCCCTCCCTCCCTTGTCAATCTCTTCTCCCCCCTCCCTCCCTCCCTCCCTCGTCACTCTCATCCCCCCTCCCTCCCTCGTCACTCTCACCCCCCTCCCTTGTCACTCTCATTCCCCCCACCTCTAGTGTAGCGTGGCCGAGCTCTGTTCGGTCCGCGGTACAGTAGCATTTGTTTCCTGTACCCGGCCGGACTGAAAGGAAGTGCACACTAAGTGAGCACTTCCTGTCAGTCCGGCCCAGTACAGGAAACAAAAGCTCCTGTACCGCGGACCGAACATAGCTCAGCCACGCTACATTAGAGGCGCTTCCCTCCCATCAGTCCCTCTCTTCAGGCTGCGCCCGGGCGGTTCATGCACAATCATAGACGCGCCACCCCGGGCTGTAAAAAATTTGCGTCAGGACCGGCCCGGCCGCCACTTAACCAACACTTTTTTTTTTAAACCGCACGGGGCCGGCGCCCCCTGCTAAATTGCGCACTAGGCGGCTGCCTAGGTCACCTTACAGGTGTTCCCACCCCTGGGTGCAATACAACTCCTTTGCACCTGTGACGCAAAAATACAATACTTAATCTGTCTTTTAATTCTGTGGATGACCTATAGCCATTTTTTGGGGTGCAATACATCTCCTTTACACCTGTGACACATAAATACAATAGTTAATCTGTCTGTGAATTCTGTGGGTGACCTATACTCATTTCTTGGGGTGCAATACACCTCATTTGCACCCTTGACACAGAAATCCCACATGGAATCAAGGTCATCCAAGTGACTTGTGCAGTTCAGAGGAAGAGGTGGTCGTCACGCACCGCCAGCCGCACAGCAAAATAGGGAGCAGGGTGCAGAAGAACAGTGGCCGTATCCTAGCCAGTACACTGGCTACTGCCCACCGAGCCAAGGGACTGAGCACACCAAAGCCAGCTCAGAGGAGTTCTCTGACATGGCATTTCTTCAGGCAATGTGCTGACAACAAAACACGGGTGGTTTGCACGCTGTGCAGTCAGAGCCTGAAGCAAGGCATACATTTTCTAAACCTGGGCACCACCTGCATGACCAGGCATCTAACTGCAAAGCACGAGCTGCAGTAGAGTTAAAACCTGAAAAACCATGAAAGATCTGAGGTTCCTCCTTCTCCCTCTTCCTCCCCTTCTGGAGCAACAGGGCCACCTGGCTCCCCACAAATAGAGGATGTGACAGCAAGACCACCACCACTAGCAGTGTCACCGAGCATCTCTACACCGTCCCAAGGATATCCCTAAACACTGGAGAGAATGAGGAAGTACCCCCCTACCCACCCGCGAGCCCTGGCCCTTAATGCCAGCATTTCAACATTCCTGGCCTTTCAAATGCTGCCATTGTGTCTTGTGGAGATGGACAGTTTTAAAAACCTTATCGTACAGCCATTGAGGATTCCTGGACATTTCCCGTTGCCTCCTCCTACTCTGTTTCTTCCTCTTCTACCGCCTCCTCATCCGGTCAGCGTAACACCTGCATGTCCTAGTGGTGTGTGATAATGGGCAAAATGTTGTAGCTGCTCTGGGCATAGCCGGTTTGATGCACATCCCTTGCCTAGTGCATGTGTGCTTGATGGTGCAGAGGTTCCTGAAAAATTACCCATAGATGTCAGAGCTGCTGCAGATAGTGCTGCCCATCTGTGCGAGCTTTCGGTGGTCCCTTCCTGGTGCTGCTCACCTGTCTGCGCTGCAGCATAACTTCTGCTTTTGCACTCAATGCCTCATATGTGACATACCCACAAGGTGGAACTCCACCTTGCACATGTTGGAGAGACTGTGCAGGCAGCAGCAGGCGATAATGGAGTTTTAGCTGCAGCATGCAGCACCACTTCATTACCAACCGAGTGGGCCTCCATACAGGATGTGTGTGCTCTGTGCTGTTTCAAGTACTCCACCAACATGGCCAGCGCTGATGACGTTGTCATCAGCGTTACTATCCAACTTCCATACCTCCTTGAAAAAATGCTTCAGGCAATGATGGCGGTGGCACAAGCAGAAGAGGAGGAGGAACAGGGATTATTAACATGGTTATCAGGCCAGTATTCTGAATGTGGCTTAAAGGGTAGGTTCCATCACCAGCAGCAGCCAGGTACACAACTGTCCAGCCAGGGAGGATGATGAGATGGAGGAGGAAAAATGTTCCCAGCAGGGTGGCACCCAAAGTAGCTAATGGGTATCACTGGAGCGTGGCTGGGGTGATACAGAGGACACAGACAATACACCTCCCACTGAGGACAGCTTGTCTTTGTCTCTGAAACCTTGCATACATTAATGAGTACATGTTGCATTGCCTGCGCAATGGCTGCCGAGTTGCCCTGATTTTTACCAGTGCTGATTACTGGGTGGCCATCCTGCTGGATCCCCGCTACATGGACAACATACCGTCCTTACTTCCATCACTGGAGCATGATCGTAAGATTTGTGAATACATGTGCACAGTGGTAGACATGCTACTGAAGGCGTTCCCCCCTGATAGTGAGGGCTCAGTGGAAGCATGAGGTGGAAGACAAGGAGGAAGTCATCAATGCAGCTGGGCACCGGCACCACCTCAGAATGGAGGGTTAGTATGGCCGAAATGTAGAGCAGCTTCGTCAGCATGCCACAACATCCAGCACCACCATCTGATATGGACCGTATTAGCAGGAGGCAGCGTTTCAGCAACATGGTGGAACAGTATGTGTCCACATATCTGGACGTACAGAGTGATGGGTCTGCCCCATTTAACTTTTGGGTCTTCAAATTGGACTATGGCCTGAGCTTGCCCTTTATGCTTTGAAGGTGCTGGCCTGTCCTGTGGTAAGTGTATTGTCCAAACGTGTGTTTAGCACAGACAGGTGCATCCGCCTGTTCACAGCCAACATGCACAAGCTCACATTCATTAAAATGAACCAGGCATGGATCCAGCAAAACTTGTCCATACCTTGTGCCTTGTACCTAGCCATTGTTATACTTTAGCACAGTTTGTTCATTCTGTTTGTCATTTCCCAATGTGTTGGGGCCTCCTCAAATTGAAAAAAGAAAGAAGAAAAAAACAAAAAAACAAAAAGATAAAAAATGTTAGCTATCTCCTCCTTCTTCACTCGGACCTCCACCTCCTGGTTCAAGATTATTATTTGTTATATTTGCAGAGTAGAAAAGTATACCAGCTGCACCCAGCCATTGTTATACTCCAGTTTGTTTGTTCTGTTTGCCATTTCCCAATGTTTTGTGGCCTCCCCAAAAAACAATTAAAAATTAAAACAAAAAACAAAAACAGTGTTGGCTACCTCCTCTATCTCCTCTGCCTTTTCCACCTACACCGCCATGTCCACCGCCTCCGCAAACTCCTACTCCACTTGGAAATCTGATTTGTCCTACTCTTACCCTCAATTTTCTTCGGGTTTTCTTCCTTTTGCAGCCTTCTAGCCCTTACTATGACCAAAGTTGACTTCTATGGGGTTCGGAGACAAGTTTGGGTAAAGTTCGGGTACCCAAATCAAACTCTGAACTAACAAAAAAAAAGAGAGAGGTGCGCTCACCTGGCTGTAATTGATCACGGAAGCACGGAGCACGCCGGGAACAGAGCGTGGAGGCAATATCCAAACAGAAAAATAGGAATCTAGCTTCCAATACAAAACGTGGCAGCTTTTATTAAAGTAGTGCATTAAAAACCAAAAAGGAAGTCCATGTCTGTGCGTTTTGGATCGTAGCATACTGATCCTTACTCATGACAAGGATAGACTACACAGGCTTGGATTTATATAGTGGCCAGCTGAAAAAATCAGGTGACCACATTTAACCTTAGCCACACCTTCATGCAAATAAAATACAGTGTTCTTATGTTACAACATTTTAATAAAAATACATTCATGAAACCATACAAAAGATCCAAAAAGATTACCTGTTCAACAATTTCCTTCTGTGGTCACCTCCTCAAACTGGAGGATTAACTTTTTCAAGTCCCTGGACCTGCATCCCTGTAGCATCACCTCCATGAACAGCCGCATTATGTGAACTGACCGCAGACACATTTCTCACTCTAGAATGTGGAATGTCCGAAATGTGTCTACAAATTCTGACCTTGAGGCTGTTGGTTGTGCAACCCACATATTGGAGGTGGCACAGGGAGCATGTGATACAATAGACCACAAAATTAGTATTGCAATGAATATATTGCTTTAATTCAAAGGGATGTTGGTTAGCAATGGATACAATGTGACACCCAATTTAAAGTGCTTTACAGCAAGTATATACCCGATGGCCACATTTGTAGTTGCCCTTGTGTCTCAGCCCCGCTCTGTATCAGAGAACAGAGAAGGACTTACTTTCTATGCCAAAGTAGGTGCTCTGCGAGCTACACATTTAATACCGGCACAAGCAATGTCAACCCACTGCTCGTCACAACTAAGAACAGGTAAATGCTTCCGGACTATTTGACAAATGCGGGGAGTATTCCAAACTGTAGCTAGGGGCAAAGACTGGGGCTGACAGATTTTTATTATTATTATGTGACTTATTTACAGGGAAAATCATGTCAGATCGGGATTTACTGAGGGCATAATCTCTAGCTGATTTTAAAACATGGCCAGAGAATTTGCGATCAGAGAGGCAGCTGGCAATCAAATCCATCTCCCTGCTGCAGGCTGCATCATTAGAGCAATTGCGTCTTGCTTGGATAAACTCACCTTTGGGTATGTTTTGAATAACATAGCGGGGATGGCAGGATGTTGCAAGTGTAGTGTTACCAGCCGTCTCTTTGCGAAAAATGTGAGTGACAAAAGATGACTTTTCTGCGGAGATTGTTAATAAAATAACCAGGAATGGGATGGTGGAAGCATCGTCACTGAGAGTGAATTTAAGATTGCAACTATTATCATTAAGGTAGCCCCCGAAGAGTGGCACGGCTGCCCGACCATACAAATAGCAGACCGTCAATATAATGGCTGTACCACTCCAGGGAGGCACCCCATGGATTGCTAGAAGAGAATCAATAACGATTCTCCCACCAAGCCATATAGATATTGACCATAGATGGTGAAAATTTGGCACCCATCGAAACATCGGTAAGTTGCAGAAAAAAGTGGTGATTAAACATGAACACATTGTGTTTGAGCAGGAAAAGGACAACTTGACAGATATACTCCTGAAAATTAACAGAGAAATCTGAATAAATACTGAGAAAACATTGGAGGGAAATAATAGCTAGATCATGTGGAATCACAGTATATAGTGCAGTGATATCAGCCGTAATCCAAGTAAATTCTGGCTTCCAGGTGAAATGATCAAAAGCTTGTAAAACAGCTGTGGTATCACGTAGGAAGCCTGGAATAACTTGAACCAAGGGTTGTAAAATACTATCAACCCAAGCAGATAGTCTCTCAGTAAAGGAACCGATGCCAGACACTATTGGACGCATGGGGGGGGAGACCTCCCTTGTGAACTTTTGGCAAGAAATGAAACATGGGAATAATGGGATGGGGAACATTGATGAAGTCTACTTGCTTCTGATCCATGTACCCTCCCTGTAAGCCAAGAGACAAAAGTGACAGAAAGTCTCGTTCAAAAAGGGGCGTGGGGTCATGGGCAAGCTCTAAATAAGTAATGGAATCCTCCAGCATATTAAGATTTTAGGATTTGTATATGAACCTGTCCTTGACAACAACTAACCCCCCTGTCAGCCTGCTTTATCACAATCAGGCAGCCTCTCCAATTCCTCAAAAGATTTGCGCTCTGGAAACGACAGGTTGTTAACAGGTGCACTCCGATTGGAAGAATGGATAGACGCACGAAGATCGGACAGATCCCACTCTATCAGATCCTGAAACGGATTCAATGCAAAAGAATGTGATTGGACTGGATAAAAGTCTGGATTGTAAGTAACAAAATGATGTGAAAAATCATTAGAAAAATTAACATCTGGGATGGTGCGGGACAGTTGCATGTGCGATATAGTGGCAATTTCCTGAAAAGAAAGACCAACTGTACACATAGAAAAAGAAGAACCTGGTTGTATAACAGTTAACATCTGCATATCATTCGGAACATCAGGACTGGAAAAATGTTTTTTACAGTTAAATTGCGAGCCAGTCTATTGACATCTACGATCGTATACAAAATATATCAAAGTGACACACAGGTCAGAAGGTAAGTCCTCTTGCCAACACATTCATTTGTGGTTGTGTAAGTATTTTGGATGAAAGATTAACAACCTGAAGAGTGTTCATGTTTTTTCATTTCGGCATGGATACCGGCCGCCTCTTTGTGTGTTTAGGCCTGGCACAGCGTTTTTTGAAGACTTTAACTTAGAGTCATTATTGCTGCCAATACCCCTTAATGAAGCTGCCCCTCTATTGGCTGAAATAACTGCTGAGAATTCCGATGCAGAGTCTGAAGAATCAGGTTATGTAGAACTAAAGACCACTTTGCATTTCTGCTCCTTTTATTTTGATTCATTCTTTTCATTAAAGCAGTATGTTAATTGCAATACTAATATTGTGGTCTACTGTATCACATGCTCCCTGTGCCACCTCCAATATGTGGGTTGCACCACCAACAGCCTCAAGGTCAGAATTTGCAGACACATTTCGGACATTCCACATTTTAGAGTGAGAAATGTGTTTGCGGTCAGTTCACATTATGTGGCTGTTCATGGAGGTGATGTTACTCCTCCCGACAAGCGTCCCTGTCACCATGGGAACGCCTGTGGGTTAGAAAATACCATCGGATCTGAGTTTTCCCTGAGATCATGAAAATTCTGATCTGATGGTATACTCTAACCCACAGGCGTTCCCATGGTGACGGGGGAGCTTGTTGGGAGGAGTATGCCTAAGTGGAATAACAGTACAGATTGAAAAAAAAAGACGAATATTCTAAATAACGAATATATTCGTTATATTGCTATAACTTTGTTTTTTTAGTATATTTGTCATATTCTAAAACAAGAATATATAGCAATAAAGCAAATATTCGTAAAATACACATATTAGCCAATAGCCATAGCCAACATACACAAATAATTAAATCCCATTGTATTGGCGATAAATAGAATAATGACGAATATTTGATTTTGACAAATATTCAATCTTTACTATTTATGAATGTATTTTTTTTTGAAATGTTGTAACATACGAACACTTTGTATTTTATTTGCATGAAGGTGTGGCTAAGGTTAATTGTGGTCAACTGATATTTTTAGCTGGCTACTATATAAATCCAAGCCTGTGTAGTCTACCCTTGTCATGGCTAAGGATCAGTATGCTATGATCCAAAACACGTAGACATGCACTTCCTTTTTGGTTTTTAATGCACTACTTTAATAAAAGCTGCCGCGTTTTGTATTGGAAGCTGGATTCCTGTTTTTCTGTTTGGAAACTTTGAACTAAAGTTCAGCCGAACCTGTCAAAACCCGTACTTCCGCAGGACCGCTCATCCCTAGTCACAAGAAAACAGACTGAGAAAAGCATTCAAAAGTTACCTTATAGAGTGACACTTGTCAGATTAGCAAAAATTGGCCTGGTTCTTAAGATGAAAAAAAGTACCTTAAAATATACACTATGTGCATCAGTGAGAATAAGAATCCAAAATACTATGCATAAATAGACGCATAACACAAGAACATAAACAAAGCAACATGAAAAAGGTAAAAATAAATAACTGAATAAAACAAGCACAAAATAAAGCACATGAAGAATGAATGTGAAGTTCACGTAGCTTCGATCAGTCGTGGGTATTGTGTACACACAACCTAGTTATTCAAGGAGTATAGCAGTATCTCAAGATATTTTGCTCAAATGACCTTCCCTCTTCCACCCTTAAATACTTTATGCAGCTTCTTTTTTTTTTTCAACCCCAACATGCTGTACCTGTGACAAAAACTAAGTGTCTGCTCACCTGCTCCCTGACATTCTGTTCTGTCTCCCTTCACTGTTTGTAAAACTCTAGAGAGGTTGATGTGCACCGCTGCAGCCAATGACTGGTATCAGCAGTGACGCATCCCCACACTGCATGTTAACCAGCTGTGTAGTGCCAATTTAAGACACTTCACCACTTAGGCCAGTCCTTGGCTGCTGTGACACATGTGACCTTGTCGCATTTGTACCCTCTAGTTCCCATCAAAGGATGGGAACTAGAGGGTACAAATGCATTTTTCACCAACGCTTGCAGTCAGGCACTTAATGAGATTGAATGATTGCGGTCGTGTGCATGCGCCCTAACAAATGGCATAAAACGTTATTACATTAGAACAATAAATTACCCCCTCACCAAAATGACATTGAAAAGCTGTAGAACTTTATTATACTCATATACAGTGGATATAAATAGTCTACACACCCCTGTTAAAATGTCAGGTTTCTGTGCTGTAAAAAAATGAGACAAAGATAAATCATTTCAGAACTTTTTCCACCTTTAATGTGACCTATACACTGTACAACTCAATTGAAAAGCAAACTGAAATCTTTTAGGTAGAGGGAAGAAAGAAAAAAAAACTAAAATAATGTGGTTGCATAAGTGTGCACACCCTCTTATAACTGGGGATGTAACTATGTTCAGAATTAAGCAATCACATTCAAAATCATGTTAAATAGGAGTCAGCATACAGGGAGTGCAGAATTATTAGGCAAGTTGTATTTTTGAGGATTAATTTTATTATTGAACAACAACCATGTTCTCAATGAACCAAAAAAACTCATTAATATCAAAGCTGAATATTTTTGGAAGTTTTTAGTTTGTTTTTCGTTTTAGCTATTTTAGGGGGATATCTGTGTGTGCAGGTGACTATTACTGTGCATAATTATTAGGCAACTTAACAAAAAACAAATATATACCCATTTCAATTATTTATTTTTACCAGTGAAACCAATATAACATCTCAACATTCACAAATATACATTTCTGACATTCAAAAACAAATCAGTGACCAATATAGCCACCTTTCTTTGCAAGGACACTCAAAAGCCTGCCATCCATGGATTCTGTCAGTGTTTTGATCTGTTCACCATCAACATTGCGTGCAGCAGCAACCACAGCCTCCCAGACACTGTTCAGAGAGGTGTACTGTTTTCCCTCCTTGTAAATCTCACATTTGATGATGGACCACAGGTTCTCAATGGGGTTAAGATCAGGTGAACAAGGAGGCCATGTCATTAGATTTTCTTCTTTTATACCCTTTCTTGCCAGCCACGCTGTGGAGTACTTGGACGCGTGTGATGGAGCATTGTCCTGCATGAAAATCATGTTTTTCTTGAAGGATGCAGACTTCTTCCTGTACCACTGCTTGAAGAAGGTGTCTTCCAGAAACTGGCAGTAGGACTGGGAGTTGAGCTTGACCCCATCCTCAACCCGAAAAGGCCCCACAAGCTCATCTTTGATGATACCAGCCCAAACCAGTACTCCACCTCCACCTTGCTGGCGTCTGAGTCGGACTGGAGCTCTCTGCCCTTTACCAATCCAGCCACGGGCCCATCCATCTGGCCCATCAAGACTCACTCTCATTTTATCAGTCCATAAAACCTTTGAAAAATCAGCCTTGAGATATTTCTTGGCCCAGTCTTGACGTTTCAGCTTGTGTGTCTTCTTCAGTGGTGGTCGTCTTTCAGCCTTTCTTACCTTGGCCATGTCTCTGAGTATTGCACACCTTGTGCTTTTGGGCACTCCAGTGATGTTGCAGCTCTGAAATATGGCCAAACTGGTGGCAAGTGGCATCTTGGCAGCTGCACGCTTGACTTTTCTCAGTTCATGGGCAGTTATTTTGCGCCTTGGTTTTTCCACACGCTTCTTGCGACCCTGTTGACTATTTTGAATGAAACGCTTGATTGTTCGATGATCACGCTTCAGAAGCTTTGCAATTTTAAGAGTGCTGCATCCCTCTGCAAGATATCTCACTATTTTTGACTTTTCTGAGCCTGTCAAGTCCTTCTTTTGACCCATTTTGCCAAAGGAAAGGAAGTTGCCTAATAATTATGCACACCTGATATAGGGTGTTGATGTCATTAGACCACACCCCTTCTCATTACAGAGATGCACATCACCTAATATGCTTAATTGGTAGTAGGCTTTCAAGCCTATACAGCTTGGAGTAAGACAACATGCATAAAGAGGATGATGTGGTCAAAATACTCATTTGCCTAATAATTCTGCACTCCCTGTAAACCTGCCTTGATTTGCATATATCTCCCTAAACACGTGTTGGGACTTTATTCTTTTATTATTTACATTTGGCCACTAGGACCATCAGTGTCCCTAGGTTGACACGTGTTAATAATTCTAAAATATAAAATTCATTGCTTGTCCTTAAAATAAATTAATTAGAACCCTATAATAACACTATAGTTAAAATTGTCAGCATTGCCTGCCTGCCTTTTATTTATTATAGCAATATGGTGTATAATTATCGAGTACGTCCACTTGATGGCTCTATGCACCTGCAGCTATTTGTCTCATTATATCCTTTATTGTTCAGGCATCTCTCTACTTGAGTACTGCGCGCTGTTATTCCCACAGCGTGCTAGCTAATGTGCTGCCTTCCTGGACTATGCTCTTATTATCTGTTTGTCTCCCAGACGTGAATGCAGGCCAGGCTAAAGCTGGCTAAAACACTAACATCACTAGCTGCCCCCCAACATGTTTCGCCAACCAGGCGTCTTCAGGGGTTTGGGCAGAGGACGCATAAACCTGCCATCATTTAAAGTGCCTCTGATTAACTCCAAATAAAGTTCAGCTGCTCTAGTTGGTCTTTCCAGAACTTTCCTTAGTCACATCCCACAGCAAAAGCCATGGTTCACAGAGAGCTTCCAAAGCATCACAGGGATCTCATTGTTAAAAGGTATCAGTCAGGGTACAAAATTATTTCCAAGGCATTAGATATACCATGGAACACAGTGAAGACATCATCAAGTGGAGAAAATATGGCCCAACAGTGACATTACCAGAAACTGGACGTCTCTCCAAAATTGATGAAAAGACGAGAAGAAAACTGGTCTGGAAAGCTATCAAGAGGCCTACAGCAACATTAAAGGAGCTGCAGGACTATCTGGCAAGTACTAGCTGTGTGGTACATGTGACAACAATCTCCCTTATTCTTCATATGTCTGGGCTATGGGGTAGAGTGGCAAGACAAAAGCCTTTTTTTACGAAGAAAAACATCCAAGCCAGGCTGCATTTTGCAAAAACACATCTGAAGTCTCCCAAAATCATGTGGGAAAAGGTGTTATGGTCTGATGAAACCAAGGTTGAACTTTTTGGCCATAATTCCAAAAGATATGTTTGGCGCAAAAACAAGACTGCACATCACCAAAAGAACACCATACCCACAGTGAAGCATGGTGGTGGCAGCATAATGTTTTAAGGCTGTTTTTTCTTCAGATGGAACTGGGGCCTTAGTTAAGCTAGAGGGAATTATGAACAATTCCAAATACCAGTCAATATTGGCACAAAACCTTCAGACTTCTGCAAGAAAGCTGAACATGAAGAGGAACTTTATCTTTCAGCATGACAACGACCCAACGAATACATCCAAATCAACAAAGGAATGGCTTCACCAGAAGAAGATTAAAGTTTTGGAATGGCCCAGCCAGAGCCCAGACCTGAATCCGATTGAAAATCTGTGGGGTGATCGGAAGAGGGCTGTGCACAGGAGATGCCCTCGCAATCTGACAGATTTGGAGTGTTTTTGCAAAGAAGAGTGGGCAAATCTTGCCAAGTCTAAATGTGCCATGCTGATAGACTCGTACCCAAAAAGACTGAGTGCTGTAATAAAATCAAAAGATGCTTCAACAAAGTATTAGTTTAAGGGTTTGCACACTTGTGCAACCATATATTTTTTCTTCCCTCTACCAAAAAAATTTCAGTTTGTTTTTCAATTGAGTTGTACAGTTTATAGGTCACATTAAAGGTGGAAAAAGTTTTGAAATGATTTATCTTTGTCTCATTTTTTTACATCACAGAAACCTGACATTTTAACAGGGGTGTGTAGACTTTTTATAGCCACTGTAGTTATTAAGAACTGCATAGAGTATATTAATGAAACTTAGAAGTTAAATAAAGCATTTATTTATATTATTACGGTATTTTTTTTATCATACATTCTCTGCTATAAAACAAAAGGAAAGTAAAATGCTGATATATTGTTTGTCTTTGTCATATAAAGTGCAATTGCAATTTTCTTCTTCGCAATCTGTGTTTAAGAGTTATACATATACTTTTTCCTTTTAGAGGAATCTCTGGTTTGGTCGACATGAGATGATTGGCATGGGTTCAAGAGAGGCAGCAGTTTGTATTTGTCTATAACATTTACTATATTGCACAACCTCTCTAGCGAAGCTTGTTTCCTATAAAAATTTGCATGGCAAAATGCTCTGTGCTTTCTGCATTGCACTGCTTCACAGCTGCTCCCCTCTGCTATGAGTGAAAGCTGTAGTGGTCTCCTAGCTAGGTGCTATGCCTGTTGCTCACAGCAGAGGGGAGGGGCTGTGAAACATCTCAATGCAGAGAGCAGAGAACTACACAATGAAATTCCTCCCTGGGCAATCAAAAGGAGAATCTGGCAGAATGGAAGTTGATATTCACACTACAACTAATAAAAAATACTCCACCAAAAAGTAAGAGTGTATCCCTCTCCCCAGCAGTTTTGAATGGTCAAATATGCTGAGAGACTACTTATTTGGAGTCAAATCAGGCATATTTCATAATTTCAAATATTTTCAATTAAAGAATGCATAATTTTCGATTTTTATGAAGAGTCTGGAAGAAGCCTATTGTACGTGTCTTGAAAACTTTCAACACACATGAAATTACATAGTGACAATATATATAGGGGTGTGTTAGTATAATTTACTGTGATTTGTTGGTAATTAAAGCCTCATTCCCTAAATCCCAATATAGAACAGGTGAAGCTATATAAACTCTGAAATGAAATGTAACAGATTGGTTTGAAGGGATTGTCTGTTTGTCAATACAATCTGAAATCTAATCTCCACCTTTATTAGCTATGGCCATCACATGGTTCATGTGAATCTCTAAACCAGAGGACCTCTTATATCAACTGAAATCAATTTCAGTGAATGCTATGTAATGCTTCATTTTACTCAAGTTGTTTAGCTGGAATAAATATTTAGCAAACAGCTTAGAATCTTCAAAAATAATAAAAAGTGAAACGTTACCAATCCACCACCATTCCAGTTATGGTACTTCCTGGGTCTCTACTTCCTGCTTTCTCTAGGAACGGACATGTGACCACTGCAGCCATTCACCATTGAAGCTGAGAGAGAGCAGGAGGTAGAGATTATGTGGTACTTTGAAAGTAGGGGCAGTGTTTTTTACCAACCAGGACTTTAACAGATTATCATGGAGACTCCTTGCTGCATATGGCACATTATCTTTCACAGATCATACACATGCCAAATTTTATAGTCCATCATGCTACTATATCATTTTCAAAGAAAAGTTCTTTGAAATTATTGACCTTCCTTGACCTTTTTTTTTATTTTTATTTTGGTAAAATAAATGACTTTTATTTAGGACAATTGGTTACAAATAAATATACATTCATGACATGTTTGTCTGTATTAACTTGCAGTTTGAGTCTTAATAACATCCCCATCAGAGTGGGATGAACAAAAATGTAGTCTTTATATTTTTGTGTAGCTCTACTTGAGCATCAACACTCACAGTAATTCTTAAGTAATTTTTTTGAATCTTATCAGCTTTTCGAAGGCTTGTTTGAAATCTTCATTAAAAGCTGTATATATCACAGGGTTGATGAGAGAGTTAAAATATCCCAACCAAGTAAAGAAGTCAAACAATAAAGGATGGAACCAGCAAGCATCTCTGCAGATGGGCAAGACCAGGGACACTACGAAGAATGGCAGCCAGCATACTATGAAGGCTCCAAGAATAATTCCTAGGGTTTTTGTGGCTTTCCTTTCCCTGGCTAAAGACAATCGTTTCCTTTCGAGAACACTGTGTGCAAGTTTTATCTTGATGTGATTTATACATATTGGAGTTCCTCCAGACAGAGGATGAGCAGCATTGACTGCACAAAAGGATGACCCGGTTGATCCAGTGATTAACTGAGCAGTAGTGAACCTCTTTCCATAAATAGATGGTGGTCTTAGAATTCTAGTTCGTGCTGCTACATATATTCTCCCATACAGTATAATAAGCAACATTGTTGGTATATAGAATGCTCCACAGGTTGAGTAGATGGTATAAGAGATTTGGTCTGTATTTACAGAACAGTCAGTTAGTTCTTCTTGAGCTTTGGCTTGTCTCCAAAAGAGTGGTGGGATGGAGATACATATGGATATTACCCATACAACTGATATCATAGCAGCAGCTCTTCCTGCTGTACGATGTTTAGAGTACTCTAGTGCATCTGTGATGGCCCAATATCTATCTAAGGCGATAACACAAAGATGAAGTATTGAAGCTGTACAACATGTTATATCTGACAACAACCAGATATCACAAATGATCTGTCCAAATGTCCATGAGTGATTTACAGTGTATACAATACTAATAGGCATTACCAAAATAGATACCAATAAATCTGTAAAAGCCAATGAACCAATTAAGTAATTTGCAGGAGTATGAAGCTTGCGGGTCATATATATAGTAATAATTACAAAAATATTAGAAAGAAGAGTAGCTAAAGTTAACAATGATAAAAAGATGGAAACTGTAACTTTTACCCCCAACACTGTAATTTCATCCCATTCCTTCTTAGTTCCAGAGGCATTTAATAAGTGCTCCGACTGGATGTCAAGTTTCAGGACTAATGAGTGGTTATAAAAATTCATTTTTTTCATTAACAGTTACTAATTTATCCCTAATTCATAGTCTCTTTATTTGTTTATACTGTAGCTTCCTTACCCATGTACCAATTTTAAAAATCTCTCAGTTCACCCTTCATGGAAGCATTATTCTAAAAAAAATAATTATTTGAGTTATTTATAATTTTGTTTTGGCACGTTATACATTTTTGCTTTTTCTTGTAAATATATATTACATTTAAAATGATATTTAATCTTGAAACTTTGGCAGGTTTGCAATTTTCATGTAATATGTATTGAGTACAAATATCTCATCAGAGAATTGGCTGATGCTAAACGATAATGCTTTTTCAAAACTTCTCTTTGAACTTCTTCCTCTTCAAATGCTATTTGGCCTGATTTTGCAAACTTCTTATTTGGTTCATGTTGATCCAAGGTGACTTCAAAGTATATAATCATTGATGGTTTTCCAGATTTAATTTAATTAGAATCCATAAATATTTTTAAGAGATTTCAATGAACATTTGCATTTTTGAAACAAGCTTGAAGGGACCTTGAAGAAATTCTGGTTCTGCACCCTAAAAAAGAAGAGTAAAAAAATAATAAAATAAAGGCAAATGTGATTTGATTTAAATAAAATCGCAAACAATATATAAACATAAATATAAATAAAATCCTTAAAGTGTTGATATTGATGGCCTATCTTTAGGATATACTATCAGATCAGTTGCGGGAAACCTCCTGCATTCCAACTGATAAGCTGATTGTGGCATAATTTCCATTCAGCAATTAGAAAGTACATTTGAGAAATCACCTTTTAATGCTTTTTAAGGGGTTTTGTAGGAGTTTGATATTCATAGTCTATTCTTAGGATAGGCCATCAATAGTAAATTGGAGAATGTTAGACTCCCATCATCCCCACTGCTCAGCCAACTGAAGGAGGTTATGGCACTTCAATGAGCACTGAAGCCAATTGAGTGTTTACTAGGTATAGGTCCATACATTTTGTAGCAGATATGATATCTGTTATTGATGTAGCAGATATTATATCTGCTATCCTAAGGAACCTCTAGCACGTGGCCTGCACGTAGACAACCAATTTAAACAATAAAGAGGCCACCCCAGTCCCTTCAAACAGCTGAGAGGCAGCGGTGCAGAGAGTTTGATCCCCACAGATCTGATATTGATGACCTATCTTGAGGATTATTGCTAATTAACATGGTTACATTTTTATTTTTTTCAATTGACAGAAAGCTGTCCCTAACCTTGTTTCCACATGTTTGAATATGTTGTTGGTAGTGCCAACTGCATTGCGGGCACAACTAAATCCAAGCTGGGCTAAAATACATACATAACATTGCATACATATGTGAGATTGAGAAACAGTTCCCATTGTTTGAACACTGTTTGTGTGTGGATTAAATTAAATGTTCTGGACTGACGTTCTGCTGTTTGGCCACAAGATGCTGCTGTTTCCCATGCACAGCTGACTGACTGTATATTTCCATATTCATGAGAGGTGTGGTTTTGAGAACTTGCTAGAAGAAGCTGCAGCCATCTTGGGAGCTGAGAGCTGAGGAGCTGTGTGTGAGCAGACAAACTGATGGAACCAGGAGAAAGAGGACCCCCTCAGTGACCACAGCTGCAGCTAAGTGAAGCTGATCATTGTTCAAGACCCAGATCCTGTCCAGGGAAAGAAGGATTGTTTCCAGGAAGGAAGGCTGACAAGAGCTAAGGAACAATAGGTGCATAATCTGCGGGACATCATGTTTGCTGGAGAGACTGGTTGTTCAGTTCAAAGACATCAGTGGATAAAGAGCAGACCTGTCGGTAAGATCGTGCACGCATCTGACTGCAGTTTGGCTCCTAGAGACTTAGACCAGGCCTGTAGTTAGTTAGTTAGGGTCTCTGCTTTGTGTTGCTACTGTACTACAAGGACTCCATTACTAAAAGGTAGACACAATATATTGTAGAGCAGCACTGCAGTACCTTCTGGTAAGGATATCAGGAATGAATCAGCCAGTCCAATGCCCCAGATCCATGGGGGTTAAAGACAATGTAAATCGCAGAAATTTATGGCAGCATCTCCAATCCAAACAAGCTTTTATTCGCACAGTAGCTAAGCATTTTGTTGAGTGTGGGCATACGGTTAACCAACTTATATTTAGAGTAATTGACTCTGTAGGGACACTAAGGAGAGGTGGGAACAGAGAAATGATACTCCGGAAAAATGAACTGAAATGGATTTTTACCTTAAAAGCGTTGCAACTAGGGATGAGCGAACTCGAACTGTATAGTTCGGGTTCGTACCGAATTTTGGGGTGTCCGTGACACGGACCCGAACCCGGACATTTTCGTAAAAGTCCGGGTTCGGGTTCGGTGTTCGTCGCTTTCTTCGCGCTTTTGTGACGCTTTCTTGGCGCTTTTTGAAAGGCTGCAAAGCAGCCAATCAACAAGCGTCATACTACTTGCCCCAAGAGGCCATCACAGCCATGCCTACTATTGGCATGGCTGTGATTGGCCAGAGCACCATGTGACCCAGCCTCGATTTAAGCTGGAGTCACATAGCGCCGCCCGTCACTCTGCTCTGATTAGCGTAGGGAGAGGTTGCGGCTGCGACAGTAGGGCGAGATTAGGCAGATTAACTCCTCCAAAGGACTTGATTAACTGATCGATCTGCAGCTGTGGATCATTGAGCTGCTGAAATTCAAATGCTCACTCACTGTTTTTAGGCTGCCCAGACCGTTTGTCAGTCACTTTTTTCTGGGGTGATCGGCGGCCATTTTGTGTCTTGTGGTGCGCCAGCACAAGCTGCGACCAAGTGCATTTAACCCTCAATGGTGTGGTTGTTTTTTGGCTAAAGCCTACATCAGGGTGAAGCTGTCACACCAAGTGCATTTAACCAGCAATAGTCTGTTCATTTTTTGGCCATATACAAAATCAGGGGCAAGCTGCGCCTGTCACCAAGTGCATTTAACCCTCAATGGTGTGGTTGTTTTTTGGCTAAAGCCTACATCAGGGTGAAGCTGTCACACCAAGTGCATTTAACCAGCAATAGTCTGTTCATTTTTTGGCCATATACTAAATCAGGGGCAAGCTGCGCCTGTCACCAAGTGCATTTAACCCTCAATGGTGTGGTTGTTTTTTGGCTAAAGCCTACATCAGGGTGAAGCTGTGACACCAAGTGCATTTAACCAGCAATAGTCTGTTTATTTTTTGGCCATATACTACATCAGGGGCAAGCTGCGCCCGTCACCAAGTGCATTTAACCCTCAGTAGTGTGGTTCGTCAAGCTGTGACACCAAGTGCATTTAACCAGCAATAGTCTGTTCATTTTTTGGCCATATACTACATCAGGGGCAAGCTGCGCCCGTCACCAAGTGCATTTAACCCTCAGTAGTGTGGTTGGTCAAGCTATCACACCAAGTGCATTTAACCAGCAATAGTCTGTTCATTTTTTGGCCATATACTAAATCAGGGGCAAGCTGCGCCCGTCACCAAGTGCATTTAACCAGCAATAGTCTGTTCAATTTTTGGCCATATACTACATCAGGGGCAAGCTGCGCCCGTCACCAAGTGCATTTAACCCTCAGTAGTGTGGTTCGTCAAGCTGTGACACCAAGTGCATTTAACCAGCAATAGTCTGTTCATTTTTTGGCCATATACTACATCAGGGGCAAGCTGCGCCCGTCACCAAGTGCATTTAACCAGCAATAGTGTGGTTATTTTTTGGCCATATCCCAGTATAATTCTGTCACTAAATCCATACCGGTCACCCAGCGCCTAAATACTAGGCCTCAAATTTATATCCCGCTAAATCTCTCGTTACCGCTGTCCTGTTGTGGCTGGGAAAGTTATTTAGTGTCCGTCAAAGCACATTTTTTGTTCTGGGTTGAAGTACAATTCCCAATTTAGCAATTTCATAATTTAGTGGTTCCTGCTATATCAGAGCTATTTGAAATCTATCCCTAAAAGGGTATATAATATTCAAGGTGCACATAGGGTCATTCAGAATAACTTCACACACACGCTACTGTGCATTTCCAAGTCTAATTCTGTCGCTAAATCCATACCGGTCACCCAGCGCCTAAATACTAGGCCTCAAATTTATATCCAGCTAAATCTCTCGTTACCGCTGTCCTGTTGTGGCTGGGAAAGTTATTTAGTGTCCGTCAAAGCACATTTTTTGTTCTGGGTTGAAATACAATTCCCAATTTAGCAATTTTATAATTTAGTGGTTTCTGCTATATCAGAGCTATTTGAAATCTATCCCTAAAAGGGTATATAATATTCAAGGTGCACATAGGGTCATTCAGAATAACTTCACACACACGCTACTGTGCATTTCCAAGTCTAATTCTGTCACTAAATCCATACCGGTCACCCAGCGCCTAAATACTAGGCCTCAAATTTATATCCCGCTAAATCTCTCGTTACCGCTGTCCTGTTGTGGCTGGGAAAGTTATTTAGTGTCCGTCAAAGCACATTTTTTGTTCTGGGTTGAAGTACAATTCCCAATTTAGCAATTTCATAATTTAGTGGTTCCTGCTATATCAGAGCTATTTGAAATCTATCCCTAAAAGGGTATATAATATTCAAGGTGCACATAGGGTCATTCAGAATAACTTCACACACACGCTACTGTGCATTTCCAAGTCTAATTCTGTCACTAAATCCAAACCGGTCACCCAGTGCCTAAATACTAGGCCTCAAATTTATATCCCGCTAAATCTCTCGTTACCGCTGTCCTGTTGTGGCTGGGAAAGTTATTTAGTGTCCGTCAAAGCACATTTTTTGTTCTGGATTGAAATACAATTCCCAATTTAGCAATTTCATAATTTAGTGGTTTCTGCTATATCAGAGCTATTTGAAATCTATCCCTAAAAGGGTATATAATATTCAAGGTGCACATAGGGTCATTCAGAATAACTTCACACACACGCTACTGTGCATTTCCAAGTCTAATTCTGTCACTAAATCCATACCGGTCACCCAGCGCCTAAATACTAGGCCTCAAATTTATATCCCGCTAAATCTCTCGTTACCGCTGTCCTGTTGTGGCTGGGAAAGTTATTTAGTGTCCGTCAAAGCACATTTTTTGTTCTGGGTTGAAGTACAATTCCCAATTTAGCAATTTCATAATTTAGTGGTTCCTGCTATATCAGAGCTATTTGAAATCTATCCCTAAAAGGGTATATAATATTCAAGGTGCACATAGGGTCATTCAGAATAACTTCACACACACGCTACTGTGCATTTCCAAGTCTAATTCTGTCACTAAATCCATACCGGTCACCCAGCGCCTAAATACTAGGCCTCAAATTTATATCCCGCTAAATCTCTCGTTACCGCTGTCCTGTTGTGGCTGGGAAAGTTATTTAGTGTCCGTCAAAGCACATTTTTTGTTCTGGGTTGAAGTACAATTCCCAATTTAGCAATTTCATAATTTAGTGGTTCCTGCTATATCAGAGCTATTTGAAATCTATCCCTAAAAGGGTATATAATATTCAAGGTGCACATAGGGTCATTCAGAATAACTTCACACACACGCTACTGTGCATTTCCAAGTCTAATTCTGTCACTAAATCCATACCGGTCACCCAGCGCCTAAATACTAGGCCTCAAATTTATATCCCGCTAAATCTCTCGTTACTGCTGTCCTGTTGTGGCTGGGAAAGTTATTTAGTGTCCGTCAAAGCACATTTTTTGTTCTGGGTTGAAATACAATTCCCAATTTAGCAATTTCATAATTTAGTGGTTTCTGCTATATCAGAGCTATTTGAAATCTATCCCTAAAAGGGTATATAATATTCAAGGTGCACATAGGGTCATTCAGAATAACTTCACACACACGCTACTGTGCATTTCCAAGTCTAATTCTGTTAGTAAATCCATACCGGTCACCCAGCGCCTAAATACTAGGCCTCAAATTAATATCCCGCTGAATTTGAATACAATACATTGGGCCAAATAATATTTTTGTTGTTGTGGTGAACCATAACAATGAGAAAAACATCTAGTAAGGGACGCGGACGTGGACGTGGTCGTGGTGGTGTTAGTGGACCCTCTGGTGCTGGGAGAGGACGTGGCCGTTCTGTGACATCCACACGTCCTAGTGTACCAACTACCTCAGGTCCCAGTAGCCGCCAGAATTTACAGCGATATATGGTGGGGCCCAATGCCGTTCTAAGGATGGTAAGGCCTGAGCAGGTACAGGCATTAGTCAATTGGGTGGCCGACAGTGGATCCAGCATGTTCACATTATCTCCCACCCAGTCTTCTGCAGAAAGCGCACAGATGGCGCCTGAAAACCAACCCCATCAGTCTGTCACATCACCCCCATGCATACCAGGGAAACTGTCTCAGCCTCAAGTTATGCAGCAGTCTCTTATGCTGTTTGAAGACTCCGCTGGCAGGGTTTCCCAAGGGCATCCACCTAGCCCTTCCCCAGCAGTGAAAGATATAGAATGCACTGACGCACAACCACTTATGTTTCCTGATGATGAGGACATGGGAATACCACCTCAGCATGTCTCTGATGATGACGAAACACAGGTGCCAACTGCTGCGTCTTTCTGCAGTGTGCAGACTGAACAGGAGGTCAGGGATCAAGACTGGGTGGAAGACGATGCAGGGGATGATGAGGTCCTAGACCCCACATGGAATGAAGGTCGTGCCACTGACTTTCACAGTTCGGAGGAAGAGGCAGTGGTGAGACCGAGCCAACAGCGTAGCAAAAGAGGGAGCAGTGGGCAAAAGCAGAACACCCGCCGCCAAGAGACTCCGCCTGCTACTGCCCGCCGCCACCTGGGACCGAGCACCCCAAAGGCAGCTTCAAGGAGTTCCCTGGCATGGCACTTCTTCAAACAATGTGCTGACGACAAGACCCGAGTGGTTTGCACGCTGTGCCATCAGAGCCTTAAGCGAGGCATTAACGTTCTGAACCTGAGCACAACCTGCATGACCAGGCACCTGCATGCAAAGCATGAACTGCAGTGGAGTAAACACCTTAAAACCAAGGAAGTCACTCAGGCTCCCCCTGCTACCTCTTCTGCTGCTGCCGCCTCGGCCTCTTCTGCTGCTGCCGCCTCGGCCTCTTCCTCCACCTCTGGAGGAACGTTGGCACCTGCCGCCCAGCAAACAGGGGATGTACCACCAACACCACCACCACCACCTCCGTCACCAAGCGTCTCAACCATGTCACACGGCAGCGTTCAGCTCTCCATCTCACAAACATTTGAGAGAAAGCGTAAATTCCCACCTAGCCACCCTCGATCCCTGGCCCTGAATGCCAGCATTTCTAAACTACTGGCCTATGAAATGCTGTCATTTAGGCTGGTGGACACAGACAGCTTCAAACAGCTCATGTCGCTTGCTGTCCCACAGTATGTTGTTCCCAGCCGCCACTACTTCTCCAAGAGAGCCGTGCCTTCCCTGCACAACCAAGTATCCGATAAAATCAAGTGTGCACTGCGCAACGCCATCTGTGGCAAGGTCCACCTAACCACAGATACGTGGACCAGTAAGCACGGCCAGGGACGCTATATCTCCCTAACTGCACACTGGGTAAATGTAGTGGCAGCTGGGCCCCAGGCGGAGAGCTGTTTGGCGCACGTCCTTCCGCCGCCAAGGATCGCAGGGCAACATTCTTTGCCTCCTGTTGCCACCTCCTCCTTCTCGGCTTCCTCCTCCTCTTCTTCCACCTGCTCATCCAGTCAGCCACACACCTTCACCACCAACTTCAGCACAGCCCGGGGTAAACGTCAGCAGGCCATTCTGAAACTCATATGTTTGGGGGACAGGCCCCACACCGCACAGGAGTTGTGGCGGGGTATAGAACAACAGACCGACGAGTGGTTGCTGCCGGTGAGCCTCAAGCCCGGCCTGGTGGTGTGCGATAATGGGCGAAATCTCGTTGCAGCTCTGGGACTAGCCAATTTGACGCACATCCCTTGCTTGGCGCATGTGCTGAATTTGGTGGTGCAGAAGTTCATTCACAACTACCCCGACATGTCAGAGCTGCTGCATAAAGTGCGGGCCGTCTGTTCGCGCTTCCGGCGTTCACATCCTGCTGCTGCTCGCCTGTCTGCGCTACAGCGTAACTTCGGCCTTCCCGCTCACCGCCTCATATGCGACGTGCCCACCAGGTGGAACTCCACCTTGCACATGCTGGACAGACTGTGCGAGCAGCAGCAGGCCATAGTGGAGTTTCAGCTGCAGCACGCACGGGTCAGTCGCACTACAGAACAGCACCACTTCACCACCAATGACTGGGCCTCCATGCGAGACCTGTGTGCCCTGTTGCGCTGTTTCGAGTACTCCACCAACATGGCCAGTGGCGATGACGCCGTTATCAGCGTTACAATACCACTTCTATGTCTCCTTGAGAAAACACTTAGGGCGATGATGCAAGAGGAGGTGGCCCAGGAGGAGGAGGAGGAGGAGGAGGAAGAGGGGTCATTTTTAGCACTTTCAGGCCAGTCTCTTCGAAGTGACTCAGAGGGAGGTTTTTGGCAACAGCAGAGGCCAGGTACAAATGTGGCCAGACAGGGCCCACTACTGGAGGACGAGGAGGATGAGGAGGAGGTGGAGGAGGATGAGGATGAAGCATGGTCACAGCGGGGTGGCACCCAACGCAGCTCGGGTCCATCACTGGTGCGTGGCTGGGGGGAAAGGCAGGACGATGACGATACGCCTCCCACAGAGGACAGCTTGTCCTTACCCCTGGGCAGCCTGGCACACATGAGCGACTACATGCTGCAGTGCCTGCGCAACGACAGCAGAGTTGCCCACATTTTAACCTGTGCGGACTACTGGGTTGCCACCCTGCTGGATCCACGCTACAAAGACAATGTGCCCACCTTACTTCCTGCACTGGAGCGTGATAGGAAGATGCGCGAGTACAAGCGCACGTTGGTAGACGCGCTACTGAGAGCATTCCCAAATGTCACAGGGGAACAAGTGGAAGCCCAAGGCCAAGGCAGAGGAGGAGCAAGAGGTCGCCAAGGCAGCTGTGTCAATGCCAGCTACTTTGAGGGTAGGGTTAGCATGGCAGAGATGTGGAAAACTTTTGTCAACACGCCACAGCTAACTGCACCACCACCTGATACGCAACGTGTTAGCAGGAGGCAACATTTCACTAACATGGTGGAACAGTACGTGTGCACACCCCTCCACGTACTGACTGATGGTTCGGCCCCATTCAACTTCTGGGTCTCTAAATTGTCCACGTGGCCAGAGCTAGCCTTTTATGCCTTGGAGGTGCTGGCCTGCCCGGCGGCCAGCGTTTTGTCTGAACGTGTATTCAGCACGGCAGGGGGCGTCATTACAGACAAACGCAGCCGCCTGTCTACAGCCAATGTGGACAAGCTGACGTTCATAAAAATGAACCAGGCATGGATCCCACAGGATCTGTCCGTCCCTTGTCCAGATTAGACATTAACTACCTCCCCTTAACCATATATTATTGGACTCCAGGGCACTTCCTCATTCAATCCTATTTTTATTTTCATTTTACCATTATATTGCGAGGCTACCCAAAGTTGAATGAACCTCTCCTGTGTCTGGGTGCCGGGGCCTAAATATATGCCAATGGACTGTTCCAATGTTGGGTGACGTGAAGCCTGATTCTCTGCTATGACATGCAGAATGATTCTCTGCTGACATGAAGCCAGATTGTCTGTTACGGGACCTCTCTCCTCTGCCTGTGTGCTGGGCCTAAATATATGCCAATGGACTGTTGCAGTGGTGGCTGACGTGAAGCCTCATTCTCTGCTATGACATGCAGACTAATTCTCTGCTGACATGAAGCCAGATTGTCTGTTACGGGACCTCTCTCCTCTGCCTGTGTGCTGGGCCTAAATATATGCCAATGGACTGTTGCAGTGGTGGCTGACGTGAAGCCTCATTCTCTGCTATGACATGCAGACTGATTCTCTGCTGACATGAAGCCAGATTCTCTGTTACGGGACCTCCCTCCTCTGCCTGGGTGCTGGGCCTAAATATATGCCAATGGACTGTTCCAATGTTGGGTGACGTGAAGCCTGATTCTCTGCTATGACATGCAGAATGATTCTCTGCTGACATGAAGCCAGATTGTCTGTTACGGGACCTCTCTCCTCTGCCTGTGTGCTGGGCCTAAATATATGCCAATGGACTGTTGCAGTGGTGGCTGACGTGAAGCCTCATTCTCTGCTATGACATGCAGACTAATTCTCTGCTGACATGAAGCCAGATTGTCTGTTACGGGACCTCTCTCCTCTGCCTGTGTGCTGGGCCTAAATATATGCCAATGGACTGTTGCAGTGGTGGCTGACGTGAAACCTCATTCTCTGCTATGACATGCAGACTGATTCTCTGCTGACATGAAGCCAGATTCTCTGTTACGGGACCTCTCTCCTCTGCCTGTGTGTGTGCTGGGCCTAAATATATGCCAATGGACTGTTGCAGTGGTGGCTGACGTGAAGCCTCATTCTCTGCTATGACATGCAGACTAATTCTCTGCTGACATGAAGACAGATTCTCTGTTACGGGACCTCTCTCCTCTGCCTGTGTGTGTGCTGAGCCTAAATATACAGTATGCCAATGGACTGTTGCAGTGGTGGCTGACGTGAAGCCTCATTCTCTGCTATGACATGCAGACTGATTCTCTGCTGACATGAAGCCAGATTCTCTGTCACGGGACCTCCCTCCTCTGCCTGGGTGCTGGGCCTAAATATATGCCAATGGACTGTTGCAGTGGTGGCTGACGTGAAGCCTCATTCTCTGCTATGACATGCAGACTAATTCTCTGCTGACATGAAGACAGATTCTCTGTTACGGGACCTCTCTCCTATGCCTGTGTGTGTGCTGGGCCTAAATATATGCCAATGGACTGTTGCAGTGGTGGCTGACGTGAAGCCTCATTCTCTGCTATGACATGCAGACTGATTCTCTGCTGACATGAAGCCAGATTCTCTGTTACGGGACCTCTCTCCTCTGCCTGTGTGTGTGCTGGGCCTAAATATATGCCAATGGACTGTTGCAGTGGTGGCTGACGTGAAGCCTCATTCTCTGCTATGACATGCAGACTAATTCTCTGCTGACATGAAGACAGATTCTCTGTTACGGGACCTCTCTCCTCTGCCTGTGTGTGTGCTGGGCCTAAATATATGCCAATAGACTGTTGCAGTGGTGGCTGACGTGAAGCCTCATTCTCTGCTATGACATGCAGACTGATTCTCTGCTGACATGAAGCCAGATTCTCTGTTACGGGACCTCCCTCCTCTGCCTGGGTGCTGGGCCTAAATATATGCCAATGGACTGTTGCAGTGGTGGCTGACGTGAAGCCTCATTCTCTGCTATGACATGCAGACTAATTCTCTGCTGACATGAAGACAGATTCTCTGTTACGGGACCTCTCTCCTCTGCCTGTGTGTGTGCTGGGCCTAAATATATGCCAATGGACTGTTGCAGTGGTGGCTGACGTGAAGTCTCATTCTCTGCTATGACATGCAGACTAATTCTCTGCTGACATGAAGCCAGATTGTCTGTTACGGGACCTCTCTCCTCTGCCTGTGTGCTGGGCCTAAATATATGCCAATGGACTGTTGCAGTGGTGGCTGACGTGAAGCCTCATTCTCTGCTATGACATGCAGACTGATTCTCTGCTGACATGAAGCCAGATTCTCTGTTACGAGACCTCCCTCCTCTGCCTGGGTGCTGGGCCTAAATATATGCCAATGGACTGTTGCAGTGGTGGCTGACGTGAAGCCTCATTCTCTGCTATGACATGCAGACTGATTCTCTGCTGACATGAAGCCAGATTCTCTGTTACGGGACCTCTCTCCTCTGCCTGTGTGTGTGCTGGGCCTAAATATATGCCAATGGACTGTTGCAGTTGTGGCTGACGTGAAGCCTCATTCTCTGCTATGACATGCAGACTAATTCTCTGCTGACATGAAGACAGATTCTCTGTTACGGGACCTCTCTCCTCTGCCTGTGTGTGTGCTGGGCCTAAATATATGCCAATGGACTGTTGCAGTGGTGGCTGACGTGAAGCCTCATTCTCTGCTCTGACATGCAGACTGATTCTCTGCTGACATGAAGCCAGATTCTCTGTTACGGGACCTCCCTCCTCTGCCTGGGTGCTGGGCCTAAATATATGCCAATGGACTGTTGCAGTGGTGGCTGACGTGAAGCCTCATTCTCTGCTATGACATGCAGACTAATTCTCTGCTGACATATAGACAGATTCTCTGTTACGGGACCTCTCTCCTATGCCTGTGTGTGTGCTGGGCCTAAATATATGCCAATGGACTGTTGCAGTGGTGGCTGACGTGAAGCCTCATTCTCTGCTATGACATGCAGACTGATTCTCTGCTGACATGAAGCCAGATTCTCTGTTACGGGACCTCTCTCCTCTGCCTGTGTGTGTGCTGGGCCTAAATATATGCCAATGGACTGTTGCAGTGGTGGCTGACGTGAAGCCTCATTCTCTGCTATGACATGCAGACTAATTCTCTGCTGACATGAAGACAGATTCTCTGTTACGGGACCTCTCTCCTCTGCCTGTGTGTGTGCTGGGCCTAAATATATGCCAATGGACTGTTGCAGTGGTGGCTGACGTGAAGCCTCATTCTCTGCTATGACATGCAGACTGATTCTCTGCTGACATGAAGCCAGATTCTCTGTTACGGGACCTCCCTCCTCTGCCTGGGTGCTGGGCCTAAATATATGCCAATGGACTGTTGCAGTGGTGGCTGACGTGAAGCCTCATTCTCTGCTATGACATGCAGACTAATTCTCTGCTGACATGAAGACAGATTCTCTGTTACGGGACCTCTCTCCTCTGCTTGGGTGCTGGGCCTAAATTTATGAAAATGGACTCTTACAGTGGTGGGTGACGTGAAGCCAGATTCTCTGCTATGGGACCTCTCTCCAATTGATTTTGGTTAATTTTTATTTATTTAATTTTTATTTTAATTCATTTCCCTATCCACATTTGTTTGCAGGGGATTTACCTACATGTTGCTGCCTTTTGCAGCCCTCTAGCTCTTTCCTGGGCTGTTTTACAGCCTTTTTAGTGCCGAAAAGTTCGGGTCCCCATTGACTTCAATGGGGTTCAGGTTCGGGACGAAGTTCGGATCGGGTTCGGATCCCGAACCCGAACATTTCCGGGATGTTCGGCCGAACTTCTCGAACCCGAACATCCAGGTGTTCGCTCAACTCTAGTTGCAACCATATGGGTTGAATTTAGAATTCAATATATGTGGTATCAAGTAAGTTTTAGCCTTCTTATGTTAGTAATCTGATTGTATAGTAATGATCTTGTGGATTTGTAGTGGTTTTAATGTGTCAATTATTTTTTTTGTCTTGTAGGCAATAGTTGGATTGCACCTGGATTCCCCCCTTTGAAAGGTTGATTACAGTGAGTGACTATGACATCGTGGAGACACTGAGGGTCCTTTGGGATACTGGTGTGGCTGATGGATTGGCTACATTTCTGGTTTCCATAGCAGCGTTGGACGCTTCCCATGCAGATTTGCCGGATAAATTTTTGCAAGGGAGCTGGAGCGGGATCAAGTGACTGGCATTCCGATCACGTGGCTGTTCCGCGTCATAGTGAATAGCATCACGTGGACAAACATGTGTCATGTGAGAGGGAGTTGAATGGACATGCGCATTGGATCCAGGTACACGCCATGAGAGCAATCTAAATCGCCATGCTAGTGATCTCCGTCATCATGGGGGTGAATCCAGCTGCAGCCACTTCTATAAGGTATCGTGGGTCTATGAAACTGTTGTGTACCATGTGCTATGTGACCCATGTGATATGTGTTTATTGAATTATGAGACACAGGTTTTAGACATAGAGTACAGACCAAAAGTTTGGACACACCTTCTCATTCAAAGAGTTTTCTTTATTTTCATGACTATGAAAATTGTAGATTCACACTGAAGGCATCAAAACTATGAATTAACACGTGGAATTATATACATAACCAAAAAGTGTGAAACAACTTAAAATATGTCATATTCTAGGTTTTTCAAAATAGCCACCTTTTGCTTTGATTACTGCTTTGCACACTTTTGGCATTCTCTTGATGAGCTTCAAGAGGTAGTCACCTGAAATGGTCTTCCAAAAGTCTTGAAGGAGTTCCCAGAGATGCTTAGCACTTGTTGGCCCTTTTGCCTTCACTCTGCGGTCCAGCTCACCCCAAACCATCTCGATTAGCCCTTACACAGCCTGGAGGTGTGTTTGGGGTCATTGTCCTGTTGAAAAATAAATGATGGTCCAGCTAAATGCAAACCGGATGGAATAGCATGCCGCTGCAAGATGCTGTGGTAGCGTTGCTGGTTCAGTATGCCTTCAATTTTGAATAAATCCCCAACAGTGTCACCAGCAAAGCACCCCCACACCATCACACTTCATCCTCCATGCTTCATAGTGGGAACCAGGCATGTAGAGTCCATCCGTTCACCTTTTCTGCGTTGCACAAAGGACACGGTGGTTGGAACCAAAGATCTCAAATTTGGACTCATCAGACCAAAGCACAGATTTCCACTGGTCTAATGTCCATTCCTTGTGTTCTTTAGCCCAAACAAGTCTCTTCTGCTTGTTGCCTGTCCTTAGCAGTGGTTTCCTATCAGATATTCTACCATGAAGGCCTGATTCACACAGTCTTTTCTTAACAGTTGTTCTAGAGATGTGTCTGCTGCTATAACTCTGTGTGGCATTGACCTGGTCTCTAATCTGAGCTGCTGTTAACCTGCGATTTCTGAGGCTGATGACTCGGATGAACTTATCCTCCACAGCAGAGGTGGCTCTTGGTCTTCCCTTCCTGGGGCGGTCCGCATGTGAGCCAGTTTCTGTGTAGCGCTTGATGGTTTTTGTGACTGCACTTGGGGACACTTTCAAAGTTTTCCCAATTTTTCAGACTGACTGACCTTCATTTCTTAAAGTAATGATGGCCACTCATTTTTCTTTACTTAGCTGCTTTTTATTTGCCATAATACAAATTCTCACAGTCTATTCAGTAGGACTATCAGCTGTGTATCCACCTGACTTCTCCACAACGGAACTGATGGTCCCAACCCTATTTATAAGGCAAGAAATCCCACTTATTAAATCTGACAGGACAAACCTGTGAAGTGAAAACCATTTCAGGTGACTACCTCTTGAAGCTCATCAAGAGAATGCCAAGAGTGTGCAAAGCAGTAATCAAAGCAAAAGGTGGCTACTTTGAAGAACCTAGAATATGACATATTTTCAGTTGTTTCACACTTTTTTTGTTATGTATATAATTCCACATGGGGTAATTCATAGTTTTGATGCCTTCAGTGTAAATCTACAATTTTCATAGTCATGAAAATAAAGAAAACTCTTTGAATGAGAAGGTGTGTCCAAACTTTTGGTCTGTACGGTATCTAATTAGATGTTAGACTGGTTAATTGCAATTGGGGGAGTTGTTTATATCCCTTTATATATCCAGTCTATACACTTCTGTATTAGCTTGACAAAGGCTAAAGATGTAGCCGAAACATTGCTGTATCAAGATTGTGTGTACTGTCTCATGCACTATGTGTGAATAAAAGCTTGCTTGGATTGGAGATGTTGCCGTCTATTTCTGCGGTTTCCATTACTAAAAGGGACATTGCACATTTGAGAGCTGATAAACACTCCCACGAGCTCTATCCAGTACAGCGTTTTGCTCAGGAGCAATAATAGGGCACGTGCTACCGGACTAGTTATGGGAGGGGGAATAATAGAGAACTATAAGATTGTGAACTGCTGTGTTGCACCGCGGGCCAGCCGTACTAAGCACCCAACCATTTGTTTGTGTTTGTTTCAGGGTAATAATAGGCACACAAGGCAGTTTTAGTTGTGCCCGCCAGTAGGTAAAGTACCGCTAAATTTCGGCTGGAATCTATCAGGGGGTGCCATGCTGTGCTTGGTTTATGTAAACTTATTTTTTTTTGTTCTCAGCATTTGTGGTTGTGTTTATTATCACGTGTTAGTAAAATTCTGTTTTTGCAAAAGCTGGTGTTAGAGTTTCTTTCCTCGTTCATGACTTCACTGTATTCTCGGGAGCCCACCCCAAGACACGGCATCGCATGGGTGAATAAAGGACTTCAAATTTTTTTAATCTACTGGAAGTGCCAGTCTTCTTCTTTGTATGTCTAGATGGTGGGTCGCGTTTAAACTGCGGGCACTCCTGACTTTGGCTACGGTGTGTGCTGCCTTGGATTTTTCCATTTTGTATATATATATATATATATATATATATGATATAAAAAGTCTACACACCCCTGTTAAAATGTCAGGTTTCTGTGCTGTAAAAAAATGAGACAAAGATAAATCATTTCAGAACTTTTTCCACCTTTAATGTGACCTATAAACTTTACCACTCAATTGAAAAGCAAACTGAAATATTTTAGGTGGAGGGAAGAAAACCTAAATAATGTGGTTGCATAAGTGTGCACACCCTCTTATAGCTGGGGATGTAGCTGTGTTCAGAATTAAGCAATCACATTCAAAATCATGTTAAATAGGAGTCAGCATACATCTGCCATCATTAAAAGTGCCTCTGATTAACCCCAAATAGAGTTCAGCTGCTCTAGTTGGTCTTTCCTGAAATTTTCTCAGTCGCATCCCACAGCAAAAGCCATGGTCAACAGAGAGCTTCCAAAGCATCAGAGGGATCTCATTGTTAAAAGGTATCAGTCAGGAGAAGGGTACAAAAGAATTTCCAAGGCATTAGATATACCATGGAACACAGTGAAGACAGTCATCATCAAGTGGAGAAAATATGGCCCAACAGTGACATTAGAAACTGGACGTCCCTCCAAAATTGATGAAAAGATGAAAATAAAACTGGTCAGGGAGGCTACCAAGAGGCCTACAGCAACATTAAAGGAGCTGCAGGAATATCTGGCAAGTACTGGCTGTGTAGTACATGTGACAACAAGATGAAGTCTCCCAAAAACACATCTGAAGTCTCCCAAAAGCATGTGGCAAAAAGGTGTTATAGTCTGATGAAACCAAGGTTGAACTTTTTGGCAATAATTCCAAAAGATATGTTTGGTGCAAAAACAACACTGCACATCACCAAAAGAACACCATACCCACAGTGAAGCATGGTGGTGGCAGCATCATGCTTTGGGGCTGTTTTTGTTCAGCTGGAACTGGGGCCTTAGATAAGCTAGAGGGAATTATTAACAGTTCCAAATACTAGTCAATATTGGCACAAAACCTTCAGGCTTCTGCTAGAAAGCTGAACATGAAGAGGAACTTCATCTTTCAGCATGACAATGACCCAAAGTATACATCCAAATCAACAAAGGAATGGCTTCACCAGAAGAAGATTAAAGTTTTGGAAAGGCCCAGCCAGAGCCCAGACCTGAATCCGATTGAAAATCTGTGGGGTGATATGAAGAGGGCTGTGCACAGGAGATGCCCTCGCAATCTGACAGATTTGGAGTGTTTTTGCAAAGAAGAGTGGACAAATCTTGGCAAGTCAAAATGTGCCATGCTGATAGACTCATACCCAAAAAGACTGAGTGCTGTAATAAAATCAAAAGGTGCTTCAACAAAGTATTAGTTTAAGGGTGTGCACACTTATACAACCATATTATTTTATTCTTATATTTATTTTCTCCCCACTACCTAAAATATTTTAGTTTGTTTTTCAATTGAGTTGTACAGTTTATAGGTCACATTAAAGGTGGAAAAAGTTCTGAAATGATTTATCAAATTTTTTTACAGCACAGAAACCTGACATTTTAACAGGGGTGTGTAGATTTTTTATATCCACTATATATATATATATATACATATATATACACACACACCTTTTATTCTTGGTCTCATACTGTATTTACTGTATTTGTATTTATTTTATTTCATGATGTTTTCATATTTGACCACTAGACGGAGCTTTTGTATTGCATGCAACACAGAAAACGTAAGAAATTAAGTGTGCAGCGAAAAACACTTTTAATGTGGTGTGCCTTCCTAAGAATTTATGAATAGGCAGGCAAAGTTAACCAGAAATACTGGGGGACTATTTACCAAATAAATCATAGAAAATATGCAAAGTGTGACAAAAATGGTGTAATTTGTAGCAAATACACTATGTTTTCCTACCATTGTGCATTTTAGATCCCTCTGCTTTTAATGGCCAAGAATGAGTCAATGCCATTGCTTTATTTTCTATGTATTAGTACATAGTTTCCAGTTAGATTACATTTGCATGTCTTTTTTTATTTTTTATAATAGCCATAAAAAATAGGACATGTCGTATTTTGTCCATTTTCACTTACCAATGGATCACATAGTATTGAAAGGGGTCTATTTTTGAAGGCTGCTTAAAAAATTAAAATACAAATCCGTTTAAAGAATACAGCTGTTGAAAATGGGTGTTTTTGATGTCTGTAAAGGCCTTTTTTACAGTTCTGTGACTGTATCCTTACATCAGCACAATATTTGCATCCAAATAGAGCATACAAGAACAAATAAACAGCAGCAATACTGTTTCCATTTATGTTTCTAGTCTGTCTTACTGAATTGACAGGAATTTTGCACGGTTTAGATAATGTTGACCTATCCTCTGGAGAGATGGGTGGGAATCTATGTCTCAGCTTCAGGAAGGCAGTTACTGGCTGGCTACTACTGCAGCTACTGTTCATTTCTAACATTACCTCTCCGCACAGGTACACCAGTTTGTGGGCTCCTCAGGTGGAGCTCATTAACTAGGACACGGAGGTGGTATGGGATAGGAGAAAGAGACGATCAAGAACTGGAGGTGGGAATGAAACACATGCAAAATGTCAGAGGGACTGAACTGATGCATCCTGATACATACTGAACGGAATGCTCTCCATTCAGAATTCATTAGGATAAAACTGATTTTTTTTTTTTCGGTATTGAGCCCCTAGGACGGAACTCAATACCAGAACACAAAAATTCCAGTGTGAAAGTACCCTTAAGCCATGCATAAGAAAATCCTATTTACCTTGTGTGATTTTTACTGGAAGAGTGACATATGTACCCATTAGATGAGATGCTAGAAGTAGTTAAGTCTTATTTTCAGGAACAGTGATGGCCAGTTCGCAGTGTTCGCCAATGAACATGCGGGCTGCCATCTTAACTCACAAGTCCGGTGATGCACAGGGGTAAATCCCCCACCGTGCGGTGTCAAAGGGTAAGAGGGGATCAGCATGGCCAAAAGGAGTAATAAGGGAGGTCACTTCCTACAGCGTCCCTAATCCTCTCCATGACTCCTCACCGTATGAGTGGACCCCGATGGTAGGACGGCTCATACTCTGGATTCCTAGAGACCCTGAGTCGCCCTGGTAATCCCTCACTAAGGATCCAGGAAGAGACTACCTGTTCATCCCAGTCATGGAGGAACAGGGGTCTCTATCTGAGGCCAGGCTGCAAGGAGAGAGGAACACATACAGCATATGGAGTTGGCAGGTAAGCAAAACCATAACACACTTACTTGCCACAGCCACACTGATTGGAACCCATGCACAAGTGCTGTCCACACCAACATTAAGGACACAGCACAAACTACAACCACACAGGAACCCAGGACAACCATAGCTGCAATAAACGTGAGACAGGGGAATGTATAGCAAACCTGCTGGACACCAAACATCACCAGCCATATAAAAAAAACACAAGACATACAAACACCCTGAACATAACCCACGCAAACCAAAAGATAAGAAGGGAAAGAGACACCATAATAACATCAATGACCACAAGGGTGGCCCTCACTGGACAGATGGCAAAAGTCAGGAACAGTGAACCACCAGCATACACCAGGGCTGGAGTAATCCTGAGCTTCAGGCATCCAGCAGAGGCTAAATAGCCCAAGCAGCCACACCCATACACACATAAACCCAGTGTTCACAAAACACTAGGAAGGGAGTTAACCCTCCCAACACCAGACAGAGGAAAGAAGCCACTTAAAAGGGGAAGTGCACACACAAGCATACCAAACCACACAATACCACCGGCAACAGCATGCGTGACAACCAAGTCACGGCAATCACCCAGAAGGCAGAGACACTGTGTCACGGCTGGCGGTGGGGAAAACCCCCAGCCGTGCGGTGCCAGGAGAAGGTAGGGTTACCACTTGGCCGGGACCACAGAGTTAGGGAGCAGGTCACCTCCTATAGCGTCCCTTACGCTGACCCTGTCTCCTGTCTGTATGAGCCGACCTTGGTGGTAGGAGGGCTCATACGCCGGAACCTAAGAGTCCCTACAAGCCCTCAAGTCGGCCCTGAACTAGGGGACAGAGTAAGACGACCTGCTCCTCCTAGACACGGAGGAGCAGGAGTCTCAACGGCCAAGCAACACAGGGGGAACATCAACAGACATATGGAAATGACAGGTAAGTGAGACTAGTCCTGCACTTACCTGCCACAGACACACAAACCTGGAACCCATGAACCAGTGCTGATGTCCACAGCAACATAAAGGACACAGCACACACCAGACATACAAGGGAAACCAGGATACCATAAGCTGCACTAACAAGATAACCCCACACACACCTAGATAACACCAAGAAACATAGAAATTCCCAACACAGGTTTTATGACCAGAAGGATGGTCCTCACCAGGCAGATGGAGGAGACAGGAGGCTGCTCCAGCCAGCATGGCTGAGAGCAACCTACTGAGCCCAGCCAGGGACTGAGGCTTTATAGGCCAAGAGGCCCCACCCAACGATCAACCACACCCAGTGACATCACACACACTGGGAAGGAAGTTAACCCTTCCAGCACACAGAAGGGAAAACACACATATAAGGGGAAGTGCACATAATACATAACCCACACCAACCCACTCACCTGTTACCGCCAGCAACGGCATGCGTGGCCACCATGTTCTGGGGAACAGCCCGCAGGCCGAAACCCTGCCACCACATGCATACAACAACAGACGTTGCCGCGGACAACCACAGGTGAAGGGAGGTGTCTACGTGCATACAACACATAACCTCGTGCACCACAAAACGACAAAGGGAGTGCACATAAAACACGTTACCAAGGGCAACCGCACGCACACTTGTTGTCCGCGGCAACCGCACCTGAGGCAAACAACTAAGTGCCCCAGCTGCGGTTGACGAACTCCCAAACCGCGGGCAACAGCATGCGGCACCCAAGGAGTCACGACCATGACCAGGGGTTGTGACACACTGCCACCGCATGCTCACAGAGCAAAACGTTGCCGCGGGCAACCGCAAGTGTGGCAACAGTATCACAGCGCAAACCAAAGGCTGTGATATGCAGTCACCGGGATCAGGCAGTTCCAAGAACAGCCCGATGAAGGCTCGCGGCACAGGCACAGGTAAGGGCTTACCTGTGCGTCACCGGACTTGTGAGTTAAGATGGCAGCCAACATGTGTTCGTTGGCGAACACTGAAAACTGGCCATCACTGTTCAGGAACATCTTTTGTACACAGCAGTGTTCATGGTTTCCTTGAAGGATGTTTAACCCACAATCCTCATACCAAGAGCCATGCACATGGTACATTTCTGCATGGGAGTACCTATTGTTCTATGAATCACCTCCCCAGTTAGATGGGACAATGCTGTACCATGGTGTACTGAAAGGATCCAAATGTCTGTCCACGATCCTATCTAGTTGTACAGATGCAGCTGAACTAAGCTTGATGGTCAATAGTGTTGAGCGCAAATATTCGAATATCGAATTTTTTTCGCGAATATCGGCACTTTGCTAATTCGCGAATATTTCGAATATAGTGCTATAAATTCGATATTTCGAATATATTTTTTTTTTAATATTTTTTTCTTTCCCACTTCCCTAAAGTTGTTCTTACCTGTCCTTTGGATTCCTGGCTGCTCCAGTTAGTGCCTGTTGCCGCTTCTGCCGACTTCCGTGCTCATCATGGAGCGTCCCCATCACCATGGTAACGTCTCCATATACTATAATGTACTGTCGGATTTGAGAATTACGTAGAAATCGGCATTCGATTAATTCTAGTTATAATAATCGAATTCCGATTTCAACTTAACACTGCTACATTCCATATTCTTTAATTGTATCCTAATATGGAATATAGCAGCGCTAAGTTAAAATCGCAATTTGATTATTATAACTTGAATTAATCGAATTGCGATTTCAACTTTCACCTGGTTTACTATGGTTGGCTTGGTAGAATTAGCGAATATGACGAATGTATTCGTTATATTCCACTAAACGAAGATAACGAAGTATTCTCCATCTTCGTTTTAGCTACCTATTTCGTCAACTTCGCTAATTCTAGCAATCATATAGCAAAGTTTACTATAGAGACAGCTAAGTTTAATTCGCTATTCGATTATATTATTTTGCTTTTTTTTATAAATAGAATAATTATGATAATTATCAGGTATTATAATTATTCTATTTATTTTTAAAAAAAATCTAAGTAATATAATCGCATAGCGAATTAAACTTAGCTGTCTTTATAGTCAACTTTCCTATATGATTGCTAGAATTAGCGAAGTTGATGAATAGGTAGCTAAAACAAACATGCAGAATACTTTGTTATCTTCGTTTTTTGGAATATAACGAATACATTCGTTATATTCGTTTTGTGGTATATGACGAATATATTCGTCATATTCGCTAATTCTACCAAACCATCCATACTACCAGGTGAAAGTTGAAATCGCAATTCGATTAATATAACTCGAAGGAATCGCATGGCGATTTCAACTTAGAAGTAATGCTATATTCCATATTCGTTAATTCTAGCCTAATATGGAGTATTCCATATTCCATAGCAGGACAAAGTTGAAATCGCCATGCGATTCCTTCGAGTTATATTAATCGCATGGTGATTTCAACTTGACCTTGTTTACTATGGTTGGCTTGGTAGAAATAGCGAATATGACGAATATATTCGTCATATACCACAAAACGAATATAACGAATGTATTCGTCAAATTCCACACAACGAAGATAACGAAGTATTCTGCATCTTCGTTTTAGCTGCCTATTCATCAACTTCGCTAATTCTAGCAATCATATAGGAAAGTTGACTATAGAGACAGCTAAGTTTAATTCGCTATGCGATTATATGACTGCTTTTTTTTTTATAAATAGTATAATTATAATAATTATCAGGTATTATAATTATTCAATTTATTTTAAAAAAAAGCTAAGTAATATAATCGCATAGCGAATTAAACTTAGCTGTCTCTATAGTCAACTTTCCTATATGATTGCTAGAATTAGCGAAGATGCAGAATACTTCATTATCTTTGTTTTGTGGAATATAACGAATACATTCGTCATATTCGCTAATTCTGCCAAGCCATTGAAGCCAACCATATAGTAAACCAGGTCCAAGTTGAAATCGCCATGCGATTAATATAACTCGAAGTAATCGCATGGCGATTTTAACTTAGTAATGCTATATTCCATGCTCATGGAGCGTCCCCATCACCATGGGAACGACTCCATATACTAGAATGTACTGTCGGATTTGAGAATTACGTTGAAATCGTAATTCGATTATTTCAAGTTATAATAATCGAATTTCGATTTTAACTTAGCACTGCTATATTCCATATTAGGATAGAATTAACAAATATGGAATATAGCAGTGCTAAGTTAAAATCGAAATTCGATTTTTATAACTTGAATTAATCACATTGCTATTTCAATAGGAGAGTAGCCTTTAATTTAAAATCGAAATTCGATTATTTAAATCGCATATTAATCGCGATAACAAGAATAATGACGAATATTCGATTTCGACGAATATAAAACAAATATTCTATCGAATATTCGCGAATTTCGTCGAAATCGAATATGGCACCTGCCGCTCATCACTAATGGTCAACACGTTAAGTAAAAAATAGCACAAAAAGGTTAACTAACTCTTTCAATGTATTTTAATGGCTTTAAGATGTCACGAGATGGCACAAGATAATACTGTGAGATGTGTTATCAGAGTCTATTTTAGTTCTGCTTAATCTGTAAATTGCAATACGTCACACTCTTGGACAAATGATACTCGGCATGGCTTCATGTACATGTTGATATGTTGTTCAGGAGGGAAATGCCTGTAGCCACGTCTATCAGGAGGTGGTTACTGTATATCAGAGGGGCACGCGGTTATCTCTGGTCTGAATGTGCATGGCCCAAGCCTGCTCAGTTATCCCCTGTGGCTATTATCTGGAGCCATTACCGTAATTCCCCCCCCCCCCCCCTTGTGATTATTTTGGGGGCCCACTGTTTGGAGACTTGGAATATAGCTTTTAAGGCTAATTCATGATTCTTTCTTTATAATCAAGATGATTTTTCCTAGCAATATATTAATAAAAAAAATTGGGTTTTCATTTTAGCGTTGACATTAGAGGTGTTATTGCCATATAGGACACACAAAACACTACTGCCCTCAGCAAAGAGTAAATAGTAAATCTGGTGGGACTGCGCTGCTCCTCAATCACACAGAGCTTTTTTCCTCGAATGCAGGTATTCACTTAATCCGGCTCAAGACAGACACCTCTAGATTAAATAGCAGTATACTTCCACGCAGGTTGGAAAGCTCAGCATGTCATCTCTGTATGGTTCAGAACCACCCACACCTCTATGCTGAGCCATCATGGGTAGGGATGAGCGAACTCGAACTGTATAGTTCGGGTTCGTACCGAATTTTGGGGTGTCCGTGACACGGACCCGAACCCGGACATTTTCGTAAAAGTCCGGGTTCGGGTTCGGTGTTCGTCGCTTTCTTCGCGCTTTTGTGACGCTTTCTTGGCGCTTTTTGAAAGGCTGCTAAGCAGCCAATCAACAAGCGTCATACTACTTGCCCCAAGAGGCCATCACAGCCATGCCTACTATTGGCATGGCTGTGATTGGCCAGAGCACCATGTGACCCAGCCTCTATTTAAGCTGGAGTCACATAGCGCCGCCCGTCACTCTGCTCTGATTAGCGTAGGGAGAGGTTGCGGCTGCGACAGTAGGGCGAGATTAGGCAGATTAACTCCTCCAAAGGACTTGATTAACTGATCGATCTGCAGCTGTGGATCATTGAGCTGCTGATCCTCAATTGCTCACTGTTTTTAGGCTGCCCAGACCGTTTGTCAGTCACATTTTTCTGGGGTGATCGGCGGCCATTTTGTGTCTTGTGGTGCGCCAGCACAAGCTGCGACCAAGTGCATTTAACCCTCAATGGTGTGGTTGTTTTTTGGCTAAAGCCTACATCAGGGTGAAGCTGTCACACCAAGTGCATTTAACCCTCAGTAGTGTGGTTGGTCAAGCTATCACACCAAGTGCATTTAACCAGCAATAGTCTGTTCATTTTTTGGCCATATACTAAATCAGGGGCAAGCTGCGCCCGTCACCAAGTGCATTTAACCCTCAGTAGTGTGGTTGGTCAAGCTGTGACACCAAGTGCATTTAACCAGCAATAGTCTGTTCATTTTTTGGCCATATACTACATCAGGGGCAAGCTGCGCCCATCACCAAGTGCATTTAACCAGCAATAGTGTGGTTATTATTTGGCCATATCCCAGTCTAATTCTGTCACTAAATCCATACCGGTCACCCAGCGCCTAAATACTAGGCCTCAAATTTATATCCCGCTAAATCTCTCGTTACCGCTGTCCTGTTGTGGCTGGGAAAGTTATTTAGTGTCCGTCAAAGCACATTTTTTGTTCTGGGTTGAAATACAATTCCCAATTTAGCAATTTAAAAATTTAGTGGTTTCTGCTGTATCAGATCTATTTGAAATCTATCCCTAAAAGGGTATATAATATTCAAGGTGCACATAGGGTCATTCAGAATAACTTCACACACCCGCTACTGTGCATTTCCAAGTCTAATTCTGTCACTAAACCCATACCTGTCACCCAGCGCCTAAATACTAGGCCTCAAATTTATATCCAGCTAAATCTGTCCTTAGTGCTGTAGCTGGGCGAGTTATTTAGTGTCCGTTCAAGCACATTTCTTGTTCTGGGTTGAAATACAATTCCCAATTTAGCAATTTCATAACTTAGTGGTTTCTGCTATATCAGAGCTATTTGAAATCTATCCCTAAAAGGGTATATAATATTCAAGGTGCACATTGGGTCATTCAGAATAACTTCACACACACCCGCTACTGTGTATTTCCAAGTCTAATTCTGTCACTAAACCCATACCTGTCACCCAGCGCCTAAATACTAGGCCTCAAATTTATATCCAGCTAAATCTGTCCTTAGTGCTGTAGCTGGGCGAGTTATTTAGTGTCCGTTCAAGCACATTTCTTGTTCTGGGTTGAAATACAATTCCCAATTTAGCAATTTCATAATTTAGTGGTTTCTGCTATATCAGAGCTATTTGAAATCTATCCCTAAAAGGGTATATAATATTCAAGGTGCACATTGGGTCATTCAGAATAACTTCACACACACCCGCTACTGTGTATTTCCAAGTCTAATTCTGTCACTAAACCCATACCTGTCACCCAGCGCCTAAATACTAGGCCTCAAATTTATATCCTGCTAAATCTCTCGTTAGTGCTGTAGCTGGGCGAGTTATTTAGTGTCCGTTCAAGCACATTTCTTGTTCTGGGTTGAAATACAATTCCCAATTTAGCAATTTCATAATTTAGTGGTTTCTGCTATATCAGAGCTATTTGAAATCTATCCCTAAAAGGGTATATAATATTCAAGGTGCACATTGGGTCATTCAGAATAACTTCACACACACCCGCTACTGTGTATTTCCAAGTCTAATTCTGTCACTAAACCCATACCTGTCACCCAGCGCCTAAATACTAGGCCTCAAATTTATATCCTGCTAAATCTCTCGTTAACGCTGTCCTGTTGTGGCTGGGAAAGTTATTTAGTGTCCGTCAAAGCACATTTTTTGTTCTGGGTTGAAATATAATTCCCAATTTAGCAATTTCATAATTTAGTGGTTTCTGCTATATCAGAGCTATTTGAAATCTATCCCTAAAAGGGTATATAATATTCAAGGTGCACATTGGGTCATTCAGAATAACTTCACACACACCCGCTACTGTGTATTTCTAAGTCTAATTCTGTCACTAAACCCATACCTGTCACCCAGCGCCTAAATACTAGGCCTCAAATTTATATCCTGCTAAATCTCTCGTTAGTGCTGTAGCTGGGCGAGTTATTTAGTGTCCGTTCAAGCACATTTCTTGTTCTGGGTTGAAATACAATTCCCAATTTAGCAATTTCATAATTTAGTGGTTTCTGCTATATCAGAGCTATTTGAAATCTATCCCTAAAAGGGTAGATCATATTGAAGGTGCACATAGGGACATTCAGAATAACTTCACACACACCCGCTACTGTGTATTTCCAAGTCTAATTCTGTCACTAAACCCATACCTGTCACCCAGCGCCTAAATACTAGGCCTCAAATTTATATCCAGCTAAATCTGTCCTTAGTGCTGTAGCTGGGCGAGTTATTTAGTGTCCGTTCAAGCACATTTCTTGTTCTGGGTTGAAATACAATTCCCAATTTAGCAATTTCATAATTTAGTGGTTTCTGCTATATCAGAGCTATTTGAAATCTATCCCTAAAAGGGTATATAATATTCAAGGTTCACATTGGGTCATTCAGAATAACTTCACACACACCCGCTACTGTGTATTTCCAAGTCTAATTCTGTCACTAAACCCATACCTGTCACCCAGTGCCTAAATACTAGGCCTCAAATTTATATCCTGCTAAATCTCTCGTTAGTGCTGTAGCTGGGCGAGTTATTTAGTGTCCGTTCAAGCACATTTCTTGTTCTGGGTTGAAATACAATTCCCAATTTAGCAATTTCATAATTTAGTGGTTTCTGCTATATCAGAGCTATTTGAAATCTATCCCTAAAAGGGTATATAATATTCAAGGTGCACATAGGGTCATTCAGAATAACTTCACACACACCCGCTACTGTGTATTTCTAAGTCTAATTCTGTCACTAAACCCATACCTGTCACCCAGCGCCTAAATACTAGGCCTCAAATTTATATCCTGCTAAATCTCTTGTTAGTGCTGTAGCTGGGCGAGTTATTTAGTGTCCGTTCAAGCACATTTCTTGTTCTGGGTTGAAATACAATTCCCAATTTAGCAATTTCATAATTTAGTGGTTTCTGCTATATCAGAGCTATTTGAAATCTATCCCTAAAAGGGTATATAATATTCAAGGTGCACATTGGGTCATTCAGAATAACTTCACACACACCCGCTACTGTGTATTTCCAAGTCTAATTCTGTCACTAAACCCATACCTGTCACCCAGCGCCTAAATACTAGGCCTCAAATTTATATCCTGCTAAATCTCTCGTTAACGCTGTCCTGTTGTGGCTGGGAAAGTTATTTAGTGTCCGTCAAAGCACATTTTTTGTTCTGGGTTGAAATACAATTCCCAATTTAGCAATTTCATAATTTAGTGGTTTCTGCTATATCAGAGCTATTTGAAATCTATCCCTAAAAGGGTATATAATATTCAAGGTGCACATTGGGTCATTCAGAATAACTTCACACACACCCGCTACTGTGTATTTCTAAGTCTAATTCTGTCACTAAACCCATACCTGTCACCCAGCGCCTAAATACTAGGCCTCAAATTTATATCCTGCTAAATCTCTCGTTAGTGCTGTAGCTGGGCGAGTTATTTAGTGTCCGTTCAAGCACATTTCTTGTTCTGGGTTGAAATACAATTCCCAATTTAGCAATTTCATAATTTAGTGGTTTCTGCTATATCAGAGCTATTTGAAATCTATCCCTAAAAGGGTATATAATATTCAAGGTGCACATTGGGTCATTCAGAATAACTTCACACACACCCGCTACTGTGTATTTCTAAGTCTAATTCTGTCACTAAACCCATACCTGTCACCCAGCGCCTAAATACTAGGCCTCAAATTTATATCCTGCTAAATCTCTCGTTAACGCTGTCCTGTTGTGGCTGGGAAAGTTATTTAGTGTCCGTCAAAGCACATTTTTTGTTCTGGGTTGAAATACAATTCCCAATTTAGCAATTTCATAATTTAGTGGTTTCTGCTATATCAGAGCTATTTGAAATCTATCCCTAAAAGGGTATATAATATTCAAGGTGCACATTGGGTCATTCAGAATAACTTCACACACACCCGCTACTGTGTATTTCTAAGTCTAATTCTGTCACTAAACCCATACCTGTCACCCAGCGCCTAAATACTAGGCCTCAAATTTATATCCTGCTAAATCTCTCGTTAGTGCTGTAGCTGGGCGAGTTATTTAGTGTCCGTTCAAGCACATTTCTTGTTCTGGGTTGAAATACAATTCCCAATTTAGCAATTTCATAATTTAGTGGTTTCTGCTATATCAGAGCTATTTGAAATCTATCCCTAAAAGGGTATATAATATTCAAGGTGCACATAGGGTCATTCAGAATAACTTCACACATACCCGCTACTGTGTATTTCTAAGTCTAATTCTGTCACTAAACCCATACCTGTCACCCAGCGCCTAAATACTAGGCCTCAAATTTATATCCTGCTAAATCTCTCGTTAGTGCTGTAGCTGGGCGAGTTATTTAGTGTCCGTTCAAGCACATTTCTTGTTCTGGGTTGAAATACAATTCCCAATTTAGCAATTTCATAATTTAGTGGTTTCTGCTATATCAGAGCTATTTGAAATCTATCCCTAAAAGGGTATATAATATTCAAGGTGCACATTGGGTCATTCAGAATAACTTCACACACACCCGCTACTGTGTATTTCCAAGTCTAATTCTGTCACTAAACCCATACCTGTCACCCAGCGCCTAAATACTAGGCCTCAAATTTATATCCTGCTAAATCTCTCGTTAACGCTGTCCTGTTGTGGCTGGGAAAGTTATTTAGTGTCCGTCAAAGCACATTTTTTGTTCTGGGTTGAAATACAATTCCCAATTTAGCAATTTCATAATTTAGTGGTTTCTGCTATATCAGAGCTATTTGAAATCTATCCCTAAAAGGGTATATAATATTCAAGGTGCACATTGGGTCATTCAGAATAACTTCACACACACCCGCTACTGTGTATTTCTAAGTCTAATTCTGTCACTAAACCCATACCTGTCACCCAGCGCCTAAATACTAGGCCTCAAATTTATATCCTGCTAAATCTCTCGTTAGTGCTGTAGCTGGGCGAGTTATTTAGTGTCCGTTCAAGCACATTTCTTGTTCTGGGTTGAAATACAATTCCCAATTTAGCAATTTCATAATTTAGTGGTTTCTGCTATATCAGAGCTATTTGAAATCTATCCCTAAAAGGGTATATAATATTCAAGGTGCACATTGGGTCATTCAGAATAACTTCACACACACCCGCTACTGTGTATTTCCAAGTCTAATTCTGTCACTAAACCCATACCTGTCACCCAGCGCCTAAATACTAGGCCTCAAATTTATATCCTGCTAAATCTCTCGTTAGTGCTGTAGCTGGGCGAGTTATTTAGTGTCCGTTCAAGCACATTTCTTGTTCTGGGTTGAAATACAATTCCCAATTTAGCAATTTCATAATTTAGTGGTTTCTGCTATATCAGAGCTATTTGAAATCTATCCCTAAAAGGGTATATAATATTCAAGGTGCACATTGGGTCATTCAGAATAACTTCACACACACACGCTTCTGTGCATTTCCAAGTCTAATTCTGTCACTAAACCCATACCTGTCACCCAGCGCCTAAATACTAGGCCTCAAATTTATATCCAGCTAAATCTGTCCTTAGTGCTGTAGCTGGGCGAGTTATTTAGTGTCCGTTCAAGCACATTTCTTGTTCTGGGTTGAAATACAATTCCCAATTTAGCAATTTCATAATTTAGTGGTTTCTGCTATATCAGAGCTATTTGAAATCTATCCCTAAAAGGGTATATAATATTCAAGGTGCACATTGGGTCATTCAGAATAACTTCACACACACCCGCTACTGTGTATTTCCAAGTCTAATTCTGTCACTAAACCCATACCTGTCACCCAGCGCCTAAATACTAGGCCTCAAATTTATATCCTGCTAAATCTCTCGTTAGTGCTGTAGCTGGGCGAGTTATTTAGTGTCCGTTCAAGCACATTTCTTGTTCTGGGTTGAAATACAATTCCCAATTTAGCAATTTCATAATTTAGTGGTTTCTGCTATATCAGAGCTATTTGAAATCTATCCCTAAAAGGGTATATAATATTCAAGGTGCACATTGGGTCATTCAGAATAACTTCACACACACACGCTTCTGTGCATTTCCAAGTCTAATTCTGTCACTAAATCCATACCGGTCACCCAGCGCCTAAATACTAGGCCTCAAATTTATATCCCGCTGAATTTGAATACAATACATTGGGCCAAATAATATATTTGTTGTTGTGGTGAACCATAACAATGAGAAAAACATCTAGTAAGGGACACGGACGTGGACATGGTCGTGGTGGTGTTAGTGGACCCTCTGGTGCTGGGAGAGGACGTGGCCGTTCTGCCACATCCACACGTCCTAGTGTACTAACTACCTCAGGTCCCAGTAGCCGCCAGAATTTACAGCGATATATGGTGTGGCCCAATGCCGTTCTAAGGATGGTAAGGCCTGAGCAGGTACAGGCATTAGTCAATTGGGTGGCCGACAGTGGATCCAGCACGTTCACATTATCTCCCACCCAGTCTTCTGCAGAAAGCGCACAGATGGCGCCTGAAAACCAACCCCATCAGTCTGTCACATCACCCCCATGCATACCAGGGAAACTGTCTCAGCCTCAAGTTATGCAGCAGTCTCTTATGCTGTTTGAAGACTCCGCTGGCAGGGTTTCCCAAGGGCATCCACCTAGCCCTTCCCCAGCGGTGAAAGACATAGAATGCACTGACGCACAACCACTTATGTTTCCTGATGATGAGGACATGGGAATACCACCTCAGCATGTCTCTGATGATGACGAAACACAGGTGCCAACTGCTGCGTCTTTCTGCAGTGTGCAGACTGAACAGGAGGTCAGGGATCAAGACTGGGTGGAAGACGATGCAGGGGACGATGAGGTCCTAGACCCCACATGGAATGAAGGTCGTGCCACTGACTTTCACAGTTCGGAGGAAGAGGCAGTGGTGAGACCGAGCCAACAGCGTAGCAAAAGAGGGAGCAGTGGGCAAAAGCAGAACACCCGCCGCCAAGAGACTCCGCCTGCTACTGACCGCCGCCATCTGGGACCGAGCACCCCAAAGGCAGCTTCAAGGAGTTCCCTGGCATGGCACTTCTTCAAACAATGTGCTGACGACAAGACCCGAGTGGTTTGCACGCTGTGCCATCAGAGCCTGAAGCGAGGCATTAACGTTCTGAACCTGAGCACAACCTGCATGACCAGGCACCTGCATGCAAAGCATGAACTGCAGTGGAGTAAACACCTTAAAACCAAGGAAGTCACTCAGGCTCCCCCTGCTACCTCTTCTGCTGCTGCCGCCTCGGCCTATTCTGCTGCTGCCGCCTCGGCCTCTTCCTCCGCCTCTGGAGGAACGTTGGCACCTGCCGCCCAGCAAACAGGGGATGTACCACCAACACCACCACCACCACCTCCGTCACCAAGCGTCTCAACCATGTCACACGCCAGCGTTCAGCTCTCCATCTCACAAACATTTGATAGAAAGCGTAAATTCCCACCTAGCCACCCTCGATCCCTGGCCCTGAATGCCAGCATTTCTAAACTACTGGCCTATGAAATGCTGTCATTTAGGCTGGTGGACACAGACAGCTTCAAACAGCTCATGTCGCTTGCTGTCCCACAGTATGTTGTTCCCAGCCGGCACTACTTCTCCAAGAGAGCCGTGCCTTCCCTGCACAACCAAGTATCCGATAAAATCAAGTGTGCACTGCGCAACGCCATCTGTAGCAAGGTCCACCTAACCACAGATACGTGGACCAGTAAGCACGGCCAGGGACGCTATATCTCCCTAACTGCACACTGGGTAAATGTAGTGGCAGCTGGGCCCCAGGCGGAGAGCTGTTTGGCGCACGTCCTTCCGCCGCCAAGGATCGCAGGGCAACATTCTTTGCCTCCTGTTGCCACCTCCTCCTTCTCGGCTTCCTCCTCCTCTTCTTCCACCTGCTCATCCAGTCAGCCACACACCTTCACCACCAACTTCAGCACAGCCCGGGGTAAACGTCAGCAGGCCATTCTGAAACTCATATGTTTGGGGGACAGGCCCCACACCGCACAGGAGTTGTGGCGGGGTATTGAACAACAGACCGACGAGTGGTTGCTGCCGGTGAGCCTCAAGCCCGGCCTGGTGGTGTGTGATAATGGGCGAAATCTCGTTGCAGCTCTGGGACTAGCCAATTTGACGCACATCCCTTGCTTGGCGCATGTGCTGAATTTGGTGGTGCAGAAGTTCATTCACAACTACCCCGACATGTCAGAGCTGCTGCATAAAGTGCGGGCCGTCTGTTCGCGCTTCCGGCGTTCACATCCTGCTGCTGCTCGCCTGTCTGCGCTACAGCGTAACTTCGGCCTTCCCGCTCACCGCCTCATATGCGACGTGCCCACCAGGTGGAACTCCACCTTGCACATGCTGGACAGACTGTGCGAGCAGCAGCAGGCCATAGTGGAGTTTCAGCTGCAGCACGCACGGGTCAGTCGCACTACAGAACAGCACCACTTCACCACCAATGACTGGGCCTCCATGCGAGACCTGTGTGCCCTGTTGCGCTGTTTCGAGTACTCCACCAACATGGCCAGTGGCGATGACACCGTTATCAGCGTTACAATACCACTTCTATGTCTCCTTGAGAAAACACTTAGGGCGATGATGGAAGAGGAGGTGGCCCAGGAGGAGGAGGAGGAGGAGGAGGAAGAGGGGTCATTTTTAGCACTTTCAGGCCAGTCTCTTCGAAGTGACTCAGAGGGAGGTTTTTGGCAACAGCAGAGGCCAGGTACAAATGTGGCCAGCCAGGGCCCACTACTGGAGGACGAGGAGGACGAGGATGAGGAGGAGGTGGAGGAGGATGAGGATGAAGCATGGTCACAGCGGGGTGGCACCCAACGCAGCTCGGGTCCATCACTGGTGCGTGGCTGGGGGGAAAGGCAGGACGATGACGATACGCCTCCCACAGAGGACAGCTTGTCCTTACCCCTGGGCAGCCTGGCACACATGAGCGACTACATGCTGCAGTGCCTGCGCAACGACAGCAGAGTTGCCCACATTTTAACCTGTGCGGACTACTGGGTTGCCACCCTGCTGGATCCACGCTACAAAGACAATGTGCCCACCTTACTTCCTGCACTGGAGCGTGATAGGAAGATGCGCGAGTACAAGCGCACGTTGGTAGACGCGCTACTGAGAGCATTCCCAAATGTCACAGGGGAACAAGTGGAAGCCCAAGGCCAAGGCAGAGGAGGAGCAAGAGGTCGCCAAGGCAGCTGTGTCACGGCCAGCTCCTCTGAGGGCAGGGTTAGCATGGCAGAGATGTGGAAAACTTTTGTCAACACGCCACAGCTAACTGCACCACCACCTGATACGCAACGTGTTAGCAGGAGGCAACATTTCACTAACATGGTGGAACAGTACGTGTGCACACCCCTCCACGTACTGACTGATGGTTCGGCCCCATTCAACTTCTGGGTCTCTAAATTGTCCACGTGGCCAGAGCTAGCCTTTTATGCCTTGGAGGTGCTGGCCTGCCCGGCAGCCAGCGTTTTGTCTGAACGTGTATTCAGCACGGCAGGGGGCGTCATTACAGACAAACGCAGCCGCCTGTCTACAGCCAATGTGGACAAGCTGACGTTCATAAAAATGAACCAGGCATGGATCCCACAGGACCTGTCCGTCCCTTGTCCAGATTAGACATTAACTACCTCCCCATAACCATATATTATTGGACTCCAGGGCACTTCCTCATTCAATCCTATTTTTATTTTCATTTTACCATTATATTGCGAGGCTACCCAAAGTTGAATGAACCTCTCCTCTGCCTGTGTGCTAGGCCTAAATATATGCCAATGGACTGTTGCAGTGGTGGGTGACGTGAAGCCTCATTCTCTGCTATGACATGCAGACTGATTCTCTGCTGTCATGAAGCCAGATTGTCTGTTACGGGACCTCTCTGCTCTGCCTGTGTGCTAGGCCTAAATATATGCCAATGGACTGTTGCAGTGGTGGGTGACGTGAAGCCTCATTCTCTGCTATGACATGCAGACTGATTCTCTGCTGACATGAAGCCAGATTGTCTGTTACGGGACCTCTCTCCTCTGCCTGTGTGCTAGGCCTAAATATATGCCAATGGACTGTTGCAGTGGTGGCTGACGTGAAGCCTCATTCTCTGCTATGACATGCAGACTAATTCTCTGCTGACATGAAGCCAGATTGTCTGTTACGGGACCTCTCTCCTCTGCCTGGGTGCTGGGCCTAAATTTATGACAATGGACTGTTGCAGTGGTGGCTGACGTGAAGCCTGATTCTCTGCTATGACATGCAGACTGATTCTCTGCTGACATGAAGCCAGATCCTCTGTTACGGGACCTCTCTCCTCTGCCTGTGTGTGTGCTGGGCCTAAATATATGCCAATGGACTGTTGCAGTGGTGGCTGACGTGAAGCCTCATTCTCTGCTATGACATGCAGACTGATTCTCTGCTGACATGAAGCCAGATCGTCTGTTACGGGACCTCTCTGCTCTGCCTGTGTGCTAGGCCTAAATATATGCCAATGGACTGTTGCAGTGGTGGGTGACGTGAAGCCTCATTCTCTGCTATGACATGCAGACTGATTCTCTGCTGTACATGAAGCCAGATTGTCTGTTACGGGACCTCTCTGCTCTGCCTGTGTGCTAGGCCTAAATATATGCCAATGGACTGTTGCAGTGGTGGGTGACGTGAAGCCTCATTCTCTGCTATGACATGCAGACTGATTCTCTGCTGACATGAAGCCAGATTGTCTGTTACGGGACCTCTCTCCTCTGCCTGTGTGTGTGCTGGGCCTAAATATATGCCAATGGACTGTTGCAGTGGTGGCTGACGTGAAGCCTCATTCTCTGCTATGACATGCAGACTGATTCTCTGCTGACATGAAGCCAGATTCTCTGTTACGGGACCTCTCTCCTCTGCCTGTGTGTGCTGGGCCTAAATATATGCCAATGGACTGTTGCAGTGGTGGCTGACGTGAAGCCTCATTCTCTGCTATGACATGCAGACTGATTCTCTGCTGACATGAAGCCAGATTGTCTGTTACGGGACCTCTCTCCTCTGCCTGTGTGCTAGGCCTAAATATATGCCAATGGACTGTTGCAGTGGTGGCTGACGTGAAGCCTCATTCTCTGCTATGACATGCAGACTAATTCTCTGCTGACATGAAGCCAGATTGTCTGTTACGGGACCTCTCTCCTCTGCCTGGGTGCTGGGCCTAAATTTATGACAATGGACTGTTGCAGTGGTGGCTGACGTGAAGCCTGATTCTCTGCTATGACATGCAGACTGATTCTCTGCTGACATGAAGCCAGATCCTCTGTTACGGGACCTCTCTCCTCTGCCTGTGTGTGTGCTGGGCCTAAATATATGCCAATGGACTGTTGCAGTGGTGGCTGACGTGAAGCCTCATTCTCTGCTATGACATGCAGACTGATTCTCTGCTGACATGAAGCCAGATTCTCTGTTACGGGACCTCTCTCCTCTGCCTGTGTGTGTGCTGGGCCTAAATATATGCCAATGGACTGTTGCAGTGGTGGCTGACGTGAAGCCTCATTCTCTGCTATGACATGCAGACTAATTCTCTGCTGACATGAAGACAGATTCTCTGTTACGGGACCTCCCTCCTCTGCCTGGGTGCTGGGCCTAAATATATGCCAATGGACTGTTGCAGTGGTGGCTGACGTGAAGCCTCATTCTCTGCTATGACATGCAGACTAATTCTCTGCTGACATGAAGACAGATTCTCTGTTACGGGACCTCTCTCCTCTGCCTGGGTGCCGGGGCCTAAATATCTGAGAATGGACTGTTCCAGTGGTGGTTTCAAAGGAAAGGACCGGCACTTCGCTGATGTAGATCACAATGTAGATTTATTCAGTCACATATTCAAAATGGCATAGTGACGCGTTTCAGCACAGATGTGCTTTCATCAGACTGCATAAAACATCTTACACTCCAGCTATTTATACATAAATGAAACACAAAGGAACTGACATCATCAAAGAAGCTCCGCCTCCCTCATTAAATAAAATTCGCATATCAAATAATCGCAATGAAAAATTCGCATTGAAAAATTCGCAATTGAAAATTCGCAACTGAAAATTCGCAATTGAAAATTGAAAATTCGCAATTGAAAATTCGCAACTAAAATTCGCAACTGAAAATTCGCAATTGAAAATTCGCAAAAAACATATCCACTCTATACTGGCGAAGATTTTCAGTCACATAGTCCATTCTTGCAGTGATTAATCACGCTGAAGAAAAAAAGAAATATATTTATCAGATTGCATAAGGCCGAATGCCTTATAGGAAGCAGGACACATTGTACTCACGATTGAGGCCCCTGGGCTCCATTGTCTGAAGACGATGGATCCAGTAAGCCTCCCTTTTCAATAACAATTTATTTCTGTCACCCCCTCGACGGGGTAATGATACACCTTCAATAATCTGATACCTCAACTGCGAGATGTTGTGTTTTTTATCATAAAAATGAAGGGGTATTGGGAGTAATAAATTCTGTTTACGGATAGTAGATTTGTGTTTACTTAGTCTGTCCTTCATTCTCATTGAGGTTTCCCCCACATATAGTAATCCACATGGACATTTAAGAATGTAAACCACAAATCTACTATCACAAGTGAACGTGCCCCTTATTGGAATATTTTCACCTGAGTGAGGGTGGGAGAAACATGAACCCTTTATAACGCTGGAACAATTGACACAGTTTAAACAAGGAAAAGTGCCCCGTCTAGGTGTAGATAAAGTACTCTGTCCTCTTTCTATTTTATTACTTCCCACATCCGCCCGGACTATTTTATCCCTAATATTTTCTGCCCGTTTATAGCATATCATGGGTGGCCTCTGGAACTCTCCTATCCGTGGATAGGACTTAGATAATATGTGCCAATGTTGATTAACAATAGTCCTAAGGCGCTGGGACCAGGGATGGTATTTAATCACTAAGGGGATCCTTGTTTCTTTCTTAGTTCTATCTGGTGGTGTAATCTCAGCTTTATTACGCTGTATTTTCAATAGATCAGGGGGGTAGCCTCGCTCTCTAAATTTATTGGTCATATCGTCTAATCTTGTTTGACACATATCCCTATCACTAACGATCCGTCTAACCCTCTGGTATTGCCGCCCTGCTTCTTACTAGAATTGTTCCAGTGGTGGGTGACGGGAAGCCAGATTCTCTGCTATGGAACCTCTCTCCAATTGATTTTGGTTAATTTTTATTTATTTAATTTTTATTTTAATTCATTTCCCTATCCACATTTGTTTGCAGGGGATTTACCTACATGTTGCTGCCTTTTGCAGCCCTCTAGCTCTTTCCTGGGCTGTTTTACAGCCTTTTTAGTGCCGAAAAGTTCGGGTCCCCATTGACTTCAATGGGGTTCGGGTTCGGGACGAAGTTCGGATCGGGTTCGGATCCCGAACCCGAACATTTCCGGGATGTTCGGCCGAACTTCTCGAACCCGAACATCCAGGTGTTCGCTCAACTCTAATCATGGGCTATCCGCAAGATGTCATAAACCGCACAATAGTGAGAGTACAACCAGCACAGTTAAAATCCTCTGTTTTATTATACTCACAGAAAGAAAGTCATTTTTCAGCATGTCATTAAAACAATGGTCTTTTGCATTTAGCTTTGTCAGGGGGAAGAATTTAACACACCTAGGGCAGGAGGTTATTTAACCCCCTCCCCCCATGTTACACAGCTGATAATTACAAATTGCATTAACCATCCCATTGCAGGGATGAACCCACTTCATTCAAGGAGACCAGCAGCGCAAGTACCATTGAAACCTAGCGACCTAGTTTACTCTTTTTTGCAAAGAGTAAATAGTGACTGTCAGGGAAGGAAATGATGACCTCATTGTCATAGTTCAGTTCACTGTGACACTTGTTGCCGTGCAGGCTGGCTGCAGGATAAATGTATGCTGGTTGCTTGGGTGCTGAGTGCTGGCTGCGGTCTTCTAGTGTGTGAACTGTATTCTGTGAATTTGTGTACTTCCTGTGTCTGTATCAAAGTGCAGTTCACTGTTACACTGTGTTGCCATGTAGGCTGTCGGTCTGTGCACTTGCGTACTGGCTGCGATTGTCATTCCTGTGTATGGCTGCGGTTGCTTGTGAGAAAGCCAAAATGAATGTTTATTAAACAAAAGTACCAGACACTAGTGAGGCATAGGCAAGATTCTAATTTGCGATATTTCGCAAAAATTTTTGCCATAAATATGCCAGAATATTTGCCATAAATTAGCAAATTCGAGAATTCGTGATCTCCAGTCATTATTTACTTGATTGCGAAAATCGTCAATGTTATATATTCACGCTAAAAATTCACGATTAGAATAATCGCGATCAACACTAAGGGATAGGCAACTTTCCTATTGGTTGCTAGGAATGTTGCTAAGTGCCGATATTTGTGATAAATTCGCAATTAGAATATTTGCGATTAGAATATTCGAGATAAAAACTATTCACGAATATGAATATATAGCACTATATTCTACATATTCTCAAATTCTTGAAGTGGCGATATTTGCGATTAAAATTTATGATTCGAATATTCGCGCTCAACACTACCAGACACAAACAATCAGAATAAACCAAGCAAGGAACTGCAACTAAGAAGGACAGCCGGTTTCAAAGTGGAGCAAGCTGTACAGGTCATGACCATTTTGACTTTGGGTCAGTCGATAAGGGTGTTATTCTGGTGCTCGCCTGGTTTTCACCCTTTAACCCCTATACAGAGATCTGATCATGGCATTCTCAGACAGACATACAAACATGCCTGGAACCCATGCGAAAAAGGGAGTATAGAGTTCACAGACGGACATACAAACATGCCTGGAACCCATGCAAAACAAGGAGCATGGCATTCACAGACACATATACAAACATACCTGGAACTCATAGATAACCAGAAGCATGACGTTCACAAATAGATCAGATATAAAGACATTATACAAACATGTCTGGAACCCATGCAGCACGGGGACCATGGTGTTCACAGACAGATAAGGACATAAAGACGTTACATACATGCCTGGAACCCATGCATAACAGAGAGCATGGCATTCACAGACAAACAAGGACACACCAGAATCATACAAACATGCCTCAAACCCATGTGGAACAGGATGCATGGTGTTCACAGACAGACTATGACAGAAGACATTAATGAATAAACAGACCGACCACACAGGTCAAGGTAGAGTAACAAAGACACAGCACCCTGCTCTCAGCATTCTTGGAGACAGACTGAACTCCCAGGCACATCACACACAAGTCTAAATAGCTGGATAATTAAGGCACCTGACCTCTAGTACTCTGCTGCATAACGGAAACTGGACAGATCCGTTATGCTGGCCATGGACTTTTATTAAGACGGAATGCATAACAGAATGCCTCTAAAAGCTTTCCGTTATACATTCCATCATTGAATTGCATTATTTTCCATGGTAACGCAATTCAGAGTAAATCCAAACTTCAAAAACTGAAGTTCACTTATCCCTATCCATAACACCTTCTTCTATTAGAATTGACATTTAGAGTATATTGGGAAGTGATCTATAAAAGTATATGTCCTTTGTTGTGGAAGACTTGTGCTTTTAAGGTTTACGAGGGTTGTCAATGACAAACATATATAATGCGCCTTTCTCACAGGAACTCAAAGCATAGGGATAGTTGTGTGGCTGGGTGACTCCCTTGGAAGTCAGTGCCCGCCATATAGGTGCTTAGCCCTAATGCACACTAGGGTCAGTTTAATAGTAAGCCAATTTGCCTATTTTTGGAGTGTGGGAGGAAACTGGAGTACCCGGCGAAAACCCACGCAAACAAGGGGAGAACATACAAACTCCTTGCAGATGCTATCCCTAATTGGATTCAAACTCAGGACCCCAGTGCTAACCACTGAGCCACCATGCTGCCCTGGTAAACCACCAGCTTGTAATTCATTTTTACTGGCTACATTATATACCTGTAATTTTCAGTAGCCAAGGAGTTATGATATACATACCTACTTGATACTAATAACTATATCTCAGGCTGTATAGCATCTAGAGATATGAGTCAGATATATGTCAGCTAGCATTGTGATCCCATACTTGTTTCAATGCCAAAACCTAAGCTTTAAAACAAGAAGAGGATCACAGTGCTAGCTGACACCTATCCCAATATGTTAGATTTAGAAATCTATGCCTCTCATATACATTACCTTTTAATTTTTCATTAACAATTTTACACATACAAGACCCTATACTCTAATCTTTTACTTTATTATGATTCCAAAGTAATTAACCTCTGGTTAACCAAGCTGCAGTCAGATTGCCGGACACTACATTAGTTTGTATTTCCTTGTGCCGCCTGGTAGTGGGATAGGTAAATAGCAGGTTTCAATTTCCTTTTTTTCACCGAATAATCTTGGTAACGTGCTTTGATAATTTTCACGCTGTGTTTGGATAACATGTTTCGCCAGTCATGTTGGCATTTGCTGCATCTGTTCAAGTCGTAATGGTTTTATTATATTACTATATCACAGACACTACACTATTCAAAGCTCATATTACATATTACTGGAACCTATTTTTTTATATACAGTATGTGTATTACAAACCGGATTCCCAAAAAGTTGGGACACTAAACAAATTGTGAATAAAAACTGAATGCAATGATGTAGAGATGGCAAATGTCAATATTTTATTTGTAATAGAACGTAGATGACAGATCAAACGTTTAATCCGAGTAAATGTATCATTTTAAAGGAAAAATACGTTGATTCAAATTTTCAACAAATCCCCAAAAAGTTGGGACAAGTAGCAATAAGAGGCTGGAAAAAGTAAATATAAGCATAACGAAGAGCTGGAAGACCAATTAACACTAATTAGGTCAATTGGCAACATGATTGGGTATAAAAACAGCTTCTCAGAGTGGCAGTGTCTCTCAGAAGCCAAGATGGGTAGAGGATTACCAATTCCCACAATGTTGCACAGAAAGCTAGTGGAGCAATATCAGAAAGGCGTTACCCAGCGAAAAATTGCAAAGACTTTGGATCTATCATCATCAACTGTGCATAACATCATCCGAAGATTCAGAGAATCTGGAACAATCTCTGTGCGTAAGGGTCAAGGCCGTAAAACCATACTGGATGCCCGTGATCTCCGGGCCCTTAAACGACACTGCACCACAAACAGGAATGCTACTGTAAAGGAAATCACAGAATGGGCTCAGGAATACTTCCAGAAACCATTGTCAGTGAACACAATCCACCGTGCCATCCGGCGTTGCCAGCTGAAACTCTACAGTGCAAAGAAGAAGCCATTTCTAAGCAAGATCCACAAGCTCAGGCGTTTTTCACTGGGCCAGGGATCATTTAAAATGGAGTGTGGCAAAATGGAAGACTGTTCTGTGGTCAGACGAGTCACGATTCAAAGTTCTTTTTGGAAATCTGGGATGCCATGTCATCCGGACCAAAGAGGACAAGGACAACCCAAGTTGTTATCAACGCTCAATTCAGAAGCCTGCATCTCCAATGGTATGGGGTTGCATGAGTGCGTGTGGCATGGGCAGCTTGCATGTCTGGAAAGGCACCATCAATGCAGAAAAATGTATTCAGGTTCTAGAACAACATATGCTCCCATCCAGACGTCATCTCTTTCAGGGAAGACCCTGCATTTTTCAACAAGATAATGCCAGACCACATTCTGCATCAATCACAACATCATGGCTGCGTAGGAGAAGGATCCGGGTACTGAAATAGCCAGTCTGCAGTCCAGATCTTTCACCTATAGAGAACATTTGGCGCATCATAAAGAGGAAGGTGCAACAAAGAAGGCCCAAGACGATTGAACAGTTAGAGGCCTGTATTAGACAAGAATGGGAGAGCATTCCTATTTCTAAACTTGAGAAACTGGTCTCCTCGGTCCCCAGACGTCTGTTGAGTGTTGTAAGAAGAAGGGGAGATGCCACACAGTGGTGAAAATGGCCTTGTCCCAACTTTTTGGGGATTTGTTGACACCATTAAATTCTAATTCAACATATTTTTCCCTTAAAAATGGTACATTTTCTCAGTTTAAACTTTTGTTCCGTGATTTATGTTCTATTCTGAATAAAATATTAGAAGTTGGCACCTCCACATCATTGCATTCAGTTTTTATTCACAATTTGTATTGTGTCCCAACTTTTTGGGAATGCGGTTTGTATATAACATTATGATGATGATTAACCATGTACGGTACGGCACATTTTGATAAATAATGCTGTTCAGAAGTATCATGACCCTCTTAGAATCGATTTTAAAATAAAACTAAATCCTGCTTTAATAATTAATAGCTTATTTATGTCTGTAGTGGAAGACAATAAACTATGATGCCTTCAGGATATCCTACTGTTTTAGTCAGGGGATTTACTGTCTTACCTATGCAATCCATTAACTGTACAGAGTATACAGGAAAAAAATGAATTTAATCGAAACAATTCTAATTAGTGCATATGAAACACAATTAGGTTACAACAGCTATTTTACTCTTAAAGTGGATGGGTCACCCAAAAATGTTGGTAAAAATGTTATCATAGTCCCCGTAATATGCTACTCTTATATAGGGCAGTATATACTGGTGACAGATCTACTTTAACCCCTTAAGTTCTGCATTTTAAAGATGGCATCCACTCAGAAGCAGAGCAGGCTATATAGCAACCAGATGCCTGCTGTTTTACAAGGCAGACAACCAGAAGCACAGCCCATGATCAGCGATAACACCGATAACCGCTTTTAGCCATTCAGATGTCATGGCAATTATGACCACGACATCTGAAAGGTGAATGCCTAGGAGCACTGCAGTCCAGGCACTGAGATAGAGGGAGCTGTTCAGTTGCCATGCCAGCTATTGAGTCTCCCATAGACTACAATGTTAAATCATTGCAGTCTAAGGGAAAAGCTGATAACTGCATGTTAAAGTCCCCTAAGGGACAACACCTCTAAGCATCAACACATTCTCAGGGTCCAGAAACATGTTTGGTTTGGATCCTCCTTTACAATACAAAGACAACCGTAATTCACAGCGACTATTTCAAAATTCATGGTACTGTATAAAGTTCGCAACTATACCTAAGTTCGTTACATCCCATGAACCGGAACTACGTATGAAGTCACTGGCGCCAGTTGGGAAAACATCCGCATAAAGTAGATGTTGGCAAAGAATTCCGTAATCGAGACATCTTTGACATCACAGCAAAAACCAACATTTTCAATATACTACATGCCTCTGGTGAAATATTCAACACTCACGTGAGTAAGCAGGAGCGGGGGGCTTGGTGCAACTACTATGCGGGACACCGCGGTCTACACACCGGATTCCGCCCGAGATCGGACCTGGCTTGTGAGTAAAACACACCGTATAGAGGATAACTAAAGCGACTTTGTTGGTTGTGGAGTCGATTGTCTATTTAGATTTTTTTTTTTTAAGTCTACTCAAGCTTGATCCGAACATTTCAATTGAATATCATAATCGAATGGTACGGTTCTAAGACTATGGTCATGAGAATACTTGAATATTGATTGTGGAAACACACAGATTTTTTATGCGAACATTGTTCAAAATCGTGAAAACGCACAGAGATTTTATGTGATAAATAATTATATTATATTGTGATTACCATATCGATAGTTATACTGCAGTGAGAACGGATTTAAGACGGATCTTCCCAATAGTTCCTCATATATCTTTGAGTTCTACTGGAATGGATTGTCCTATTTTAAGTCTGGCCAGACTATTCATTTATTTATTTATCCATGTATGCAATTGTTTTAGAATTCATGATTGTGTTTTCATTTATTTCACTGTTTATCGATTTCATCTGAATATTCGTATAATAAAGTACCACTTACTCTAGGTAGTAGTGAGTGCCCAGCCTTTTCTTGATATTTAGCACATTTTTATAGATTGGGTGACTCTGTTGGCTGAGAGCACCCATCCGGAAGACCTGGAGCAGTAGTGCTACCTGTACACATTTTACATTCCAAAATGACAGCACTATTAAAATATAAACGTATTCGTCCCATATGGTGAATATCATAACAGAAAAATCTAGACTTTTTGACAAGGTGGATTTTGTGGATGTGTACTCTAAGTATAGCCACCATTTAAAAAAAGGTGGTTCACAAGAGTTTTCCTCCCCTGGTTGCACTGTATTATCTAAAACAGTGATGCCCAACCTACGGCCCGAAGGGCCAAATCCGGTCTGCAAAGCTATGCCATGCGGCCCATGCGACTCCCTGGAAAAAGTCTAAGGCGTACTAATATGCCTTAGATTTTCCCCCACATTCATCAGCACAGTGAGCGCTGTGAAAGGCACAGGCAGCTCAGTGATGCTGCCTGTGCCTGAAATAACCAATAGCAAAGCTCCTAACAACAAGGAGGTTTGTTATTGGTTGGTATAGGCACGCGCTGGAGCGATACAGGCCCTGAAGCCGGCGGGAGCTGGAAGGAGGAGGGGCCGGCTCCCGGGGTGGCTGTTGTACGCTGCCCGAGAACCTTGGGAAACATGACAGGGCCACTGGAGAGGTAAGGAGCCGTGGACTCATATGACTGGTCCCCGGTGACCCTGCTTCCTCCTTTTCCTATCACCCCACTAGAGAGCCTGCTCCTCCTGTCATCTGTATATGAGGGGGGATGTGACAGGACCCTGTATATGAGGAGATGTGACAGGACCCTGTATATGAGGGGGAGGTGTGACAGGACCTTGTATATGAGGAGGGGGGGTGACACAGTGACAGGACCCTGTATATGAGGGGGAGATGTGACAGGACCCTGTATATGAAGTGGGATGTGACAGGACCCTTTATATGAGGGGGAGGTGTGACAGGACCCTGTACATGAGGGGGAGGTGTGACAGGACCCTATATATGAAGGGGAGGTGTGACAGGACCCTGTATATGAGGGGGAGCTGTGACAGGACCCTGTATATGAGGGGGAGATGTGACAGGACCCTGTATATGAGGGGGAGATGTGACAGGACCCTGTATATGAGGGGGAGATGTGACAGGACCCTGTATATGAGGGGGAGATGTGACAGGACCCTGTATATGAGGGGAAGATGTGACAGGACCCTGTATATGAGGGGGAGATGTGACAGGACCCTGTATATGAGGGGGAGATGTGACAGGACCCTGTATATGAGGGGGAGATGTGACAAGACCCTGTATATGAGGGGGAGATGTGACAGGACCCTGTATATGAGGGGGAGATGTGACAGGACCCTGTATATGAGGGGGAGATGTGACAGGACCCTGTATATGAGGGGGAGATGTGACAGGACCCTGTATATGAGGGGGAGATGTGACAAGACCCTGTATATGAGGAGGAGATGTGACAGAACATGTATATGAGAGGGAGATGTGACAGGACCCTGTATATGAGGGGGAGATGTGAGAGGACGTGTATATGAGGGGGAGATGTGACAGGACGCTGTATATGAGGGGGAGGTGTGACAGGACCCTGTATATGAGGGGGAGATGTGACAGGACCCTGTATATGAGGGGGAGATGTGACAGGACCCTGTATATGAGGGGGAGATGTGACAGGACCCTGTATATGAGGGGGAGATGTGACAAGACCCTGTATATGAGGGGGAGATGTGACAGGACCCTGTATATGAGGGGGAGATGTGACAGGACCCTGTATATGAGGGGGAGATGTGACAGGACCCTGTATATGAGGGGGAGATGTGACAGGACCCTGTATATGAGAGGGAGATGTGACAGGACCCTGTATATGAGGGGGAGATGTGACAGGACCCTGTATATGAGGGGAGATGTGACAGGACCCTGTATATGAGGGGGAGATGTGACAGGACCCTGTATATGAGGGGGAGATGTGACCCTGCTCCACCTTCCTCCTGTCACCCCACTAGTGACCCTGCTCCCCCCTCCTCCTGTCACCCCACAGGGAAGAAGCTGAACAGACTCCACCGACTATGATGGGATCCGTTCAGTTTCCGTTCAGGATCCTGTCTTTTTACCGGACATAAAAGTGCTGTATATGAGGCTTTTTTGTCTGGTCTTTCAACAGAATCTGCAACAGAGGCTCCAAAACACAGCCTCTAACGCAGATTTCAACAAGTGTAGGCCTACGTATTATGTACTTTAGTAATGCTCACAAGTGCCCCCTCATAGTGTTTGCATTTCTTTCTTGCAAAGCTACCAGGTTCTGGCCTGCAAAATTTATACCATGTCTAGTTAGACCCTCAGACGAAAAATGGTTGGGCACCATTGATCTAAAATGTAAATCCCACGTCTAGATGCTTATGTCACAGTCAGCTAGTGAAGTGCAGAGTAAGGCCTCCTGCACACGAACGTGTGAACCCCTTGGCCGTGCTGCTAATTGCGGGCCGCAATGCATGAACACCAACCGTGGGGCAGCCGCAGCGGATTGCGGACCGATTCACTTTAACTGCCTCCGGACTGCCTAACGCAGAAGTGCGGTCCAGAGGCGGCAGCGCAGAGTCACGCATATACGCGTCATCTCGCGAGACGCGCTTTGCCGGCCCGCGCATGCGCAGTTTGGGCCGGCATTTCGTCAAGGGGGGTCGCATCATCAGCTTGCCAGCCAATGATCGCGGCTGGCAAGCTGATGATTTTAAAAAAAAACAATCAGAAGCCACATAGCAGATCATATTAGTAAATATGATCTGTTATATGGCTGCCCTGCTCCTCTGCTGGTCCTTTTCGTCGGTTCGATCCAGCAGAGGAGCAGGCTTCACAGTGAGTACACCAAACACAACACACTAGCCCCAGATCACCCCCTGCACCCCAATTAACCCTTTGATCACCCCTTTGATCGCCCCTGTCAGTCACTAGTGAAAGGAAAAAAGTGATCAGTGTAAACTGTCACTTTTTTTTTCACTGGTATTGACTGTTAGGTTTTAGGGATAGTTTAGGCCCCGCAGTCACTGATTCGCTGATTAACGTATCGCTAATCAGCATTTGTACTTTTATAGTATCTGGAAGTGATCAAAACTGATCACGGTCAGATCTATAATAGTATAAGTGTCACTTTAGTTCGCCCTCCACCCAAAACGCAGTGTTTGCCCGATCAGGCCTGATCGGTCGCCCACACGTGCATTCGCCCACACCCGCCCCACCGCAGTGACAAAAAATATATATTTTTTGATCACTGCGCATTCACTTTACACGCGCTGTGGCGATAAAAAAAATCAGTTTTGATATTTTTTATCAACCGCAGCAGCCTCCGGTACTTCGCTAGCCTCCCATTTGTAAGACAGGCTTGCTTTTTTTTCTTGGGTAGTCTCAGGGAATACCTCTAAATTTAGTTGCCCAAATGTCAAACAGGGGGTATTCTTCTGAAGAGGCCTACAGGCTTCTGACCCAGTCGGATGAGGAATGGGAACCCTCATCTGATGAATCTAGCGGGTCAGAATACGAACCTGTAGAAAGCAGTGGCTCTCTGACCCAAAGTTCGGACGAGGGGGGGCGGAGCTAGCCGTGAGCCGAGATGGCCGCTTAGTCTCAGAGCTCCTCACAGACGCCGCTGCCTTTCCAGCATAACGGGTGACAAAGCCCATTGAAATGGTGAAAACTACCAAGGACAGAAGCGACTCTGCCTCAGGCATACAGAAATCGAGCCACACTCAAGCAGAGATGGACCGTTTTCTTAAAAAGAGAAGTTTCTCCCCGACACACAGATCCAAGATGGCGCCGGAGGGTGCCAGAGCTGCCGCGCAAACCGAAGACTCGGATGGAGAAAGCTCATGCACCATGTCGGAAGGGGCAGAGAATGTGGATTTACCGCTGTCCAGAGCCTTCTTCAAGAAGACACTGTATAAAGCGCTACAACCCCTGCATAAGGACATCTCGGACATTAAGACTGAGGTAAAACAGATCGGGGGGCGCGTCATTAGCATTAGAAGAGGCTCAGGCAACGCGTTGTCTCTCACGGGGAAGCTGTCCGGAAAGTCCTTCAAGGCCACAACTCCTATATTACTTCTGCTCTTCTCCAATTAGAAGATCAGGAGAATAGAAGCAGACGAAAGAATGTCCGAATAAGGGGGGTCCCTGAAACCGTTCTTCCTGGAGAGATCTCTAATGCGGTTACGGCCATTTTCACTTCTCTAGTGGGAGAGGAAAAAGCCTCCCAGATTATAATTGAGAGAGCCCACAGGGCCCTGAGGTCAAAGCCGCCGGAGAATGGCCCCCCAAGGGATATTATTTGCGGACTGTTGAATTATTTGGACACTGCAGCTATATTGCGGGCCGCAAGAGAATCGAAGGAGACTTTATACAATGGTGCCCAAATACAGTTTTATCAAGATTTGGCTTCCAGCACGTTAGCGAAAAGAAGAGCTCTTAAACCTGTTACGGAAGCGCTTAGGTCGCATAAGCTCCCAGTGAGATGGTTGTTTCCCTTCGGCCTGGCCACTTCTAAAGCGGGACAACAGATTATCATAAGAACACCGCAGGACTTAGCGGATGCATGGGAAAAGCTTGAGATCGATCCTGTGGAGGTTCAACCCTGGATGCCTTTACCTGAAGACCTGGGTATTCCTGACCTGCCGGAGATTCCTACATGGCAGGTGGTAAAGAAGCCGAAATCTCCAAAGAACAGGAGGGTCACATGAGAATTTATACAGTATTCTTTCGCTTTTCCTCCTCAAACCCATGGTCACCTAGTTCTGTTGACCGCTAAGGGTCATTTGGCGACCCTTTAATAATAATAATGATACCTGTTTCAGAGACCCATGTTTAGGTCTTAAGGTTATGTAAGAATGTTTTTCTGTACTCACCTAGTGTCGCTGATGATGGGGTATGTATCCAGGCCTATGATTTCTTCAGACACATTTGCCATCAATGTAGGTGGTCGGTGGGTCTGAGTTTGTCTTCATACTCCACCCTCAGTGTCCTGTGTTTTATTATTTGCAACAGTCTTGTCACTTACAATGGCTTTTCATATTCTTCCAGATCCTTGGTTTTTCTCTACACTTGTCTTTTGATTTTACCACCCGTTTATATTTAAGGTGCTTTAATGATAATCAGATGTAAGGCAGTCAGTCTAGATGCCAGAGGTTATCCCCCCCTCCCGGCCGGGGTGTGGTGTTTCTGTGGGGCGACCCTGCCTTCCGAGGACCTTGTCTGGGGATGGCGGGGTTTGGCCCAAGGAAACGTTATCACCTCAACTTCAGAATATACTACTTGGGCACACTTACATTAGGTTTATTGCTGATGTTTTTTGTACAAATTGGTTCACCTTAGTTATTCTTACCCTCATGGCGCTTAAAATGCTTAAAATTGTCATTGGTATTGATGCAGAATGGCTAGCATAAAAGTTTGGTCTCATAATGTGAATGGTCTCAACGCCCCCCAAAAGAGAAGACAGATCATCAACTTGCTTTATAAACAGGGGGCAGATATAATTTTATGGCAGGAAACCCATTTTCGTCATAACCATATCCCCCATCTCCCCGAGTCCAAATACTCCCAATGGTTCCATGCCACTCACTCTTCTGCCTCTAGAGGAGTTTCCATAGCTATAAGCTCTTCTATACCTTTTCACCCTGTCAAAACCTACTCTGACCCAGAAGGTCGTCTACTTATGATCCAAGGTACCATTTTCAATTTTAAGATCACAATAGCTAACATCTATGCCCCCAATTCTCGCCAGATCCCATGGCTAATCAAAGCTTTTAAGAGAGTCAAAGATTTCTCTGAAGGCATGCTGGTAGTGGGCGGAGACTTTAACATCTCGCTTGACACCCCCACGAATAAATCCTCCAGCCACAATAGAAAGCAAGCAGTGAAATTAATGACTGCCTTAGCGGAGTTGCACCTGATTGATGTCTGGAGGACTTTGCACCCTACAGAGAAAGATTTTACTTTTTTCTCCCACGTCCACAACTCATACAGTAGGTTAGATTACCTTTTTGTGCCGGACTCCTACATTCAATGTGTTCAGAATTCTGAAATAGGGAATATAGTGGTCTCGGACCATGCCCCTACCCATATGACTCTGTCCCTACAGTGCCTCCCACATAAGGTATGGTCGTGGCGGCTAAACACCACATTATTGGAATCTCAACACCACCTTGATGCTTTAGGGGTCAAACTAGAGAACTACTTCAAATATAACACCACTCCTGATATCTCCACCCCAATACTGTGGGAAGCCCATAAAGCCTACATAAGGGGAGAACTAATAGCACTAGGCTCATATGTTAAAAGGAAATCGACAAAGGAACTATTATCCCTATTATCTCAGATACAGACGCAAGAAAAATTGCATAAATTAACCAACTTAGAAGTTTACAAAGAAGCTCTGACAATCCTTAGACGGAAAGTTAAAGACCTTCTCAATATTAAAGAGACCAAGTCCCTCTTACGCTTAAAGAGCAAAATTTATGAACACGGAGATAAAGGGAATAAAATGATGGCCCGCCTAATCAAGAAGAGAAGAGATAAGACCTTCATCTCATCGATTAGATGCGATTCCTCTTCAAAAGTCTCTTCCATCCCCCTCATAGCTAAAGCTTTCCAGACTTTTTATTCCAATCTATATAATCTTTCTGACCCAAACACTGGCTCGAACCTCACTGGAGGACCAAACAGCAGCCTCATAGAAAAATTTCTGTCCTCACTTAGAGTTCCCACGCTTTCAGAAGAGGAACAGCGGGCGCTCCTTGAACCCTTTTCTGCAAATGAGGTGGAAAAGGTACTTGGCTCTATCCCCATAGGGAAGAGCCCAGGTCCAGATGGCCTTCCCATCATTTACTACAAGAAGTTCAAGGATCGGTTGCTCCCCCATTTTACAAATCTATGCAACTCTCTGTTGATGGGTGCGTCTCTGGCTCCTCAGGCCTTAAGGGCCCATATAACTATCCTTCATAAAGAGGGGAAGGACCCTGAGGAATGCGGGAGCTATAGGCCTATCTCATTATTGAATTGCGACTTGAAGTGGTGGTCTAAATTGCTAGCTTCCAGGATTTCCCTTCTTCTTAATAAACTTATTGACCCAGAACAGGTGGGGTTTGTCCCAGGGAGGGAGGGGAAACATAATATTTGGAGACTGATCCACCTGATCCACAACTCCCAGTACACAAGAACACCCATGCTATTATTGGGTACTGATGCGGAGAAGGCATTCGATAGGGTTAACTGGGATTTCATGAGAGCCTCCTTGCAAAAATTTGGTTTCCCACCTATTTTTGTCTCGGCTATTTTTTCGCTATACTCATGCCCTACGGCACAAGTGCTGGTTAATGGGACCCTGTCGGATGCCTTCCCCATTAAAAATGGGACCAGACAAGGATGCCCCCTCTCCCCCTCTCTTTTTATTTTGTGCCTGGAAATGCTCCTTCTTAAATTTAGACAATCAGACAAGATACGAGGCATATCTTTAGGTCAATTTCAACATAGGTCTGCAGCATTTGCAGATGACCTATTACTGGTAATCTCCAACCCGGAAGAAGCTCTCCCTACCATCATGTCCTTGTTTGATGAATACAGTGCAGTGTCCAATTTTAAGATAAATTTTACTAAATCTGAGGCCCTTCCTATTAATATACCTAATAACGTTCTATCCTCACTTAAACGCTCCTCTGTGTTCAAATGGCCCACTTCATCAATTAAGTTCCATGGGGTAAATGTCCCCGCAAACTTGCACCTACTTTTTAAACTTAACTATACCCCATTATTCTCTAAAATTAGGACCTTTGTCTCCTCTTTAAAAGTACCATATATGTCGTGGTTTGGAAGGAAGAACCTCCTTTCCACATTTGTCCTTCCGCAATTTCTATATATGTTCCAGGCCCTTCCGATACATATACCAGCTTCCTATTACGCCCAAATCAGAAGCTTATTTTCTGCTTTTTTGTGGAACACTAGGAGACCCAGACTAGCTTATTCCATCCTTTCCCAGAAGAGATATAGAGGAGGTATATCACTGCCGGATATGGCACTGTATCACAGAGCCATCCAATTAGCTAGGTGGGCGCTTCTGGTCAATGATAAAATAAACAACCCCTTCCTTGATATTGAGAGAACATTACTTGGGATACACAGAAATGCTATCCTATGGTCACAAGAAGCCCCTATCTCTCTTTGTCCAAGGATGAGCGTGCTCACTAAAAGTATGATTTTAAGTCATCGCAATTCTCCCTGGGCTCCTCCTAAAGGGAACAATTTATCTAAACTAACCCCACTAGATGTCCTTCCATATCTCTTCGGTAAAATGGGTGGAACTAGTAAGAGCTGGTGGCACTTACTGGGCAGTATTAAAATAGGGGAGGTGTTGGAATCTAACCGCATGCTACCGTTAGAGGACATATTCGCTAAGTTGGGTAATTCGCTCCCTTCCCCAATTCAAAGTTGGGATTTTAAAAATACATGTAAAAGAATTGAGAAGGATTCAGGTTTTATGCTCTTGGAACCGACATGGTTGGAAAACTTATCTTTATTACCTAATCCTCTGAAGAGGCCTTTGTCTATCATTTATGACAGTCTGTTAAAATTGTCTAGCAGAACTAAGCCATATTTCATACGCCTATGGGAGAAAGACTTAGGGAGAAGTTTCACGGATTCTGAAACTTCCCATATTTTATCTCATGCCAATGGCTTTTCCACATGCACTCGCTTTCAAGAAAACTCCTATAAAACTGTCACAAGGTGGTACAGAACCCCAGCTTACTTGTTCGCCATTGGTCTTTCCCCTAGTGACAAGTGTTGGAGATGTAATGCGGAATGCGGGTCCATGGTTCATATTTGGTGGTCTTGCCCCCTAATAACACAATTCTGGAAGGAGGTTGAAAATTCCATTAATAGGATCTGTGCCACCTCTATAACACTTTCCCCTGAGTTAGTATTGCTGTGGGTCCCTACTACTGATCTACGTCCTTCTAAACACAATCTCCCTACACATATGATTGCCACAGCTAAATTACTTATCCCCACTAAATGGAAGGACACCAACCCTCCTGATATTAAGTTGTGGTATGATAGAATGCACCAATTACATAGGTTGGAAGAATTGATGAGCTGGGCTAGAGGTAATAGAAACAAATATCTGGAGGTTTGGTTGCCATGGAAAAAAGCACTTAAGGAGAAGGATAATGAGGTTTTGAACCAGTTGGGGTCTGATACGCCCCATTAGGGGTTACAAGACTTCACATTGTTGGGAACAATAAAATGATTTAGCCTTTCTCTCTATCTGCCATTAATGCCATTGTAACCTTATGAAAGTATCAAACCCTTTTCTGGGTTGGTCATTTGCTTGATTTCTAGCGCCTTCCTTCCCCCCCTCCCCCTGTCTCATTTTCCCTCCCCGCTCACTATGTTATCCCCCTTGTTCAACATTACTCTAAGGATGTCTGATATTCATGATATGTTCTTCCCATGTATTGCATATTCTGTAATACTGACACCGAATGCCTTTGCAACTGTTATGCATTGTCATATTGTGAAACCTTTCTCTTTGATATGCTGAAACAATAAAAAGAGATTTGTTAAAAAAAAAAGTTCGGACGAGGAGGGTGAGGTCCCTGATAGCACCAGGCGTACCCGGCCCCGTGTCGCTAGACCACAGGTTGCGCAGGATCCGCTTCAAGAGCAGCAGAGTGGGGCTGGCGCTGTCGGATTATGTGGTGAGGCATATACCAGCAGCGCAGCCCTTCCTGGACCTAGTACCAGCACTGCCGTACAACCTGGTGAAGTGGCGAGCACCAGAAGGGCAGTTGAAGCTGGTACGGTGGCACGAGCAGTAGTGACCCCGTCGCAGCCACCGCAAAGACGGGCCCGTAGAGCCCCTAGAATCCCAGAGGTGCTGGCAAACCCTGATTGGCAGTCCCCAACTTCAGCCGCACCTGTAGTTCCCCCTTTCACCGCCCAGTCTGGAGTTCAGGTTGAGACAGCTCAGATCGGTTCGGCCCTGGGATTTTTTGAGCTGTTCTTGACTGCGGAGTCTTAGACATAGTCGTGGCCGAAACAAACAGGTATGCCACACAATTTATAACCGCCAACCCGGGAAGCTATTATGCCCAGCCTTTCCGGTGGAAACCAGTCCAAGTTTCCAAAATTAAAATTTTTCTGGGCCTTCTCCTCAACTTGGGTCTAACTAAAAAGCATGAATTGCGGTCATATTGGTCCACGAACCCAATTCATCACATGCCCATGTTCTCTGCTGCTATGTCCAGGGCACGTTTTGAGGCCATCCTGCGTTTCCTGCACTTTAGCGACAACACCGCCTCCCGTCCCAGAGGCCACCCAGCTTTTGACTGGCTCCACAAATTTCAACCAGAAATTTGCAGATTTGTATACCCCAGAGCAAAACATCTGCGCAGACGAGTCCCTAATACATTTTACAGGGCGCCTTGGCTTCAAACAATACATCCCAAGCAAGCGCGCCCGGTATGGGGTCGAATTGTATAAGCTCTGTGAAAGGGCCACAGGCTATACCCACAAATTTCGGATCTATGAGGGAAAAGATCAGACCCTGGAGCCGGTCGGTTGCCCTGACTACCTGGGGAGCAGTGGGAAGACAGTCTGGGACTTGGTGTCACCCTTATTCGGCAAGGGGTACCATCTGGACAATTTCTACACAAGTGTGGCCCTCTTTAGGCATTTGTTTCTAGAACAGATTGGCGCCTGTGGCACCACGCGAACTAGTCGCGCGGGCTTCCCCAATGGCTCGTTACCACCCATCTTGCAAGGGGGCAGAGGGCTGCATTGTGTAACGAAGAACTGCTCGCGGTGAAATGGAGAGACAAGCGTGACGTTTACATGCTCTCCTCCATTCACGCAGACACGACAAAACAAATTGAGCGAGCAACCCGTGTCATTGAAAAGCCCCTCTCAGTCCACGACTATACCCTTCACATGGGAGGGGTGGACTTCAATGACCAGATGTTGTCTCCGTATTTAGTTTCCCGCAGAACCAGACGCTGGTATAAGAAGGTGTCTGTATATTTAATTCAATTGGCTCTGTATAATAGTTTTGTTCTCTACAGTAAGGCTGAGAGAACTGGATCCTTCCTGGTACCTCAACCCAACCGTCACCCCGAAAAAGATGTCGTGTCTGTAGCAGGAGTGGAATAAGGCGTGACACTCGCTATTTCTGTCCTGACTGTCCTGACCACCCTGCCCTATGCTTTGGAGAGTGTTTCCGGAAGTACCACACACAGGTACACCTAGCATAGGGATCACATCTCACCAGGACAGGCACACAGGGCTATTAGGGCCCATTCACTCACAGCTGCTGCAAACGTCTCCTTTCATCTGGGACAAAGTGCATAACGCACTTCACCACATCTTTGGGCGATTTGCGCTTTGCACATTGACCCATGGGGAAGGAGAGGTTTGTTCTATAAAGGTAAAAAAATAAATAAAAAAAAAACACCAGTAAGCAAAAAGGTTAATGTTTAGTTCAAAAAGTTAAAGTTTATATGTTCTGTTCCAAAGTTAATAAAATTATTGCGTTGCGGCCTGTTTTTTTTTTGTTCTTTTTACCTTCCAGGTGGACCAACCGATCGACTAGCTGCAGCACTGATGTGCATTCTGACAGAAGCATTGCGCTGCTGTCAGATTACATGCAAGTCGGTGTATGCGGCGCTGCAAGACGAGATTTCTACTCTGCAGTAAAAGATACGTTTGCCAAGGCATACGAGCTGAGGAGGAGGCGGCGTTCCTATGCTTTGGCAAACACTTAGTATATAAAAAATAAATAAAAAATCCCGGCAATGATTTATTCATCCACATCGATTGATGTGAATGGAGAAATCTGGTTTGCCAGGGCATACGAGCTAAGTGGGTATGGATGTTGGGCGGAGCTCCTATGTCCTGGCAGACGCCTTTCCCCTCCTTTTTTTTTTGGGGCAGAGATTTTTTCATCCACATTGATCGATGCGAATGAAGAAATCTGTGCCGTTCATTTTTTTCTTTCAGCCCAGAGGCTGAACGGAAAAAAAAAATCTCATTACCTGTATGCTCAATATAAGGAGAATAGCAGAAACTCCTAATGCTGGCCATACATGTAATGATTGCGGAGACCCTCAAATGCCAGGGCAGTACAAACACCCCACAAATGACCCCATTTTGGAAAGAAGACACCCCAAGGTATTCGTTGAGGGGCATATTGAGTCCATGAAAGATTTAAATTTTTGTCCCAAGTTAGCGGAAAGTGAGACTTTGTTAGAAAAATAAAAATAAAAATCAATTTCCGCCAACTTATGCCCAAAAAATGTTTTTTTATGAACTCGCCAGGCCCCTCATTGAATACCTTGGGGTGTCTTCTTTCCAAAGTGGGGTCACATGTGGGGTATTTATACTGCCCTGGCTTTTTAGGGGCCCTAAAGCGTGAGAAGAAGTCTGGGATCCAAATGTCTAAAAATGCCCTCCTAAAATGAATTTGGGCACCTTTGCGCATCTAGGCTGCAAAAAAGTGTCACACATTTGGTATCGCCGTACTCAGGAGAAGTTGGGGAATGTGTTTTGGGGTGTCATTTTACATATACCGATGCTGGGTGAGATAAATATCTTGGTCAAATGCCAACTTTGTATAAAAAATGGGAAAAGTTGTCTTTTGCCATGATATTTCTCTCACCCAGCTTGGGTATATGCAAAATGACACCCCAAAACACATTCCCCAACTTCTCCTAAGTACGGCGATACCAGATGTGTGACACTTTATTGCAGCCTAGGTGGGCAAAGGGGCACACATTCCAAAGAGCACCTTTCGGATTTCGCAGGCCATTTTTTACACATTTTGATTGCAAAGTACTTCTCACACATATGGGCCCCTAAATTTCCAGGGCAGTATAACTACGCCACAAGTGACCCAATTTTGGAAAGAAGACACCCCAAGGTATTCCGTGAGGGGCATGGCGAGTTCCTAGAATTTTTTATTTTTTGTCGCAAGTTAGTGGAATATGAGACTTTGTAAGGAAAAAAATATATAAATCATCATTTTCCGCTAACTTGTGACAAAAAATAAAAAATTCTAGGAACTCGCCATGCCCCTCACAGAATACCTTGGGGTGTCTTCTTTCCAAAATGGGGTCACTTGTGGCGTAGTTATACTGCCCTGGCAATTTAGGGGCCCAAATGTGTGAGAAGTACTTTGCAATCAAAATGTGTAAAAAATAGCCTGCGAAATCCGAAAGGTGCACTTTGGAATATGTGCCCCTTTGCCCACCTTAGCAGCAAAAAAGTGTCACACATGTGGTATCGCCGTACTCAGGAGAAGTTGGGGAATGTGTTTCAGGGTGTCATTTTACATATACCCATGCTGGGTGAGATAAATATCTTGGTCAAATGCCAACTTTGTATAAAAAAATTGGAAAAGTTGTCTTTTGCCAAGATATTTCTCTCACCCAGCATGGGTATATGTAAAATGACACCCCAAAACACATTCCCCAACTTCTCCTGAGTACGGCGATACCAGATGTGTGACACTTTATTGCAGCCTAGGTGGGCAAAGGGGCACACATTCCAAAGAGCACCTTTCGGATTTCGCAGGCCATTTTTTACACATTTTGATTGCAAAGTACTTCTCACACATATGGGCCCCTAAATTTCCAGGGCAGTATAACTACGCCACAAGTGACCCAATTTTGGAAAGAAGACACCCCAAGGTATTCCGTGAGGGGCATGGCGAGTTCCTAAATTTTTTTATTTTTTGTCACAAGTTAGCGGAAAATGATGATTTTTTTTTTTTTCCTTACAAAGTCTCATATTCCACTAACTTGCGACCAAAAATAAAAAATTCTAGGAACTCGCCATGCCCCTCACGGAATACCTTGGGGTGTCTTCTTTCCAAAATTGGGTCACTTGTGGCGTAGTTATACTGCCCTGGAAATTTAGGGGCCCATATGTGTGAGAAGTACTTTGCAATCAAAATGTGTAAAAAATGGCCTGCGAAATCCGAAAGGTGCACTTTGGATTATGTGCCCCTTTGCCCACCTTGGCTGCAAAAAAGTGTCACACATGTGGTATCGCCATACTCAGGAGAAGTTGGGGAATGTGTTTTGGGGTGTCATTTTACATATACCCATGCTGGGTGAGAGAAATATCTTGGTCAAATGCCAACTTTGTATAAAAAAATGGGAAAAGTTGTCTTTTGCCAAGATATTTCTCTCACCCAGCATGGGTATATGTAAAATGACACCCCAAAACACATTCCTCAACTTCTCCTGAGTACGGCGATACCAGATGTGTGACACTTTATTGCAGCCTAGGTGGGCAAAGGGGCACACATTCCAAAGAGCACCTTTCTGATTTCGCAGGCCATTTTTTACACATTTTGGTTGCAAAGTACTTCTCACGCATATGGGCCCCTAAATTGCCAGGGCAGTATAACTACGCCACAAGTGACCCCATTTTGGAAAGAAGACACCCCAAGGTATTCCGTGAGGGGAATGGCAAGTTCCTAGAATTTTTTATTTTTTGTCGCAAGTTAGTGGAATATGAGACTTTGTAAGAAAAAAAAAAAATAATCATCATTTTCCGCTAACTTGTGACAAAAAATAAAAAGTTCTATGAACTCACTATGCCCATCAGCGAATACCTTAGGGTGTCTACTTTCTGAAATGGGGTCATTTGTGGGGGTTTTCTACTGTCTGGGCATTGTAGAACCTCAGGAAACATGACAGGTGCTCAGAAAGTCAGAGCTGATTCAAAAAGCGGAAATTCACATTTTTGTACCATAGTTTGTAAACGCTATAACTTTTACCCAAACCATTTTTTTTTTTGCCCAAACATTTTTTTTTTATCAAAGACATGTTTAGCGAAAAATGTATATATGGATGTCGTTTTTTTTGCAAAATTTTACAGCTGAAAGTGAAAAATGTCATTTTTTGGCAAAAAAATCGTTACATTTCGATTAATAACAAAAAAAGTAAAAATGTCAGCAGCAATGAAATACCACCAAATGAAAGATCTATTAGTGAGAAGAAAAGGAGGTAAAATTCATTTGGGTGGTAAGTTGCATGACCGAGCGATAAACGGTGAAAGTAGTGTAGTGCAGAAGTGTAAAAAGTGGCCTGGTCATTAAGGGGGTTTCAGCTAGCGGGGTTGAAGTGGTTAAAGGGTCCGCGATCCGAACGTTGCGCTAAAAGATAGGACATGTTCTATCTTTTTGCGGAGCGGAAGTATGGGACGAAACCCCACTGAAGCACTCCATAGTGCTTTTGTAGGGTTCCGTTCCGTGCTTCCGTTCCACACCATTCTGCATCTCCGGATTTGCGGAACCATTGAAGTGAATGGGTCTGCATCCGTGATGCGGAATGCCCACGGAACGGTGCACATGTATTGCAGATCCGCAAACGCGGTCCGCAATACAGCAACAGGCAGTACACGTTCATGCGCAGGAGGCCTAATTAAGAATGCTTTAAAGGCACCTGTTTCATACAGCTGAATGGTGTTGATTCTGCAACATATGCATGAATTTCGTTATTAATGGTATGAGCTAATCAATTTTTAACTAATTAAGTTTGCTATAAATTGGCCCCAAAATTCTGATTCTAGCCAATCTCAAACCTTTGGGGCTACTATTGTAATGGTCAGGAGACAGAGAAGAAGGCCACTAAATCTGCCACTAACAGGGGATCATTTTTGAGCAACTTTTTAGTTGACAGTGTACAGTGTTTTTAAACAGGCTGTTTATAACCAACTGCTACCATTAGATTACTCATAGCCATATATGTTGCTGTCATTTGCTGCCATTAAAAGGGTTTTCAATATCTGATCAGTAGGGATCTGACACCCGGAATCTTCGGCCATTAGCTGTTTGAGAAGGCACCAGCCTGTGCCGGTGAGCACCGCAGTCTTCTCACAGTTTATCAAGCACAGCTCTGCACATTGTATAGCAACTGTACTTGGTATCGTGCTCAGCCCCATTGAAATAAAAGGGCTGAGTTCGAAACCAAGCGCAGCCGCTATATAATGTACGGCGCTGTGCTTGGTAAGCTACGAGAATTCCGCAGGGCTCACAGGAACTCCAGTGCCTTCTCAAACAGCTGATCTGCGGGGGTCCTGCGTGTCAGAATCCCAACAATCAAATACTGATGACCTATCCTGCAAATAGGCAATCAGTATCAAAATCTCGGAATCCCCCTTTAAAGAGCTTTAAAGGGGCTGTAAGCAATCCTAGGAGATCTGGAAGAGTGTCCTACATGCCTTTTAAGTGCAACTGGGGGCACTTTCAATTTAGGTCAAATTTATTTGGACCAAATCAGTAGAATTGGACCCAAAATGAATTTAAATAATTTCCCAGTATGTTACATTACAGTTTCACAAAACAGGAGGAAGGAAAATGGTACAGCAATAGGTATACATACAAAGCTGAAATAAGATCTATCCATCTTATGAAACATGCAGTACGCACACACTGTTCATCTATTTATGTAAGATGTTAAATACTTTATATGCGTTGATAAATAAAACACGTTATGTTCAGCTGAGTTATTATAACTGTTAATGATTCTTTACATGAAAATACACATAATAAAATATTAATATGTCTCTTATAAAATATAAATTCATAATGGTGGTTATTTATTTAAAAACCTTACTTTACCCGTTTTTATCACTTTGTAACTAACATTCTAAATCCTACAGACACCATAGTCACCATAAATGTACTGAAAGTTCAGTCTTTATTTACAAAGCAATAAAATCTGTATAATATACAATTTTTTGGGTAACTAAATAGTGTTTTATACCATTGTTTGTGCCATATTTAGCATCAACAACAGTAACATAGCAGTTCTGGATATCTATCCCACTCACTTCATACCTCAGCTGTTTCTTTTAGGTCCCAAAGAGATGAGGAACCCACAGTTTAACCAGCCATCAAAAATAAAAGACAGACAGAAGCACAAACTACTGTAATAGGTAAAGTCTGCAAATGGATAAGACTTGGAACTGTGCTACATTTTCAATAGGAATCTGATCTGCAAGAAGAACGGGAATTTATAACGCATGTCAGGTTTCTCTTGCCTCTGCTCAAGTCAGGAATTGTGGAAATAATATATTTATGGTAGAGTATCAAAAACCATATCTATCAAAGAATGTCTGATAAAATGTCTTGATACGTTTTAAACACCTTGGGATAGGGATCTAGGGACAATGTCACAGGAGTGTTGGTGGTTTTGTTGCCTAATTATCTCAACAGCCGATTTTGCATGTCAGTGAATCACGAACATGTGCTGTCTATGGTCTCCTCAGACAGCACACATATCCTTTGACTTTAACCACTTCCCGACTGCCCATAAACGTCCTTGGGCGGGCGGTTTATCTCTGAATAGATGTACTGGAATGTCTATTCAGAGATCGCAGCTGCCAAGCAGGGGGGGCGCTGTCACAGCAGGGCACCCCAGACAGAAGGCAGGAACTGTTCCTGCGTGTCCCCTCCTTCTAGATCGCTGTATACACAGTGTTTAATGAGCGCTGTGTTAAAGATCAGGAAGTGCTACGTAGCTTCCAGTCCCGACCTGGTGGTCATATGATTGCAGGGGCCGGGTGAGTGCAGAAGCTTTCGGGTCTTCCAGCACTGAGGCTGTACAGCGCTGTATTATGCTGTACAGCCTCTCTGGGGGGTGTATTTTCCCTGTAACTGAGGCTACAACATATGTAAGCCCCAGTTACAGGAGAAATCAATAGTAAAAAAAAAAATGAAGTTAAATGTCCCCCAGAGGTCCTATATGACCTTATAGGGGACACAAAGTGTAATTTTTTTTTAAAAATAATAAAAAAAGAAAAAGAAAAAAAATTCCCCCATATCCATTATTTTAAAAATGTTAAAAAAAATAGACATATTTGGTATATTTGGTAATATCATATGATCTACCCCATCTGGTGAACGTTGTAAAAAAAAAAATATATATAAACATTGCGGCAAAACAGATTTTGTTTTGTGAGCTCACCTCCCCAAAAACATTATGTTAATCAATCAAAAAGTTGTATGTACCCCAAAATGGTAGCAATAAAAACGTCACCTCATCCCACAAAAAATGAGCCCACACACAAGACCATTAAAAAAATTATGACTCTGTGAAAAATGTTAAAAAATAAAAATAGACATATTTGGTATCGCCACATCCGTAACAATTGGCTCTACAAAAATATCACATGATGTACCCCATCAAGTGAACGGTGTAAATCAAACAAATGAAAATTATGCCAAGTTTTTTTTATTTACCTCACCTCACAAAAAACATAATATCAATCAAAAAGTTGTATGTACCCCAAAATCGTAGCAATAAATACGTCACCTCGTCCCGCAGAAAACAAGCCCTCACACAAGACTATGGAAAAATGACACCAAATAGCTTTTTTTTGTGACTTCACCTACCAAAAATTAGATAAAACGAAACCAGAAAGCCAAATGCACCCCAAAATGGTGCAAATAAAAACTACAGCTTGTCTCACAAAAAATTGGTTTTTTTGCAGCTCATTCAACAAAAAATAAAAACAAAGTTATTTCTCTTAAAAACTCAGACAGAAAATTCCATGTTAGATCCTCCAGATGCCGCTTCTTCCCTTCTGAGCCCTGGTGTAACACCAAATAGCAGTTTACGACCACAATTGGGGGTATATTCTCCTGTTATCTTTTGTGAAAAATAAAGTTTTTGTGTCATATGCCAAAAAAGTGAAAATTTGAAATTTCATCTCTATTTTGCTTTAATTCCTGTGGAATACCTAAAGGGTTAACAACATTTCTAAAAACAAGTTTTGAATAGTTTGAGGGGTGTAATTTCTAAAATGGGGTCATTTATGAGTTGTTCTATTATGCAAGCCCCACCAAGCGACTTCAGAACTGAACTAGTCCAACAAAAAGTTGACTTCTAAAATTCTAAACCTTCTAGCTTCCTAAAAAAATAATATTACATTACTAAAATGATGTCAACATAAAGTAGACATATGGGGAAAGTAAATTAATAAATATTTTATGAGGCATCGCTATCTCTGATCTGAGATTCAAATTTAAAAAACTGCGAATTTTTTCACATTTTCATTAACATTTGGATTTTTTTATGAATAAAGGTAAAACATATTGACTCAACTTTACCATTAATGTGAAGTACAATGTGTCAGGAGAAAACAGTCTCTGAATGGCTTGGATAAGTAAAAACTGTTTTTACCACATAAAGTGATACATGTCAGATTTTCTAAATTAGGCCTGGTCAGGAAGGGGGTAAATGGTCCGGTCTGGTAGTGGTTAATGTGTGTATTCACAAATCAGTGGTTTTCCAAGGACCGTAGGTCCATGTTGACACCACAGAAGCATTCTCTATTTTAAGCCATGATTATGGATCCCTCACCCATATTATAATTAGAGATGAGCGAATTTTAATTTTGGTTTGATCCAAAAATTTTTGCGGTGAATCGCGTTAAAAACTGATACTTCCTGGCTGCAGAAAGCCTTTATAGTGGTGTAGAACACTGTGCCTTGCAATAACATGCATAGGGTGTCTGATGTGGTAGTAAAATCTTACTGTGAGTCAGTATGACATGCAGATGACAGGCGACACTCTTAGAATCACTGCACACTTCACTTATTTGGGCAGTCATGGGGCCAAAACTGACCATATAACTCAAGTATGAACTCAGCCTTACAGGTCAATGTTAGTGCCAAGAAGAAGAACGCTCCTTTTACACAGTCGTCAGCTGATTACACATAGATGTCTACAGAACCTGTTTAATTAAACTCTTATACAAGTAGAGCCCCCGACAGAGTAGAGGGGGTGTCAGCAGTAAGTTTGTGTTGACGTCACTGATTATTTTGCCCTTCCTCTGATCCGTCAGAACAATAACCCACAAAAATCGGATCCTGTCTGTTGAGCATCCGCCTTCACTCGGTCAGCATTTGGTCAGTAATCTATCAGTATTGCTAATGCCCAAAAAACAGGAGTGGATCCAAAACAGAGATGACACATGAATGGAATATTTTTATGTCTTCTGTGTTTTGTACCCACTTCTGATTTTGGCTACCAAATCACAAACCAATTCTGCTGGGACCATACAGGCCTTACAGCTGCTACACAGACAGGATTCGTTGTGCATCTAATTTTTCCTTCCTTCTGACAGATCAGAAGAAGGGACAAATAAATCATAATGTCAGCCAGGCCGAAAGGCAAAATAGTGGCCCAGTCATGAAGTGAGGACGGTGGGAACAGCATGAGAAGTCCACAGCTCCCAGAGGCGGCGAGGTGAGAGTCTCTCCAGTTATGAGCAGCGGCTACAGAAGCGTGTGGCGATGCGGATGGGTCTCCTGGGAGAGCAGCCCCTGGATGACTGGATAACAGAGCTCCAGAACCTGGTATGTAAGGAGCTTTGGCTAGAGGACGCTTACCAGGCCCTAAGGTGGCATGTCATTCAACATTCCCCCTGGATGGCTGAGCACGACAGACACGAAGGTGAGGATTATGATGGACCTGAGTTACTATGGGATGCCTTGGAGGAGGACATTGATCTTGGCAGCACAGAGGAGTCTAGGTTTTGGGACATCTACGACTACCGGATGGGCATGCATGCTTATGCTGACGGAAGGGAGGTGAGCAAAGACATGACCCACCTGGTAACAAGGGAGTGGGAGCTGGAGCAGACCTACCAACACCTGCTCAGCTCTGTTCATCCCCAACCTACTCAACAAGCAAAGCCAGATCTGCCCTCCTACAACTGGGAAGACTTTCCGGCGATACCCCCTGCTTCCCTACCAACTCCCAAAGTAGGGAACTTCATCGACTGGTTCTGGGAAGACCTCCCGACGGCAGGTAGAGATGGGACCGAAGTCTCTCCACTGGCCCTACAGGGATGCTGGGTAGCCGGCCCAGATCCCCAACTACAGCCAGCGTTACCCGGAGTCCAGACAGTCGGTCTGACTCCCCATCGGCAGCTTAACTGACAGGGAGAGATGACAACCGGTCTCTCTCCCCAGCAGCAGACAGGATCACAGGGAGAGGAGATTGTCAGTCCCCCATCCCTGCAGCAACCAGCATTACTAGGAGTGGAGATGGTCGCACCCACTACCCAGCACCAGGCAGCATTACAGGGAGTTGAGACAGTCAGTCTGACTCCCCAGCAGCAGTGTGTTGTAAAGAGAGAAGAGACAATCGGTCTCTATCCCCAACCACAGGGGGACAGCACCCCTAACTTCGATGGTGCAGATGGGACCGCGGTCTCTGCACCAGGCCTACCGGGATGCTGGACGGCCGGTTCCGATCCCCCACCAACCCTGCAGGAATGCCAGGAGGAGGAGGTAAGCGATTCCTCCTTTCCACAGCCGATCTGCAACAAGGTCCTGGGGATAGGATTCCCTGACGACATCCCAACAGAAGAGCTGGCATCTGGGCAGAGCGCAGTGGGCCTCTGCCCTCCCCTATTCTCTTCTCCAAAGGCTGACTTTCCACAGGCTACCCCAGCGAAAGCGCTGGCATCTGGGCAGAGCGCAGTCGGCCTCTGCCCCCCCTATCCTCCTCTTCAGAGCCGGACTTCACACAGGCTACCCCAGCGGAAGAGCTGGCATCTGGGCAGAGCGCAGTCGGCCTCTGCCTACCAAGTACCTACAGCTCCAAGCTGGAGAACCACAAGGAAGCAAGGAGTATCAGATGCCCACTCAACAGCTGGGGACATACAGAACAGAGCCAGGCCCCAAGATTCAACAGATCCAGTATTGGGTTGTGGTTGGACTGCCAGATTAACTCAGGTACTGACCGTGAGGTCAGGCATCTGGTTAGTCTTCCCTGGGAGGGGGAGATGTGTGGCAAAACCAACCTCGCCACTGGGTTTTGGAGAGGCCTGTTTACCAGCCTCTTGCCTCAGGATTACGGCCCTTTAAGATACTTTTACTAACTTTTAAACCCCTGAACCTATTCAAGTGAATTTTGGATAGGTTTGTCCCCAAGTTATACTGGTTAAATTGATATAAGTTATATGTATGTACAATGTAAACTCACAAAGTTGTAACAATTTATAAGAAGTGTAACTTTTCAGCATAGGAGATAGTTGAGTAGATACATAAATTGACTCAATTATCTCATAGACAGAGGGGAGGAATATGCTGGGTGTGTTTCTATTGTCCCATTGTGCCATTGTCCCATTGTGTGTTTAATTGGTGATTTCTGTCCTGTTGTCTCTACATGTGTATTGGCGATTTCCCTTTGTCCTGAGATATAATTGAATTGCTCCTCGGGTGTCTTCAGGGCAGAGAGGAGGAAACCATGATGCATTGTGGGGATGTGTTGTGTCTGTGTATCCTGAATTGCTGCATATCTGTCCTGTGTCACAGTCTCCCTTCTGGTCCCCTAGGGGCGTGTCCACCAGATGGGGACCTGCATAAATACGGGCGAGTAGCCCTCAATAAAGGGTTCCTGTTTTATCCTTCATCATGTTGAGACTGGTGTTTGGATAACTGATCAAAACGGGGGGATTGCTATACGCTGAAGATTTGCTATACTCCCCTGGCATAACTACTAGCTCTTGTAAGAGCTGTTCCTGCTCTCTGGTTTTAGGAGAGGTTCACCCACTGGAGCCTGGAGCCTTGTCGTAGGTCCAGGGTAGGTAGGAGACGGTGAGACCTCAACCAAGCTTCAGCGGTTCGTGGGGTCTGCAGTGCATACGGTGTCAAGTGGAGTGCTTGGAGTCCTCGGAAAGCACTAGGAGCATCTATCGACGGAGGTACCCGGTCGGGGTGCCAGGAGATCCGTTACAGTGGCCCTATGACATAGTGGTGAGGTGGAAGCAGCACGAGGAGACCACAGAGTGGCCCAAAAACAGAGTCTGGAAGTGGCGGCAACATCAGGAGAAGGCCACAGAGTTGCATAATGACAGTGTGGAGGTAGTGGCAGAATCAGGAGGCCACAGAGTGGCACAATGACAGTGTGGAGGTGTAGGCAACATCAGGAGACCACAGAGTGGCACAATGACAGTGTGGAGGTGGCAGCACCAGCATCAGGAGACCACAGTGTGGCAAGGAGACATAGTGTGGAGGTGACAGTAGCATCAGGAGACCACAGAGTGGCAAGGTGACATAGTGTGGAGGTGACAGCAGCATCAGGAGACCACAGATGGCAAGGTGACATAGTAAGGAGGTGACAGCAGCATCAGGACACCACAGAGTGACCCTGTGACAGAGTGGGGAGGTGGGTGGCAATACCAGTACCAGCTGAATATGGTGGGTGAAAGAAGGAGCACTTGGCATCAGATGAGTGGCAATAGGCAAGTGGCAGCATCAAAATAGTAGCTGAGGTAGGTAGCCAGAAGAAACCGTCTCTTTTGTCAAAGTGTTGGTGTGGCACCATGGATGATTTAGTCTAACGCATCATGCATTGGTGGATGGAAATCTTGGCTGATCCACGCCTGATTCATCTTGACAAAGGGCAGTCTCTCCACATTTTGGGTGGACAGGCGAGTTCTCTTTGGGTTAACTATGGCCCTCACCGCACTAAACACCTGCTCTGATGTCACACTACTGGCCGGGAAGGACAGCTTTTCTAGGGCAAACTCTGGACTACAGAGTATGCAACCACCTGCTGGTCCGGGTCCTGCTCAAGGTCTACCTGCTGCTACTGGTGACTAGATTCTTCACTAGGCGGGTGGAGAAAGGTGCTCATCAGCGACTCTAGACTCAAGTTGCTGTTGATGGAGCTGGAACTGCTCCCACTCTCCCACAGCAGCCATGGCAGAAAAACGTGAGCGCAGAGGGCCCCTCCCCCCCCCGATCAGAACTGCAAAAGGTTTGATGAAGGTGCAGATGGGCAGCGGCCAACTGACTACATAGGATGTCTCTATAGTAATTGCGTTTGTCCTCCCTCTCACCGGGTGTAAAAAAGGCCCTCATTTTGGACCGGTAACGAGGGTCCAGCAAAGTGGAGAGCCAGAAGTCATCCCTCTGCCGAATTTATAAAAACAAGATCTTCTGATACATTGCTTGGATGATTTGCCGCAGCAGGTCCGAAAGTGATGTGGGTACAATTCACACTCAGTTCAATGCGTTTTAATAGACCGTGTGATTTTCGAGGTAGCCACTCAAAGTTAGAGTTATCCATTCCTACATGTATAGGTAAAATATTAGTCTCCACAGGAATCTTTTCCTCATTTATCCAGGTCATGGTATATCTGTAAAGAATAAATCAAGGCAACTCGACTTACTGTAGATTTCTTGAAAACGTTTCACTTGTTCTTCCAACGAGCTTTCTCAATTCTGATACTTTTATGGAATTTTGTGTGTATAATAAATACTTGTTTTTATACACATTGGAGACGGTGCTTCACTATTAGAGCGAACTCCTTATAGGATCACCATCGGGGAGGAGGAATTTGATGTGCTCGTTTCTATAGTGTGTGTTTGAAGTGCCTGCATACTACTGTGCGCGTGTGAGTATAATATCAGGTATGCATATAACTAACAACAGCAGTACTTCACTAGTGATGTCCCGAACTATTCGCCGGCGAACATAGCTTGATCGCGTTCGCTGCGGCGGGCGAACATATGCGATGTTCGGTCCGCCCCCTATACATCATCATTGAGTAAACTTTGACCCTGTACCTCACAGTCAGCAGAAACATTCCAGCCAATCAGCAGCAGACCCTCCCTCCCAGACCCTCCCACCCCCTGGACAGCATCTATTTTAGATTTATTCGGAAGCTGCATTCTCAGTGAGAGGTAGGACAGTGCTGCTGCTCCTGATTCAATAGGGAAAGCGTTAGCTAGGGTATTGTTCTGTGTCCACAGACTCATCTGCTGTAAGGACAGTCAGTGTCCTTTAAATTTTTTTTTTTTTAATATATATATATATATATATATATATATATATTGCAGTTGCCTGGCTGCCCATGTGTGAGAGGCTGCAGGCTCAGTCACAGACAGCACGTGCACACCATTCATACAGGGTGTGACAGAAAATACCTTGCAGATAAAAAAAAAATTATATTTAATATTTTTCTGTGATATAATGACATTTGCAAGCCCGTGTGTGTCAGGCCCACACAGACTGTATTGTGGCCACTGGCTAGGCCTCCACTCATACCGTTACAGGGTGTCATTCACTCAAATACCTTGCAGATAAAAAAATATTATATTTTACATTTTTCTGTGATATAATGACATTTGCAAGCCCGTGTGTGTCAGGCCCACACAGACTGCATTGTGGCCACTGGCTAGTGGCTAGGCCTCCACTCATACCATTACAGGGTGTCATTCAGTCAAATACCTTGCAGATAAAAAAAAATCTATTGAAGTTTTTTCTGTGATATAATCACATTTGCAATCCCGTGTGTGTCAGGCCCACACAGACTGTATTGTGGCCACTGGCTAGTGGCTAGTCCTCCACTCATATCGTTACAGGGTGTCATTCACTCAAATATCTTGCAGATAAAAAAACTTCTATTAAATTTTTTTCTGTGAAATAATCACATTTGCAAGCTCGTGTGTGTCAGGCCCACACAGACTGTATTGCGGCCACCGGCTAGTGGCTAGGCCTCCACTTATACCATTACAGGGTGTCACTCACTCAAATTCCTTGCAGATAAAAAAAAATAATATTTAAAATTTTTGTGTGATATAATCACATTTGCAAGCCCATGTGTGCCAGGCCCACAATGACTGTATTGTGGCCACTGGATAGTGGCTAGGCATCCACTCATACCTTTACAGGGTGTTACTCACTCAAATACCTTGCAGATAAAAAAATTCTATTTAAAATGTTTCTGTGATATAATCACATTTGCAAGCCAGTGTGTGTCAGGCCCACACAGACTGTACTGTGGCCACTGGCTAGGCCTCCACTCATACCGTTACAGGGTGTCATTCACTCAAATACCTTGCAGATAAAAAACATTTATTTAAAATGTTTCTGTGATATGATCACATTTGCAAGCCCGTGTGTGTCAGGCCCACACAGACTGTATTGTGGCCACTGGCTAGTGGCTAGGCCTCCACTCATATCTTTACAGGGTGTCATTCACTAAAATACCCTGCAGATAAAAAAACTTCTATTTAAATTTTTTCAGTGAAATAATCATATTTGCAAGCTCGTGTGTGTCAGGCCCACACAGAATGTATTGTGGCCACTGGATAGTGGCTAGGCCTCCACTCATACCGTTACAGGGTGTTACTCACTCAAATACCTTGCAGATAAAAAAAAAAAATCTATTTAAACATTTTTGGTGATATAATCACATTTGCAAGCCTGTGTGTGTCAGGCCCACACAGACTGTATTGCGGCCACTGGCTAGTGGCTAGGCCTCCACTTATACTGTTACAGGGTGTCACTCACTCAAATTCCTTGCAGATACAAAAAAAAAATATTTAAAATTTTTCTGTGATATAATCACATTTGCAAGCCCGTGTGTGTTAGGCCCACACTGACTGTATTGTAGCCACTGGATAGTGGCTAGGCCTCCACTTATAACTTTACAGGGTGTTACTCACTCAAATACCTTGCAGATAAAAAAAATTATATTTAAAATGTTTCTGTGATATAATCACATTAACAAGCCCATGTGTGTCAGGCCCACACAGACTGTACTGTGGCCACTGGCTAGGCCTCCACTCATACTGTTACAGGGTGCCATTCACTCAAATACCTTGCAGATGAAAAAAATTATATTAAACATTTTTCTGTGATATAATCACATTTGCAAGCCCGTGTGTGTCAGGCCCACACAGACTGTACTGTGCCCACTGGCTAGGCCTCCACTCATACTGTTACAAGGTGTCATTCACTCAAATACCTTGCAGATGAAAAAAATTCTATTTGAAATGTTTCTGTGATATAATCACATTTGCAGCCCGTGTGTGTGAGGCCCACACAGACTGTATTGTGGCCACTGGCTAGTGGCTAGGCCTCCACTCATACCGTTACAGGGTGTCATTCACTCAAATACATTGCAGATAAAAAAAAAGTATATTTAAAATTTTTCTGTGATATAATCACATTTGCAAGCTCGTGTGTGTCAGGTCCACACAGACTGTACTGTGGCCACTGGCTAGTGGCTAGGCCTCCACTCATACCATTACAGGGTGTCATTCACTCAAAAACCTTGCAGATAAAAAAAAATCTATTTAAAATTTTTCTGTGATATAATCAAATTTGCAAGCCCGTGTGTGTCAGGCCCACACAGACTGTACTGTGGCCACTGGCTAGGCCTCCACTCATACCGTTACAGGGTGTCATTCACTCAAATACCTTGCAGATAAAAAAATATATATATTTAACATTTTTCTGTAATATAATCACAGTTGCAAGCCCGTGTGTGTCAGGCCCACACAGACTGTACTGTGCCCACTGCCCACCACTTATATAGGGTGGCAAAGTACCTTGCACGCATAGTACCACCTAGGTACAACTGCTTTGCGAAGGCACATGATCTCACATCACAAACGCCTATGGGATCAACACATGATGACGAATAGAAGCAGCACACAAGCTCAAAGCCACCATCCTCCTCCTGGTCCAGCATCTTCAGCCACGTCAACCACTGCTGTCCTCCTTGCCCCCTCTCAACCACCCGCCACTCCGCCTCTCACCTTCAGCAGTTCCATCTCATCTGCCCACAGTCAGGTGTCTGTAAAGGAAATGTTTGAGCGTAAGAAGCCAATGTCACAGAGTCACCCCCTTGCCCGGCGTCTGACAGCTGGCTTGACGGAACTCTTAGCCCGCCAGCTTTTACCATACCAGCTGGTGGAGTCTGAGGCCTTAAAAAAATGTGTCGCTATTGGGACACCACAGTGGAAGGTACCCGGACGATTTTTTTTTTTCAAAAAAGGCAATCCCAAACCTCTACTCAGTGATTGAAAAGGAGGTCATGGCATCTCTGGCATACAGTGTTGGGGCAAGGGTCCATCTGACCAATGATACCTGGTCTGCAAAGCACGGTCAGGGCAGGTATATCACCTACACTGCGCATTGGGTCAACCTGCTGACAGCTGCCAAGCATGGAATGCGTGGCTCTGCAGCGGAGTTGGTGACACCGCTACGACTTGCAGGCAGGCCTAGTGCCACCTCCTCTACTCCTCCTACTCCATCCTCTTCCATTTCCTCCTCGGCTGAGTCCTCTTCTGCTGCGGCGTCTGGCTGCACATCAACTGAATCCCCCCAGCTCCTCAGGGGCTATTCCACATCCCGGATATGACAGTGTCACGCTGTCTTGGGGTTGACTTGCCTGAAAGCAGAGAGCCACACCGGACCAGCACTCCTGTCCGCCCTGAACGCACAGGTGGATCAGTGGCTGACCCCACACCAACTGGAGATCGGCAAAGTGGTGTGTGACAATGGAAGCAATTTGTTGGCGGCATTGAATTTGGGCAAGTTGTCACATGTGCCGTGCATGGCACATGTGTTGAATTTCATCGTACAACGCTTTGTGTCTAAGTACCCAGGCTTACAGGCAGTCCTCAAGTAGGCCAGGAAGGTGTGTGGCCATTTCAGGCGTTCCTACACGGCCATGGCGCACTTTTCAGACATTGAGCGCCGAAAAAACGGGCCAGTAAGGCGCTTGATTTGCGACAGCCCTACACATTGGAATTCAACACTCCTAATGTTCGACCACCTGCTCCAACAAGAAAAAGCCGTCAATGAGTATTTGTATGACCGGGGTGCTAGGACAGCCTCTGCGGAGCTGGGAATTTTTTTGCCACATGCATCCTTTTGAGGAGGTGACAAACCTAGTCAGTCGCACCGAAGGCACCATCAGCGACCTCATCCCATTTGTTTTCTTCCTGGAGCGTGCCCTGCGAAGAGTTCTGGATCAGGCTGTAGATGAGCGTGAAGAGGAAGAGGAAGAGTTGTGGTCACTATCACCACCAGAAACAGCCTTGTCATCATCGCTTGCCGGACGTGCGGCAACGCTGGAAGAGGAGTATGAGGAAGAGGAGTCAGAGGAGGAATGTGGCTTTGAGGAGGAGGAAGACCAACCACAGCAGGCATCCCAGGGTGCTCGTTGTTGTCACCTATCTGGGACCCGTGGTGTTTTACGTGGCTGGGGGGAGAACAGACCGTCCATGACATCAGTGAGAACGAGGAACGGGAAATGAGTAGCTCGGCATCCAACCTTGTGCAAATGGCGTCTTTCATGCTGTCATGTCTGTTGAGGGACCCTCATATAAAAAGGATGAAGGCTTGACATGTGGCCTAAACATTCCCAGTTTGCGATAGAACTTCTGGCCTGCCTTGCTTCAAGTGTCCTGTCAGAAAGGACCTTCAGTGCAGCAGGAGGCATTGTCACTGACAAAAGAAGTCGCCTCGGTCAAAAAAGTGTTGATTACCTCACCTTCATTAAGATGAATGAGGCATGGATCCCGAAGGGGGATACGTTTGACTAACAAAAGGCCTGATGACATGCCTTGGCCTCGAAATTGTCCCCACGCTGCTGTAATTAATATCTGCATACTGGATGACTTTCGTGAATTCTCTGCCACCAACTCGGGTTCAAGCCGCAATGTTTTAGTCACCTTTCTGCCTAGAAAACATAAATTTTTCCGGCCGCTGCTACAGCAGCGACTGCAACAATACCTGATTTTTCAGGCATGTGTACATGCCAAATTTTTCTGGCCTCTAGTGCTGCACCGTGGCTGCAAAAACAAAACAAAAAAAAGGCCTTGTTGTGGTGAAGGGGCTTGCGTATCACAATAAAGCGATCATCAGCTCTATGAGTGTGTTGGCAATGTTGCCGCACCCCAGATCAGACTAAAAGCGATCAGCTGGATAATATTTCTCTTGCCGCTTCTCACGCTGTTTGGCGTCCTCGTCCGAGACTTCCGTACCACGTGGTGGTTGTCTCGCGGGATTTACCTGTGAGTTTGTTAGATCTTCTTTTTCCTCTGAGTAATTTTGAGTCAAAGTTTTGTGGAGCGCTCCAACATCCGAAAAGTTTGCAAACTTTCTTAATACGTCCGGGTCCTTCTTTATGGGGGTGAACTATGCCAGACGCGTTTCGAGGACGTCTCTCCCCTTCCTCAGTGGCTCTACCCCCATTGTAGTGTCACTTCCTTTTATGGTCCATTCAGTATCATCGAAAATCCGGGTCAAAAATCCAGTTTTGACTACTTGCGGCATCAGTGCGTTTTTCGTGCGGTATTTCTAGAACATATGCGTTTTTTCTTATATTCTATCCTTCTTATTATAATAAGGTTATACAATGAAGGAGATACTTCCACAACATTGCTATGACTCTAAAATATATATATATAAATATGCACTATATTGTCAACTGTATTTGATTATAAAAACGATATTCCTGCGGTCTTATGTATAACCACAAAATAAATATGTTAAAATTGTGTAAAAACATATATAAGAAGGATAATAAGACAATGCCTAAAACAATAATGACAGATAATATCAAATGGGGAAAGGTACACAGTTCCTGGATTGTTCACATGTGTAAAGTTCGATTCCCTAGAGTCCAATAGAAATGATACAGTTCATTAACCAACAACAAAAGTTATGAACAGTATAATTTCTATTGGACTCTAGGGAATTGAACTTCACACATGTGAACAATCCAGGAACTGTGTACCTTTCCCCATTTGATATTATCTGTCATTATTGTTTTAGGCATTGTCTTATTATCCTTCTTATATATGTTTTTACACTATTTTAACATATTTATTTTGTGGTTATACATAAGACCGCAGGAATATCGTTTTTATAATCAAATACAGTTGACAATATAGTGCATATTTATATATATATTTTTTAGAGTCATAGCAATGTTGTGGAAGTATCTCCTTCATTGTATAAACTTATTATAATAAGAAGGATAGAATATAAGAAAAAACGCATATGTTCTAGAAATACCGCAAGAAAAACGCACTGATGCCGCAAGTAGTCAAAACTGGATTTTTGACCCGGATTTTCGATGATACTGAATGGACCATAAAAGGAAGTGACACTACAATGGGGGTAGAGCCACTGAGGAAGGGGAGAGACGTCCCCGAAACGCGTCTGGAGTAGTTCACCCCCATAAAGAAGGACCCGGACGTATTAAGAAAGTTTGCAAACTTTTCGGATGTTGGAGCGCTCCACAAATCTTTGACTCGAAATTACTCAGAGGAAAAAGAAGATCTAACAAACTCACAGGTAAATCCCGCGAGACAACCACCACGTGGTACGGAAGTCTCGGACGAGGACGCCAAACAGCGTGAGAAGAAGCTGGCACAGCGTGGTGAGTAGCGGCAAGAGAAAGAGACTTTCCAGCTACCGGCCCTGAATTATAGGGTAAGAAAAACGGTCCTGCTTCACCCCTCACCTGCAGCTTCATATTTATCTTGCGGTGTATGAACACCAGTTGGAACTGTATATCTTCTCCCTGTATTGACATCATCATTCGGCCATAGTACCGATTCCGGAATACTTCATATCCTAATCAGACGATTATTTCAAGGAGGACATAATTTTACATTATAGAGAAATTGCCCAAAAGGATTTCTTTATATTTTTGAGCCTTTCTAGAGAATCTGCAAATACCCATTGATTGTGATCGTGGCAATCTCCAGTGTGTATTCATCCTGCGTTTTCTACATTTCATTTATATTTCCACAGATTTTAATTGATTGTATTTTATTGTGTATATTATATTGATTTTTAATTTAATGTCTAATAAATTGTCATTTCAATTGGTATCACATATTTGAGTGTCAGCCTTACACTTTTTCCACTACTTAAAATAATAAAAGCATAATAAAGTCTCTTAATAGTTTATTAGAAATAATGCAGACAATTTAAAAAATCCCCATCAATTCCAATACAAAGAAAGTACAGAGCTCAGAACAAAATTATTTCAGGATGTCGTTTATTCGACAATGATTAATCAATTCGGCACACGTCCCCGGATAGGGGACGTAACAGGGATTAAACTGATAGGAATAGTACTAGTTAATAGAGTTGAGCGAACACCTGGATGTTCGGGTTCGAGAAGTTCGGCCGAACATCCCGGAAATGTTCGGGTTCGGGATCCGAACCCGATCCGAACTTCGTCCCGAACCCGAACCCCATTGAAGTCAATGGGGACCCGAACTTTTCGGCACTAAAACGGCTGTAAAACAGCCCAGGAAAGGGCTAGAGGGCTGCAAAAGGCAGCAACATGTAGGTAAATCCCCTGCAAACAAATGTGGATAGGGAAATTAATTAAAATAAAAATTAAATAAATAAAAATTAACCAAAATCAATTGGAGAGAGGTTCCATAGCAGAGAATCTGGCTTCCCGTCACCCACCACTGGAACAGTCCATTCTCAGATATTTAGGCCCCGGCACCCAGGCAGAGGAGAGAGGTCCCGTAACAGACAATCTGGCTTCATGTCAGCAGAGAATCAGTCTTCATGTCATAGCAGAGAATCAGGCTTCACGTCACCCACCACTGTAAGAGTCCATTTTCATAAATTTAGGCCCAGCACCCAGGCAGAGGAGAGAGGTCCCGTAACAGACAATCTGGCTTCATGTCAGCAGAGAATCAGTCTTCATATCATAGCAGAGAATCTGGCTTCCCGTTACCCACCACTGGAACAGTCCATTCTCAGATATTTAGGCCCCGGCACCCAGGCAGAGGAGAGAGGTCCCGTAACAGACAATCTGGCTTCATGTCAGCAGAGAATCAGTCTTCATATCATAGCAGAGAATCAGGCTTCACGTCAGCCACCACTGCAACAGTCCATTGTCATAAATTCAGGCCCAGCACCCAGGCAGAGGAGAGAGGTCCCGTAACAGACAATCTGGCTTCATGTCAGCAGAGAATCAGTCTGCATGTCATAGCAGAGAATGAGGCTTCACGTCACCCACCACTGCAACAGTCCATTTTCATAAATTTAGGCCCAGCACCCAGGCAGAGGAGAGAGGTCCCGTAACAGAGGATCTGGCTTCATGTCACCAGAGAATCAGTCTGCATGTCATAGCAGAGAATCAGGCTTCACGTCACCCACCACTGCAACAGTCCATTTTCATAAATTTAGGCCCAGCACCCAGGCAGAGGAGAGAGGTCCCGTAACAGAGGATCTGGCTTCATGTCACCAGAGAATCAGTCTGCATGTCATAGCAGAGAATCAGGCTTCACGTCAGCCACCACTGCAACAATCCATTGGCATATATTTAGGCCTAGCACACAGGCAGAGGAGAGAGGTCCCGTAACAGACAATCTGGCTTCATGTCAGCAGAGAATCAGTCTTCATATCATAGCAGAGAATCAGGCTTCACGTCAGCCACCAATGCAACAGTCCATTGTCAGATATTTAGGCCCAGCACCCAGGCAGAGGAGAGAGGTCCCGTAACAGAGGATCTGGCTTCATGTCAGCAGAGAATCAGTCTTCATGTCATAGCAGAGAATCAGGCTTCACGTCACCCACCACTGTAAGAGTCCATTTTCATAAATTTAGGCCCAGCACCCAGGCAGAGGAGAGAGGTCCCGTAACAGACGATCTGGCTTCATGTCAGCAGAGAATCAGTCTGCATGTCATAGCAGAGAATGAGGCTTCACGTCACCCACCACTGCAACAGTCCATTTTCATAAATTTAGGCCCAGCACCCAGGCAGAGGAGAGAGGTCCCGCAACAGAGGATCTGGCTTCATGTCAGCAGAGAATCAGTCTGCATGTCATAGCAGAGAATCAGGCTTCACGTCAGCCACCACTGCAACAGTCCATTGTCATAAATTCAGGCCCAGCACCCAGGCAGAGGAGAGAGGTCCCGTAACAGACAATCTGGCTTCATGTCACCAGAGAATCAGTCTGCATGTCATAGCAGAGAATGAGGCTTCACGTCAGCCACCACTGCAACAATCCATTGGCATATATTTAGGCCTAGCACACAGGCAGAGGAGAGGTTCATTCAACTTTGGGTAGCCTTGCAATATAATGGTAAAATGAAAATAAAAATAGGATTGAATGAGGAAGTGCCCTGGAGTCCAATAATATATGGTTATGGGGAGGTAGTTAATGTCTAATCTGGACAAGGGACGGACAGGTCCTGTGGGATCCATGCCTGGTTCATTTTTATGAACGTCAGCTTGTCCACATTGGCTGTAGACAGGCGGCTGCGTTTGTCTGTAATGACGCCCCCTGCCGTGCTGAATACACGTTCAGACAAAACGCTGGCTGCCGGGCAGGCCAGCACCTCCAAGGCATAAAAGGCTAGCTCTGGCCACGTGGACAATTTAGAGACCCAGAAGTTGAATGGGGCCGAACCATCAGTCAGTACGTGGAGGGGTGTGCACACGTACTGTTCCACCATGTTAGTGAAATGTTGCCTCCTGCTAACACGTTGCGTATCAGGTGGTGGTGCAGTTAGCTGTGGCGTGTTGACAAAAGTTTTCCACATCTCTGCCATGCTAACCCTGCCCTCAGAGGAGCTGGCCGTGACACAGCTGCCTTGGCGACCTCTTGCTCCTCCTCTGCCTTGGCCTTGGGCTTCCACTTGTTCCCCTGTGACATTTGGGAATGCTCTCAGTAGCGCGTCTACCAACGTGCGCTTGTACTCGCGCATCTTCCTATCACGCTCCAGTGCAGGAAGTAAGGTGGGCACATTGTCTTTGTAGCGTGGATCCAGCAGGGTGGCAACCCAGTAGTCCGCACAGGTTAAAATGTGGGCAACTCTGCTGTCGTTGCGCAGGCACTGCAGCATGTAGTCGCTCATGTGTGCCAGGCTGCCCAGGGGTAAGGACAAGCTGTCCTCTGTGGGAGGCGTATCGTCATCGTCCTGCCTTTCCCCCCAGCCACGCACCAGTGATGGACCCGAGCTGCGTTGGGTGCCACCCCGCTGTGACCATGCTTCATCCTCATCCTCCTCCACCTCCTCCTCATCCTCGTCCTCCTCGTCCTCCAGTAGTGGGCCCTGGCTGGCCACATTTGTACCTGGCCTCTGCTGTTGCCAAAAACCTCCCTCTGAGTCACTTCGAAGAGACTGGCCTGAAAGTGCTAAAAATGACCCCTCTTCCTCCTCCTCCTCCTCCTCCTCCTGGGCCACCTCCTCTTCCATCATCGCCCTAAGTGTTTTCTCAAGGAGACATAGAAGTGGTATTGTAACGCTGATAACGGTGTCATCGCCACTGGCCATGTTGGTGGAGTACTCGAAACAGCGCAACAGGGCACACAGGTCTCGCATGGAGGCCCAGTCATTGGTGGTGAAGTGGTGCTGTTCTGTAGTGCGACTGACCCGTGCGTGCTGCAGCTGAAACTCCACTATGGCCTGCTGCTGCTCGCACAGTCTGTCCAGCATGTGCAAGGTGGAGTTCCACCTGGTGGGCACGTCGCATATGAGGCGGTGAGCGGGAAGGCCGAAGTTACGCTGTAGCGCAGACAGGCGAGCAGCGGCAGGATGTGAACGCCGGAAGCGCGAACAGACGGCCCGCACTTTATGCAGCAGCTCTGACATGTCGGGGTAGTTGTGAATGAACTTCTGCACCACCAAATTCAGCACATGCGCCAAGCAAGGGATGTGCGTCAAATTGGCTAGTCCCAGAGCTGCAACGAGATTTCGCCCATTATCACACACCACCAGGCCGGGCTTGAGGCTCACCGGCAGCAACCACTCGTCGGTCTGTTGTTCAATACCCCGCCACAACTCCTGTGCGGTGTGGGGCCTGTCCCCCAAACATATGAGTTTCAGAATGGCCTGCTGACGTTTACCCCGGGCTGTGCTGAAGTTGGTGGTGAAGGTGTGTGGCTGACTGGATGAGCAGGTGGAAGAAGAGGAGGAGGAAGCCGAGAAGGAGGAGGTGGCAACAGGAGGCAAAGAATGTTGCCCTGCGATCCTTGGCGGCGGAAGGACGTGCGCCAAACAGCTCTCCGCCTGGGGCCCAGCTGCCACTACATTTACCCAGTGTGCAGTTAGGGAGATATAGCGTCCCTGGCCGTGCTTACTGGTCCACGTATCTGTGGTTAGGTGGACCTTGCTACAGATGGCGTTGCGCAGTGCACACTTGATTTTATCGGATACTTGGTTGTGCAGGGAAGGCACGGCTCTCTTGGAGAAGTAGTGCCGGCTGGGAACAACATACTGTGGGACAGCAAGCGACATGAGCTGTTTGAAGCTGTCTGTGTCCACCAGCCTAAATGACAGCATTTCATAGGCCAGTAGTTTAGAAATGCTGGCATTCAGGGCCAGGGATCGAGGGTGGCTAGGTGGGAATTTACGCTTTCTATCAAATGTTTGTGAGATGGAGAGCTGAACGCTGGCGTGTGACATGGTTGAGACGCTTGGTGACGGAGGTGGTGGTGGTGGTGTTGGTGGTACATCCCCTGTTTGCTGGGCGGCAGGTGCCAACGTTCCTCCAGAGGCGGAGGAAGAGGCCGAGGCGGCAGCAGCAGAATAGGCCGAGGCGGCAGCAGCAGAAGAGGTAGCAGGGGGAGCCTGAGTGACTTCCTTGGTTTTAAGGTGTTTACTCCACTGCAGTTCATGCTTTGCATGCAGGTGCCTGGTCATGCAGGTTGTGCTCAGGTTCAGAACGTTAATGCCTCGCTTCAGGCTCTGATGGCACAGCGTGCAAACCACTCGGGTCTTGTCGTCAGCACATTGTTTGAAGAAGTGCCATGCCAGGGAACTCCTTGAAGCTGCCTTTGGGGTGCTCGGTCCCAGATGGCGGCGGTCAGTAGCAGGCGGAGTCTCTTGGCGGCGGGTGTTCTGCTTTTGCCCACTGCTCCCTCTTTTGCTACGCTGTTGGCTCGGTCTCACCACTGCCTCTTCCTCCGAACTGTGAAAGTCAGTGGCACGACCTTCATTCCATGTGGGGTCTAGGACCTCATCGTCCCCTGCATCGTCTTCCACCCAGTCTTGATCCCTGACCTCCTGTTCAGTCTGCACACTGCAGAAAGACGCAGCAGTTGGCACCTGTGTTTCGTCATCATCAGAGACATGCTGAGGTGGTATTCCCATGTCCTCATCATCAGGAAACATAAGTGGTTGTGCGTCAGTGCATTCTATGTCTTTCACCGCTGGGGAAGGGCTAGGTGGATGCCCTTGGGAAACCCTGCCAGCGGAGTCTTCAAACAGCATAAGAGACTGCTGCATAACTTGAGGCTGAGACAGTTTCCCTGGTATGCATGGGGGTGATGTGACAGACTGATGGGGTTGGTTTTCAGGCGCCATCTGTGCGCTTTCTGCAGAAGACTGGGTGGGAGATAATGTGAACGTGCTGGATCCACTGTCGGCCACCCAATTGACTAATGCCTGTACCTGCTCAGGCCTTACCATCCTTAGAACGGCATTGGGCCCCACCATATATCGCTGTAAATTCTGGCGGCTACTGGGACCTGAGGTAGTTGGTACACTAGGACGTGTGGATGTGGCAGAACGGCCACGTCCTCTCCCAGCACCAGAGGGTCCACTAACACCACCACGACCATGTCCACGTCCGCGTCCCTTACTAGATGTTTTTCTCATTGTTATGGTTCACCACAACAACAAATATATTATTTGGCCCAATGTATTGTATTCAAATTCAGCGGGATATAAATTTGAGGCCTAGTATTTAGGCGCTGGGTGACCGGTATGGATTTAGTGACAGAATTAGACTTGGAAATGCACAGAAGCGTGTGTGTGAAGTTATTCTGAATGACCCTATGTGCACCTTGAATATGATATACCCTTTTAGGGATAGATTTCAAATAGCTCTGATATAGCAGGAACCACTAAATTATGAAATTGCTAAATTGGGAATTGTATTTCAACCCAGAACAAAAAATGTGCTTTGACGGACACTAAATATCTTGCCCAGCAACAACAGTACAGCGGTAACGAGAGATTTAGCGGGATATAAATTTGAGGCCTAGTATTTAGGCGCTGGGTGACAGGTATGGGTTTAGTGACAGAATTAGACTTGGAAATACACAGTAGCGGGTGTGTGTGAAGTTATTCTGAATGACCCAATGTGCACCTTGAATATTATATACCCTTTTAGGGATAGATTTCAAATAGCTCTGATATAGCAGAAACCACTAAATTATGAAATTGCTAAATTGGGAATTGTATTTCAACCCAGAACAAAAAATGTGCTTTGACGGACACTAAATATCTTGCCCAGCAACAACAGTACAGCGGTAACGAGAGATTTAGCAGGATATAAATTTGAGGCCTAGTATTTAGGCGCTGGGTGACAGGTATGGGTTTAGTGACAGAATTAGACTTGAAATACACAGTAGCGGGTGTGTGTGAAGTTATTCTGAATGACCCAATGTGCACCTTGAATATTATATACCCTTTTAGGGATAGATTTCAAATAGCTCTGATATAGCAGAAACCACTAAATTATGAAATTGCTAAATTGGGAATTGTACTTCAACCCAGAACAAAAAATGTGCTTTGACGGACACTAAATATCTTTCCAAGCAACAACAGTACAGCGGTAACGAGAGATTTAGCAGGATATAAATTTGAGGCCTAGTATTTAGGCGCTGGGTGACAGGTATGGGTTTAGTGACAGAATTAGACTTGGAAATACACAGTAGCGGGTGTGTGTGAAGTTATTCTGAATGACCCAATGTGCACCTTGAATATTATATACCCTTTTAGGGATAGATTTCAAATAGCTCTGATATAGCAGAAACCACTAAATTATGAAATTGCTAAATTGGGAATTGTATTTCAACCCAGAACAAAAAATGTGCTTTGACGGACACTAAATATCTTGCCCAGCAACAACAGTACAGCGGTAACGAGAGATTTAGCAGGATATAAATTTGAGGCCTAGTATTTAGGCGCTGGGTGACAGGTATGGGTTTAGTGACAGAATTAGACTTGAAAATACACAGTAGCGGGTGTGTGTGAAGTTATTCTGAATGACCCAATGTGCACCTTGAATATTATATACCCTTTTAGGGATAGATTTCAAATAGCTCTGATATAGCAGAAACCACTAAATTATGAAATTGCTAAATTGGGAATTGTACTTCAACCCAGAACAAAAAATGTGCTTTGACGGACACTAAATATCTTTCCAAGCAACAACAGTACAGCGGTAACGAGAGATTTAGCAGGATATAAATTTGAGGCCTAGTATTTAGGCGCTGGGTGACAGGTATGGGTTTAGTGACAGAATTAGACTTGGAAATACACAGTAGCGGGTGTGTGTGAAGTTATTCTGAATGACCCAATGTGCACCTTGAATATTATATACCCTTTTAGGGATAGATTTCAAATAGCTCTGATATAGCAGAAACCACTAAATTATGAAATTGCTAAATTGGGAATTGTACTTCAACCCAGAACAAAAAATGTGCTTTGACGGACACTAAATAACTTTCCCAGCTACAACAGGACAGCGGTAACGAGAGATTTAGCGGGATATAAATTTGAGGCCTAGTATTTAGGCGCTGGGTGACAGGTATGGGTTTAGTGACAGAATTAGACTTGGAAATACACAGTAGCGGGTGTGTGTGAAGTTATTCTGAATGACCCTATGTGCACCTTCAATATGATCTACCCTTTTAGGGATAGATTTCAAATAGCTCTGATATAGCAGAAACCACTAAATTATGAAATTGCTAAATTGGGAATTGTATTTCAACCCAGAAGAAAAAATGTGCTTTGACGGACACTAAATAACTTTCCCAGCTACAACAGGACAGCGGTAACGAGAGATTTAGCAGGATATAAATTTGAGGCCTAGTATTTAGGCGCTGGGTGACAGGTATGGGTTTAGTGACAGAATTAGACTTGAAAATACACAGTAGCGGGTGTGTGTGAAGTTATTCTGAATGACCCAATGTGCACCTTGAATATTATATACCCTTTTAGGGATAGATTTCAAATAGCTCTGATATAGCAGAAACCACTAAATTATGAAATTGCTAAATTGGGAATTGTACTTCAACCCAGAACAAAAAATGTGCTTTGACGGACACTAAATATCTTTCCAAGCAACAACAGTACAGCGGTAACGAGAGATTTAGCAGGATATAAATTTGAGGCCTAGTATTTAGGCGCTGGGTGACAGGTATGGGTTTAGTGACAGAATTAGACTTGGAAATACACAGTAGCGGGTGTGTGTGAAGTTATTCTGAATGACCCAATGTGCACCTTGAATATTATATACCCTTTTAGGGATAGATTTCAAATAGCTCTGATATAGCAGAAACCACTAAATTATGAAATTGCTAAATTGGGAATTGTACTTCAACCCAGAACAAAAAATGTGCTTTGACGGACACTAAATAACTTTCCCAGCTACAACAGGACAGCGGTAACGAGAGATTTAGCGGGATATAAATTTGAGGCCTAGTATTTAGGCGCTGGGTGACAGGTATGGGTTTAGTGACAGAATTAGACTTGGAAATACACAGTAGCGGGTGTGTGTGAAGTTATTCTGAATGACCCTATGTGCACCTTCAATATGATCTACCCTTTTAGGGATAGATTTCAAATAGCTCTGATATAGCAGAAACCACTAAATTATGAAATTGCTAAATTGGGAATTGTATTTCAACCCAGAACAAAAAATGTGCTTTGACGGACACTAAATAACTTTCCCAGCTACAACAGGACAGCGGTAACGAGAGATTTAGCAGGATATAAATTTGAGGCCTAGTATTTAGGCGCTGGGTGACAGGTATGGGTTTAGTGACAGAATTAGACTTGAAAATACACAGTAGCGGGTGTGTGTGAAGTTATTCTGAATGACCCAATGTGCACCTTGAATATTATATACCCTTTTAGGGATAGATTTCAAATAGCTCTGATATAGCAGAAACCACTAAATTATGAAATTGCTAAATTGGGAATTGTACTTCAACCCAGAACAAAAAATGTGCTTTGACGGACACTAAATAACTTTCCCAGCTACAACAGGACAGCGGTAACGAGAGATTTAGCAGGATATAAATTTGAGGCCTAGTATTTAGGCGCTGGGTGACAGGTATGGGTTTAGTGACAGAATTAGACTTGAAAATACACAGTAGCGGGTGTGTGTGAAGTTATTCTGAATGACCCAATGTGCACCTTGAATATTATATACCCTTTTAGGGATAGATTTCAAATAGCTCTGATATAGCAGAAACCACTAAATTATGAAATTGCTAAATTGGGAATTGTACTTCAACCCAGAACAAAAAATGTGCTTTGACGGACACTAAATAACTTTCCCAGCTACAACAGGACAGCGGTAACGAGAGATTTAGCGGGATATAAATTTGAGGCCTAGTATTTAGGCGCTGGGTGACCGGTATGGATTTAGTGACAGAATTAGACTGGGATATGGCCAAAAAATAACCACACTATTGCTGGTTAAATGCACTTGGTGACGGGCGCAGCTTGCCCCTGATGTAGTATATGGCCAAAAAATGAACAGACTATTGCTGGTTAAATGCACTTGGTGTCACAGCTTGACCAACCACACTACTGAGGGTTAAATGCACTTGGTGACGGGCGCAGCTTGCCCCTGATGTAGTATATGGCCAAAAAATAAACAGACTATTGCTGGTTAAATGCACTTGGTGTGACAGCTTCACCCTGATGTAGGCTTTAGCCAGAAAACAACCACACCATTGAGGGTTAAATGCACTTGGTGACAGGCGCAGCTTGCCCCTGATTTTGTATATGGCCAAAAAATGAACAGACTATTGCTGGTTAAATGCACTTGGTGTGACAGCTTCACCCTGATGTAGGCTTTAGCCAAAAAACAACCACACCATTGAGGGTTAAATGCACTTGGTGACAGGCGCAGCTTGCCCCTGATTTTGTATATGGCCAAAAAATGAACAGACTATTGCTGGTTAAATGCACTTGGTGTGACAGCTTCACCCTGATGTAGGCTTTAGCCAAAAAACAACCACACCATTGAGGGTTAAATGCACTTGGTGACAGGCGCAGCTTGCCCCTGATTTTGTATATGGCCAAAAAATGAACAGACTATTGCTGGTTAAATGCACTTGGTGTGACAGCTTCACCCTGATGTAGGCTTTAGCCAAAAAACAACCACACCATTGAGGGTTAAATGCACTTGGTGACAGGCGCAGCTTGCCCCTGATTTTGTATATGGCCAAAAAATGAACAGACTATTGCTGGTTAAATGCACTTGGTGTGACAGCTTCACCCTGATGTAGGCTTTAGCCAAAAAACAACCACACCATTGAGGGTTAAATGCACTTGGTCGCAGCTTGTGCTGGCGCACCACAAGACACAAAATGGCCGCCGATCACCCCAGAAAAATGTGACTGACAAACGGTCTGGGCAGCCTAAAAACAGTGAGCAATTGAGGATCAGCAGCTCAATGATCCACAGCTGCAGATCGATCAGTTAATCAAGTCCTTTGGAGGAGTTAATCTGCCTAATCTCGCCCTACTGTCGCAGCCGCAACCTCTCCCTACGCTAATCAGAGCAGAGTGACGGGCGGCGCTATGTGACTCCAGCTTAAATAGAGGCTGGGTCACATGGTGCTCTGGCCAATCACAGCCATGCCAATAGTAGGCATGGCTGTGATGGCCTCTTGGGGCAAGTAGTATGACGCTTGTTGATTGGCTGCTTTGCAGCCTTTCAAAAAGCGCCAAGAAAGCGTCACAAAAGCGCCAAGAAAGCGACGAACACCGAACCCGAACCCGGACTTTTACGAAAATGTCCGGGTTCGGGTCCGTGTCACGGACACCCCAAAATTCGGTACGAACCCAAACTATACAGTTCGAGTTCGCTCATCCCTACTAGTTAAGACAACACTCATATAGGGTGTCACAGCACATTGCTCCGTGCACGCGCAGTGCCCCAACTTGGGAGTAAGAGGACCGACCAAGCTGCTTTTTCCATCTCCCGGTTCCTAAAATCAATTCAGTTTGGTGTATCAGAGTTTAGTCTGTCACTGTGAAGGCAGTCGAAGGTACCCGGCCTAAAGTTTTTTTCATAAAAGCCAACCCCTGATATGGGATGTAACAGGGATTAAACCGATGAGAATAGTACTACAGAAAATACCACTCATAACGGGTGTGACAGTAAATTCCACGGCGCAGACGCAGTGACCATGGCGTGGATTCAAACAAAGGGGAGGGAGCCAGAGTTTTTTTAACCATCTCCCCATTCGAAAAATCTATTCAAGTCACCTTTCAGGGACCCTTGGTGTGGTACGTGGCTGAGTGGAGGAAGAAACCTTCAATGACATCAACGGGACATGGCTAGCTTGGTATCCAACCTTCTGCAAATGAAAGGTTTGCGGTTGGGCAAATGGACTGTTTGCGGTTGTTTGCGGTGCATTAAAAGGGGAGTTAGGTCTGTCAATGTCTGTGAAGCGGGCGTAACCCTTACACTACCTGATCGATACAACAGCATACCTGATCGTATACACACACTGGATGTTTTAAACCACATTGTTCAAAAAAATTGTAGGATTTTACTAATTTATGACGTAAAGTCATGATTTTATGAAAGACACGGAGGCGAGTATTGCTTAATCTCTCTTTACTGACAGCCACAGCAGCAAAGAAAAAATGAAACCAAATTAACATATTGCCATAGCAACCGTCCCCTCCCACCATAGTCCCCTATATAATGTCCACAAGTCCATAGTACTTCCTCTTTCTTGGCAATGCCACTCCAACCAGACTGGACATCAGCACACTCCAAACTGAAACGCGGAACCGGAACCATCCGAACTTGCAACCCCCGCAGGACGTCCCTCGAATCCCTGGTGAAAGGAAGAAATCGCTGAACGGAAAAGGTTGATTGTCCGATACGCCTTACCTTCCTCAAACAAAGACGTCAAAAACTCTAAGACGTCCGATACAGGTGCTGAAAGGGGATCCACACGTCGTGCCACGCACCAACCAGACCATGATCCCCAGGCCGCTCGATAGGCCCTCCTGGTGCCCGGGGCCCACGACTGCTCCAGGAGTCTTGAAAGCTCCTCGCCTTGACTAAGTCACCCGATACCCTGCAGGCCAGCAGACGGAGAGACCCCTCCAACAGTAGTGGATGTCGCGCACCTCCTGAGTCTAGGAGAAGTTCTGGGAAATCCGGTAGAAGTGGCGGCAGGATGAGCAGATCCAGCAGATGGGGAAACCATGACTGGGAAGTCCAAAACGGCACAATCAAGACCACCTCCGCTTGCTGGCGACGCACCTGAGTCAGGAGCCGGGGAAGCATCGCAAATGGTGGAAATGCGTAAAGGAGAGGTCCGCGCCAATCTTGCAGGAATGCGTCCACTGCCTCCGCGTCCGGATCCGGCCGCCAACTGAAAAAACGTGGTAACTGAGCGTCCAGCCGAGAAGCAAACAGGTCGATAGAGAATGGACCCCAGAGGGATGAGATGTCGGAGAACACCAGCCCATCTAATTTCCAATCGGTGCCATCCCTGAGATACCGAGAGTTCCAATCCGCTTGGACATTCTGTAGACCCGGCAGGTACTCCGCCACCACTGTAATCTCCTGTTGGAGACAAAAAGACCAGAACTCCTTGGCCAAATGCGATAACATGCAGGAATGGGTACCTCCCATGGAATTGACATATCGGACAGCCGACACGTTGTCCATGCGAAGGCGAATGCAGGCACTGGCAACGTCCTTGGCAAAACTGCGGATGGCAAACGATCCGGCCAACAGCTCCAGGGCGTTGATATGGAGTGAAGCTTCTTCCTGAGACCAACGTCCCCCGGTGGAGACCCCCTCGCAGTGGGCCCCCCACCCGAGCAGACTGGCGTCAGAGTCGATCGTGAAGTCCGGACGAGGACCGCAAATCGCTTTCCCATTCCAAGCTTGAAGATTCGATATCCACCAACGCAACTCGTCCCGCGTCTCCGCATCCAGCGAGATCATGTCCGCGTATGATGCCCCGGACTGAAGGTGTGCATGCTTCAGGCGCTGAAGTGCTCGGTAGTGGAGAGGAGCCGGAAAGACAGCTTGAATCGAGGAGGAGAGGAGTCCTATGATCCTTGCCAGATGGCGTAGCGTGATCCGAGGGGTAAGCAACGTCTTGCGGATCTCCTTGCGGATAGACCGAAGTTTCGACTGGGGAAGACTGAGCGTCTCCGAGACCGAATCCACCGAGAAGCCGAGGAACTCCATCACTCTGGAGGGGGCTAATGAGGACTTCTCGTAGTTGATGAGGAAGCCCAACCGAGACAGCAGATCCATCGTTACCTGCAACTGTGAAAGAAGAGGAGAAGGATCCTGAGCCAGTAAGAGCAGGTCGTCCAGGTAGATGATTAACCTGATCCCGCGGCTGCGAAGCCACGCCACCACCGGCCGCATGAGCTTGGTGAAGCACCAAGGGGCTGACGACAGGCCGAATAGGAGGCAAGAGAAACGCCACGTTCGGCCTCTCCAAAGGAAACGGAGAAGATCCCTGGAAGGAACAGCGTCCGGTACGGTGAGATAGGCATCTTTCACATCCAATTTCACCATCCAATCTCCCTGGAGGAGGAGGTCTCTGAGGAGGTGAATGCCCTCCATCTTGAAGTACCTGTAACGCACAAATCTGTTTAGAGGCTTGAGATTTATGACCGGGCGCATCTGGCCCCCTTTCTTCCGCACGAGGAAGATACTGCTGAGAATGCCCTCCGGGGAAGCCGGGGCCAGCTTGATGGCGCCCTTGTGGGACAGTTCCGTCAGTTCTTTGTCCACAGCCCGAGCCGCGGCTCCGGAGGACGGGATAGGCGGGGGGAACGTAATATGATGAGGGTACTGAACCAGTTCTATTTGGAAGCCCCTTACTGTGGACAGGACCCAACCGTCCGATGTGATTGACTCCCAAACATGAGAAAAATGTTGGAGTCTGCCCCCTACACAAACTGGAGAAAAAGGAAAACGAGGAACACTTACCAAGGGGGTGGCGGAAACCGGAACCTCCTCTGAAAGGTCTGCGGCTAGGCGCGCCTCGGGACGGGAAGAAACCCTGTGGTTGTCTGGAGTCCTGGAACGAGGAACGGTGGGCGAAGGGTCTCTGACCGTAGGAGCCTCTGTCCGAACCACGGGCGTGAGATGCAGAGCGGCCGGCAGGACGGCCCCTGTAACCGCCGGCCCTCGAGGAAAAACGGCCCTGGAACACTCTCTTCATGGACGACTGTGCCTTGTCCAGGGCGGTAAAGGCACCCACAAATCTGCCCATGTCCTTAATAAAAGATTCTCCAAACAGGAGACCTTGCGCCTCTCTCCCGGCCTCAGTGAGGGCTAGATTCACCAATTTGGGCTCAATCTTAAACAGGATAGCTTTGCGCCGTTCAATGGACAGGGAGCTATTCACATTGCCCGCAATACAAATGGCCCGCTGGACCCAACCCCGGAGCTCCTCCGGATCTACAGGCGTATTAGCCTCTCTGGCTATTTCCGTCATCTCGAAAATCTTGGTCAATGGGCCAAAGACATCTAGGAGCTTGTCCTGGCAAGCTTTCAAAGCTGATTCTAGACCCCTCCTAGGATTCCACCCTGATTTCGCCAGGAACTGGACCATTTTTGGGTCCACAGACGGGGTCTCACAAACTTTGTTCGCAACAATAGGTCTTGGGCACTCGGCCTTCAGATAGAGGGCAACTGACCCGCGCCTTAAGATACTGAGCCACGTGGTCAATAGGGAGCCATTCAGCAGATCTGGGGTGATGGAGATTGTCAGGATCAAAGAGGGGGTCACCGAGAGGGTCGGTTAAGACACTAGCTTGTCCCTGACAAGCTAGTGTCTTAACCGCTGGGACGGGCGTCTGAATAAGATCCGCATGTGCGGAATCTGACAGATCCCCATCGGGGAAGTCAACATCCTCAAATCCAGCCTCCTCGTCAGAGTCGACGTCAGAGTCGATCTCTAGATCCGTTTGCGCTCTGGCGCATTTCCATTTCCTCGCCCTTTCTGCCTGGTGGGATGAGGCTCTTTTGCGCAAGGTCGCCTTTCTGGGGTGGCATTGGACTCACCAATCAAAGGTGTTCTGGAGGTGTGAGGTATAGGCAATTCAGGCTGCGCCGTGTCGGTGAGGAAAGGAGGGCGAGCTGATATGGCATCTGCGATGGACTTGGTGAGGGAGGTGGTAACCGAGCCCATAGCGGCCATAATGGCCTCAGAAACGGAACATTGGAACGCATCCGCGGAAAAAGCAGAGCCACTATGTGCAGGAGATGGGGAAGGGACAGAATCTCTGCCTGCATCTAAGCTTTGAGATGGAGTATGGCCAGGGGGTAGGGACATGACTGCAGGAGGTACGAACCACTTCACAATCAGGCTCCGTAAGAGTAATGAATGGAAGAGGGTACTGCTGGTAATCCCAGGGGCTAACTAAAGACAGGCAAACTGAGGGATGAGGAAGAAGAAACCTCACAGTGGGTAGTCACCCAGCAGTGAGACGGCGCAGGGAGAGAGGGAGCCGATGCGATCGCAGGGCCGGATGTGAAGACACAGCCGGAAGGTAGAAAAACTAGGGGGAAAGACACTCAGGCAAGCGAACTAAGGGAAAAAAAGACCACAACAAAATGGCCGCCGAAATCGCGCTGCCGGCTGTAATCTCGCGAGACTACGGGCGCGGCAGCAAGCGGCGGGAGAAAGGGAGAGGAGAGGGGAGCTGCTCCAAGAATCGAGCGCTCAAACTCTCCCTCTCCCCGACGAAGTAAGTGAAGGGAGGAAAGGGGAGAGCCACAGGGGACAGAAACAAAACAAAAACGCCAGAGACACAAAACCGGCTGGGCAAGAGAAGCACCTCACTCCCCCATCCCAACAGGGAGAAAAGGAATACACTAAATGAAAACAGACAAAATGAATAAAGCAGAACCCTAAATAAAGGGAAGAAAAAACCTAGAACCTGTAATAGGTCACCCAAAGAAATAAATATATATACACAATGACTGTAGAAAAATGCTATAGATTGACATGCTGCTAGAACAAACAGGTACTTATCTTTGTGGCAGCAGCAAAGAAAGAGGAAGTACTATGGACTTGTGGACATTATATAGGGGACTATGGTGGGAGGGGACGGTTGCTATGGCAATATGTTAATTTGGTTTCATTTTTTCTTTGCTGCTGTGGCTGTCAGTAAAGAGAGATTAAGCAATAGGAGCCTCCGTGTCTTGAAATAAAATTTAGGATTGTTAGGTGATTTATGCCCTTTATGGATTAAAATCCAACTCTGCGTCAACTATGTAATTTTCTATGGGAGTTTTGCCATGGATCCCCCTCCGGCATGCCACAGTTCAGGTGTTTGTCCCCTTGAAACAACTTTTCCATCACTACTGTGGCTAGAAAGAGTCCCTGTGGGTTTTAAAATTTGCCTGCCTATTGACGTCAATGGCGGTTCGCCCGGTTCACTCGTTCGCGAACATTTGCAGAAATTTGCGTTCGCGAACGGAAAATTTTATGTTCGCGAAATCTCTATACTATAGTTTTTGGGCATCCCATAGGAATTATTGGAGGAGGAAAGATTCCTGTGGAGACTAATATTTTACCCATACATGTAGGAGTGGATAACTCTAACTTGGAACCCTCTGCCGAATGGTGACAATTTGGCTGTCACTACGCAAGCAAGTGAGCATGCATCGGGCCATGTGTGCAAGTGACTCGGAGAGACTCCCTGCCTCCATATCTACTGGATACTGCCACGGTGTGTCTGGGTCCTCTGCCTCGTCTTCCTCATCGCCCTGTAGCTCTTCTGGCTGCTCCTGCTCCTCCTCTCCTGTCACCTGTGTGTAAAAACCACCCATTTTGCTACATATTGCTTGTGCTCCAATGTCCTCCTCCTCCTCCAGTGGAATGACGTTGTTCATCCCATAGTCCTGGCCACTGAAAAATAACGTGGCCTCCTCAAATGGTCTGAGCAAACGGCAGGTGTCACGCATGAGCTGTCACTGGCTGACATTGAAGTTACACAGGGGAGTACTCCTGTCCACTTGGATCATCAAGAAATCGTTTATGGCCTTTCTCTGTTCGTATAGGTGGTCCATCACACAGTGGATTTAAATAGTCTACATGGCAGTCTAAATGGCAGGTTTCTGTGATGTAAGAAAATGAGACAAAGATAAGTCATTTCAGAACTTTTTCAACCTTTAATGTGACCTATAACCTGTACCACTCAATTGAAATATTTTAGGTGGAGGGAAGAAAACAAAAAGAAAAAAATTAATAATGTGGCGGCATACGTATGCACACCCTTATAACTGGGGATGTAGCTGTGTTCAGAATTAAGCAATCACATTCAAAATCATGTTAAATTTGAGTCAGCATACAGCCATCATTTAAAGTGCCTCTGATTAACCCCCAAAAAAGTTCAGCTGCTCTAGTTGGTCTTTCCTGAACTTTTCTTAGTCGCATCCCACAGCAAAAAGCCATGGTCCACAGAAAGCTTCCAAAGCATCAGAGGGATCTCATTGTTAAAAGGTATCAGTCAGGAGAAGGGTACAAAAGAATTTCCAAGGCATTAGATATACCATGGAACACAGTGAAGACAGTCATCATCAAGTGGAGAAAATATGGCACAACAGTGACATTACCAAGGACTAGACGTCCCTCCAAAATTGATGAAAATATGAGAAGAAAACTGGTCTGGGAGGCTACCAAGAGGCCTACAGCAACATTAAAGGAGCTGCAGGAATATCTGGCAAGTACTGGCTGTGTGGTACATATGACAACAATCTTCCGTATTCTTCATATGTCTGGGCTATGGGGTAAAGTGGCAAGATGAAAGCCTTATCTTACGAAGAAAAACATCAAAGCCAGGCTACATTTGGCAAAAACACATCTGAAGTCTCCCAAAAGCATGTGGCAAAAGGTGTTATGGTCTGATGAACTTTTGGTCCATAATTCCAAAAGATATGTTTGGCGCAAAAACAACACTGCACATCACCAAAAGAACACCATACCCACAGTGAAGCATGGTGGTGGCAGCATCATGCTTTGGGGCTGTTTTTGTTCAGCTGGAACTGGGGCCTTAGTTAAGCTAGAGGGAATTATGAACAGTTACAAATACCAGTCAACATTGGCACAAAACCTTCAGGCTTCTGCTAGAAAGCTGAACATGAAGAGGAACTTCATCTTTCAGCATGACAACGACCCAAAGAATACATCCAAATCAACAAAGGAATGGCTTCACCCGAAGAAGGTTAACGTTTTGGAATGGCCCAGCCAGAGCCCAGACCTGAATCCGATTGAAAATCTGTGGGGTGATCTGAAGAGGGCTGTGCACAGGAGATGCCCTCGCAATCTGACAGATTTGGAGTGTTTTTGCAAAGAAGAGTGGGCAATTCTTGCCAAGTCAAAATGTGCCATGCTGATAGACTCATACCCAAAAAGACTGAGTGCTGTAATAAAATCAAAAGGTGCTTCAACAAAGTATTAGTTTAAGGGTGTGCACACTTATGCAACCATATTATTTTATTTTTATATTTTTTCTTCTCTCTACCTAAAATACTTCAGTTTGTTTTTCAATTAAGTTGTACAGTTTATAGGTCACATTAAAGGTGGAAAATGTTCTGAAATGATTTATCTTTGCCTCATTTTTTTACATCACAGAAACCTGACATTTTAACAGTGGTGTGTAGACTTTTTATATCCACTGTATGGAGGGTGGAATTCCAACGAATTCACATATCAGCCTATGTTGGGGGATGCTGTTCTGCCGCTGCAGCTTAAGGAGTGTGTGTTTTGCGGTGTAGGAGTGGCTGAAATGCATGCAAAGTTTCCTGGCCATTTTTAGGATGTCTTTCAGATTGGTGGAAGACTTCAGGAACCTGCTTGACAACCAGACTGAACACGTGTGCCATGCAGGGCGCATGGCTTAGCCCTCCTTTACGCAGTTCCAGACACCATGATCTTCCCGTTGTTGGTCATCATGGTTCCAATTTTGAGTTGACGCAGAGATAGCCAGGATTTGATTTCTCGATCAAGGACACGGAGCAATGCCTCCCCTGTGTGACTCCGTTTGCCCAGGTAAACGAGGTGCAGAACAGCCTGACACCGCCGCGCCCTGCACATGTGGTATGCTGGAGGGGCACTGTGAATTGTCCCTGCAGTGGAGGCTGAAGACATGGTGGAGGATGAGGAGGTAGAGGCGGACATGTTGCAAGACCAACGGCGTGACAACGTGGAGGTGGAAGCGGCGTCACCTGGCCAAGTTGCTGGTGTGGCTGTGCAGGAACCACATTCACTCAGTGGGCCCTAAAAGATATGTATTGTCCCTGACTTTAGTTACAGCTCCACACGTCAGCGCTGCCGTGCACTTTGGCAGACACCGACAGGCTCAAGGACTGGCCCAGCTGTTGACTGTAGCTGTTGACTGTCCTCTAGTAGCTCATCCTTGCTGTATAGTGGGGCTGAGCCACAGCATATAATACTTCTTTGGCTGAGGGAATAGAAAAGGACAGAGGCAGGTTGAGGACAGGTGCGGGCACAGGGCCTGCTCCCGGGCCATGCCAACTAAGGGTTGTGTCTGACAAACCCACTGACTCTTGGCTGGGGGTGTCTAATGTCACTTGGGATGAAGTGGATGACTGAGCCAACCATTCAAAAACCGCTCGGTTGCAGGTCAAGACACGACTGCTAGGTGACATCGGGAGCTCAGGCCTCTCGCTGCTACACCTGCTGCCACGCCCCCTTACTCTGCTGCGACCTGTACCTGCGCCAGAAACATTTAGACCTGTGCCACTCCCCTGTGCAAGGCCTGGCACTTCTCTGTCTGACATACTGTTAGATCAAAGAAATAAATAAAAAGGAAATTATCCTTTCCTTAAAGCTTGAATAATCTTTCCCTGAACTTGTAAATCGTTTTTTTAGCACAGTTAAGTTTTTTCTAGCACTGTCCCTAGCACCTGCTGACATCTCTCCCTGCACTAAGTACACTGGAAAATGGCTGAATCCAAGATGACCGAGGCTATTTATAGGGCTGTGACATCACAGGGCTGGCTGCTGATTGGCTGCATGCATGGCATTATGGGTGATCCCGCATTCCCAGAGTTCCTTGCTCCATGTCATCACACGTGCAACAGCCATATGAGGAAAAAATTTGATTTGTTACCACGAAGCGTGAGAAAATTCAGCTTCTGTGTGAAACAAACTTTTCCTGAAATTCGGATCGAATTCCACTTCGTCAACTTCGATTCGCTCATCTCTAATTATAATCTATGGGTTTGTGAAAATGGGCACAATACGGATGCTGTCTGTGTTTGGTCTGTGGTTTTCACGGATCAGTTCTAAAAAATAAAAAAAAAATGCTCCAGCTCCTGCGCTCCAGCAGCGAGTGCGCTTCTCCTGGCGTCCCTTCAAACCCACTGCGCAGGTGCGCCGGGCGCATGTGTATAAACAACATGACGTCTCCATAGACACCATGCGCCTGCGTAGGAGGTCACAGAGAAGCGGCTGGTGTTCGGGGAAATTGCCCACATGCTCTGCTATACGCTATCATTACAGCTAAAAAATTTAGCTACATAATATCGATACTAGTACTGTGCTATCATTCTATTATTGCTCATTCTAAAGAGTCCGTTTTAAACATTGGTACTGGGCTCTTCAGTGGCAAGCTATTAGGAAAAAAATATATTAACTATTTCTAGAGTGGCACCTCTGCTGTTAATCTACCATTTGTGACAGTCCAATACAAGTGATAAATACCGCTGTTATATTCTGATTTAAAAATAAAAAAACACCCATTTTGTCCTAGATACTACATTTGAGGCCTTTGCTGGATTTGTGACAGTCCAATAAAAGCTTTAAATACTGCTGTTATATTCTGGTTTTATAAAAACACCCATTTTGTGCAATATATTAACTACAAACCGGATTCCAAAAAAGTTGGGACACTATACAAATCGTGAATAAAAACTGAATGCAATGATGTGGAGGTGCCAACTTCTAATATTTAGTTCAGAATAGAACATAAATCACGGAATAAAAGTTTAAACTGAGAAAATGTACCATTTTAAGGCAAAAATATGTTAAATCAGAATTTCATGGTGTCAACAAATCCCCAAAAAGTTGGGACAAAGCCATTTTCACCACTGTGTGGCATCTACCCTTCTTCTTACAACACTCAACAGACGTCTGGGGACCGAGGATACCAGTTTCTCACGTTTAGAAATAGGAATGCTCTCCCATTCTTGTCTAATACAGGCCTCTAACTGTTCAATCGTCTTTGTTGCACCTTCCTCTTTATGATGCGCCAAATATTCTCTATAGGTGAAAGATCTGGACTGCAGACTGGCCATTTCAGTACCCGGATCCTTCTCCTACGCAGCCATGATGTTGTAATTGATGCAGAATGTGGTCTGGCATTATCTTGTTGAAAAATGCAGGGTCTTCCCTGAAAGAGATGAAGTCTGGATGGGAGCATATGTGTCACTACCAGAGCTTTGAGACGTTCTCACAGCTCTGTTTCTCCACCCCTGTGATGATGTCACTACTAGAGCTTGGAGGAGTTTCCTCTGCCCTGTTTCTCCGCCCCTGTGATGAGGTCTTTACTCTCTGTTTCCTTCCTCCCAGCTGTCCCTCCTGTGTTTGATTTCGTTGCCTTTAAATCACCCCTCCTCCTTTGTAGAGGTGCGGATTATACCTTTTATTGTTGAGGTGGATGCTTCCGAGGTGGGTGTGGGTGCGGTTTTGTCCCAGGGCCCTTCTCCTACCAAGTGGCGACCCTGTGCCTTTTTCTCTAAAAAAAACTCTCCCCGGCAGAGAGAAACTATGATGTGGGAGATAGGGAGTTGTTGGCTATCAAGTTGGCTTTTGAGGAATGGCGCCATTGGTTGGAGGGGGCCAGGCACCCTATCACCGTTTTTACCGACCATAAGAATCTGGCGTACTTGGAGTCGGCCAGGCGTATGAATTCGAGACAGGCCAGATGGTCTCTGTTCTTCTCCAGATTCAATTTTGTTGTTACATTCCGCCCTTGGATCAAAAATGTAAAGGCTGATGCTCTCTCTCGCTGTTTTCCGGGAGGAGGAAACTCCGAGGACCCGGGTCCCATTTTGGCGGAGGGGGTGGTTGTTTCTGCTCTGTATTCTGATTTGGAGGCCGAGGTCCAGGCTGCCCAGACTGAGGTACCTGCCCGTTGTCCTCCTGGGAAGTTGTTTGTGCCTCCTGAGTTACGTCACAAACTCTTCAAGGAGCATCATGATACTGTTCTTGCTGGTCACCCCGGGAGTAGAGCCACGGTAGATCTCATTGCTCGGAGATTTTGGTGGCCGGCTCTTCGTAAGTCGGTGGAGGGTTTTGTGGCTGCTTGAGAGACGTGCGCTCGCGCTAAGGTCCCTCGTTCACGGCCTTCAGGTCCCCTTCTCCCGTTACCCATACCTTCCCGTCCTTGGACACACCTCTCCATGGACTTTATCACGGATCTTCCTCGTTCCTCAGGGAAGTCGGTGATCCTGGTGGTGGTGGACCGTTTTAGCAAGATGGCTCATTTCGTACCCTTCCCTGGTTTACCCAGTGCTAAAACGTTGGCGCAAGCTTTTGTCGACCATATTGTTAAATTGCATGGCATTCCCTCGGATATTGTTTCCGATAGAGGCAAGCAGTTTGTGTCCAGATTCTGGAAGGCTTTCTGTTCTCGCCTGGGGGTTCGGCTGTCCTTCTCTTCTGCTTTTCACCCACAGTCGAATGGTCAGACTGAACGCATCAACCAGAATCTGGAGACATATTTGCGCTGTTTTGTGGCAGAGAACCAGGAGGATTGGTGTTCATTTCTCCCTCTTGCTAAGTTTGCTCTGAACAACCGTCGTCAGGAATCTTCTGATAAGTCACCATTCTTTGGTGCATATGGGTTCCATCCGCAGTTTGGGACATTCTCGGGAGGGGCTCCCTCTGGTTTGCCTGAGGAGGAGAGATTTTCCTCGTCTTTGTCTACCATTTGGCAAAAGATTCAGAGTAATCTTAGGAGGATGAGTGAGAAATATAAGCGTGTGGCTGATAAGAGACGTATGCCTGGTCCGGACCTGAATGTGGGTGATCTGGTGTGGTTGTCTAAAAGAAATATTAAACTGAAGGTTCCCTCCTGGAAATTGGGTCCCAAGTTTATTGGGCCTTATAAAATCTTGTCAGTCATCAATCCTGTTGCCTTCCGTCTTGATCTTCCACGGGTTTGGAAGATACATAATGTATTTCACAGGGCTCTTTTAAAACCATATGTCCAGCCCACGGTGCCCTCCTCTTTGCCTCCTCCTCCGATTTTGGTTGATGGCAATCTGGAGTTTGAGGTTTCCAGAATTGTGGACTCTCGCATTGTCCGCGATTCTCTTCAGTACCTCGTTCATTGGAAGGGTTATGCTCCTGAGGAGAGGATGTGGGTTCCGGTGTCGGACATTAAGGCCACTCGCCTCATCAGGGCATTTCATAGGGCTCATCCTGAGAAAGTGGGTCCTGGGTGTCCGGAGTCCACCCGTAGAGGGGGGGGGGGGTACTGTCACTACCAGAGCTTTGAGACGTTCTCACAGCTCTGTTTCTCCACCCCTGTGATGATGTCACTACTAGAGCTTGGAGGAGTTTCCTCTGCCATGTTTCTCTGCCCCTGTGATGAGGTCTTTACTCTCTGTTTCCTTCCTCCCAGCTGTCCCTCCTGTGTTTGATTTTGTTGCCTTTAAATCACCCCTCCTCCTTTGTAGAGGTGCGGATTATACTTTTCATTTGAGCTGTATCTCTCGCTTGAGTATCTTAACCTGTGTGATATCTTTTCACTGGATCTGTGTTCGGCTGAAGCAAGTACTTCGGATATTGTCTGCTGACTTTGGATCTGTTTTCACTGCAGCTGCAGCACCTCCAGTTAAGTGTACATTCATTTGTGATTTTTCTGTTTGCTGGATCCCAGGTGACCCTGACTCCCTCCGTGTCTAGTGTAGGGAGCCGGTGGTCTTGTCCCCTCACTATTGTAGGGTGTTCAGGTGTATATAGTCGAGGTTCGAGGATATGCGATCATCCACCATTGGGGTGTTTGCATAGGCTGAGCAGCGTAGGGAGAGCTTTTAGGGTCTGACAGGGGTCACCCTTTATCCTCCCTAGTTTGGGTCCGGTCAGTTGCTTTTCACGGTGTAGGCTCTTGTTGCTCACTTACAGCCGTGACAATATGTTGTTCTAGAACCTGAATATATTTTTCTGCATTGATGGTGCCTTTCCAGACATGCAAGCTGCCCATGCCACACGCACTCATGCAACCCCATACCATCAGAGATGCAGGCTTCTGAACTGAGCGTTAATAACAACTTGGGTTGTCCTTGTCCTCTTTGGTCCGGATGACATGGCGTCCCAGATTTCCAAAAAGAACTTCGAATCGTGACACGTCTGACCACAGAACAGTCTTCCATTTTGCCACACTCCATTTTAAATGATCCCTGGCCCAGTGAAAATGCCTGAGCTTGTGGATCTTGCTTAGAAATGGCTTCTTTGCACTGTAGAGTTTCAGCTGGCAACGGCGGATGGCACGGTGGATTGTGTTCACTGACAATGGTTTCTGGAAGTATTCCTGAGCCCATTCTGTGATTTCCTTTACAGTAGCATTCCTGTTTGTGGTGCAGTGTCGTTTAAGGGCCCGGAGATCACGGGCATCCAGTATGGTTTTACGGCCTTGACCCTTACGCACAGAGATTGTTCCAGATTCTCTGAATCTTCGGATGATGTTATGCACAGTTGATGATGATAGATGCAAAGTCTTTGCAATTTTTCGCTGGGTAACATATATTGCTATAACATATATTGCTCCACTATCTTTCTGCGCAACACTGTGGGAATTGGTGATCCTCTGCCCATCTTGGCTTCTGAGAGACACTGCCACTCTGAGAAGCTCTTTTTATACCCAATCATGTTGCCAATTGACCTAATTAGTGTTAATTGGTCTTCCAGCTCTTCGTTATGCTCAAATTTACTTTTTCCAGCCTCTTATTGCTACTTGTCCCAACTTTTGGGGATTTGTTGACACCGTGAAAATTTGAATCAACGTATTTTTCCTTTAAAATTATACATTTACTCGGATTAAACGTTTGATCTGTCATCTACGTTCTATTACAAATAAAATATTGACATTTGTCATCTCCACATCATTGCATTCAGTTTTTATTGACAATTTGTTTAGTGTCCCAACTTTTTGGGAATCTGGTTTGTATTTCTAGAGTGGCATCTCTGCTGTTAATCTACATTTATTAACATTTAAAGAGGGATCCTTTTAAATATTGACCATGCCAATACTGCTATTGGCCATTTATATACGGAGTTGTCTATAATATGGGCTCTGTCATCCAAACACAAAAGTCGGGGCATTCCCTCCTCCTTTGTGCAATTCCATTCCATACAACGCACACCACCACCCCAGGATAGAGGTGTGCCAACTCCCCAGTATGGGAGAACCGCTCTCTCCCTCATAGGGGGTAGCATCCATTCCAATGGTAGGGGGCGTGTCCTCCATATGTAAAAAACACCCCCCGACCTGTTTATATCAAGCAGACACAATGGTCATAGAAAGGCAGTCAGGCAGCCAAAACAGGGCTCACTCCACCACTTAAAGCCATCCCTCTCACCATAGCCCTCTACAACCACCATAAGCAGTTTAAGTAGGGAAAAACTCATATATTGTCAAGTAGAAACAGCAGAGGTCACATTTAATGGCTAAATTTACCAAAATATGTCTGCATACCACTTAATTCCCAGTCGGCCTGTGAGTACCAAGTCCTTTGGAAAAAATGGACTGATATTTTTACGTTATAAATAAACAGTCTATTCCTATATAGCTACCACTTTATCAGCAGTCCAGAAGGGATCCATTCCACAGGTTATGCCACCAGGTTCCTCCAATAGTGCACTATACCTATAAAAATTATTAAAAACATATCAATCACAACCAATTAGGCTGGGCACCATGCTATAAAAGCATGTCTAATAATTAGACTAGGAATAACATACTGTCACGGCGGGGAGTGGGGGAAACCACCCACCGTACAATATCAGTCGCTGCTACGCCAGATAGCAGGGAGCAGGGAGCAGGTCACCTCCTAATGCAACCCTGAAGATCTCCCTAAAATCCTAATGCATGAGCCACCTCAGAAGGTAAGGGGGCTCATGCTCACCAACCTAGAACCCTAGGTATCCCTGCTATGCCCTAAGCCTGAAGACAGGGCATAGACCACCCATTCATCCTACACAACGGATGCATGGTGTCTCCAGAAGCCCAGCAGCTGGCCACCAACTAGACAGGGTTCACAGCCGAACGACAGGTAAGTAACAAAAGGCAACAGACAACCTAGGTTACCAGAACTTACCTGCCGCCGACGAGATGGACTGGAAACGCACTGTCTAGATGTTTGCTTAAACCCCTCTGGGTTTAAGGGCAACCCCCTTTTGGAGGAAACATGCCACAACACAATAAACACGCCAGAGGGGACACAGACAGAGCAAAGGAAACAATATAACAAATAAGGGTGTCTCACACAGACTAAAACATAGAGCCAGGGAGCAGAGCTCAAACACAGACTGAGCAAAAATTGATCAGGCTATGCAAACACTCCGAAGTGGCAAGCAGACAATGGGCCCCTACACAGGGGAAGGGGGGAGTATACTTATTTAAAATATAACTTTTAATATGGTCTAGAAAATACAGAATAATAGGACTCACTACACAATGTAGACATACATACACGAATAGGACCAACTTAATGGTGCCTTGCTGATATAGACAAAAAAATTCTGCGAACAGTCTTACCAGACCCTTTGTAGATAATGGGAAAGGTTCCTTGATGACAGGAGGCAGGAGACACTGGGTGTATGCCGGGTGGGAATGAGTACTTCTGCTGTGTAACCGGGTAGATAGAGCAGTAGGATTGGTCCTATATAACCCTATCAAGATAAAGGGGGCTATTATGCTTCTACCTATCTACACGGAGCACTCGCCTTTGGAAAGGTGACCCCGTCCAGTAGCCTGTCCCTGTATTGGACCTGAACCCTAGAACTACAGGCAATTTACCAGTGATAAAATAGATGACGATACTTCCAGTGGTTTCCCGACGTGGCACGTTTCTGTCCGTGACTCTTCAGGGGAACGACTGCAGGAGGTAACAGGATAGCCACAGGTATCTGACCTTAGGCTAAATAGACACTGGAGAAAAGGACAAGCTAAAAAAGCTTGTGCTCTGCTATCCCAGGGTGGGATGCAGTGTGGCACAGGAGGGGTAGTCCTGTGCTAGACGGTCCAGGGGATACAATAATCCCTAATGGATGAGACCCTTCTGGTTGATGGTAACAACGTAGTAAACCAGCCGCAAATGTGTACCTCAGTTGTGAGTTTTAAATAGTCGCACTCCATCTCCGTCGCCCCTCCCTCTCACCGACGTCATCGACGTGCGACACCACCCTGGAGCGCTGCTGCCAGCCCGGTCACGTGATCCAAGCATCAGGGAAACCTGAGCCGAGTCATCGCAAGCAAGGCAGGGAGCGGATGCAACCAGCGACGTCACATGCCGGCGGCACCACGTGGGATGGGCGGTATCGCGGCAGAAGATGGGCGGGAGTCGAGATCACTCAGCCAATGTTTAAGTGGTCTGGTGATCACATGGGATGCATAGTGTATGCGTCTCCTTGGTAACACAGGGAATAATAAAGCCTAGAATCGGCTAGTAGCATTTAATGCAGGGAACGAGGGTTGACAGGTGAAAAACGGGATGCAGATAATGTTAGAGATGTTGCTAACTGGGCAACATGAAGTCAGATATTCTCATGTGGGGATGTGCCTATATAGTGAAAAGGGGTGCCATGTGATATAGGCATACTATGGGATCCCTGTGAATGCGCATAAACGGCGCAGACCCAGCGTGATGTACAGTCAATGCATAACTGCACCGACCCCAGGAGACAATGTGCCTCAAGAGACACATGCGCCTATGTACTAATGGAAGTATGCGCAAGCGGGGACACATGTGCAGATTTCGAAAAAGGGGGGTGTACACAGAAATGCGCATGCGCAGTTTGAGAGATATGACAATAAGCGCATGTATAAGTGCAACACACCCCCCCGGGGAACCATCAAGGAGACAGAATTGCAGACGAGGCATTACGATTGGCGTGAACGTCGTTTTTCAGAGGAAACAAGCATAGTTTAGTCTTTCGTTCATGCCGCCTGGTGCTGCTGTTTTCAGATTAAAGATCCATCATGCTTCACGTTGGAGTAGGCTCTTATCCCAGTCCCACCCTCTTGGTGTGGGTTTCAGAAGATCGATACCCATGAACTTTAACCGGGCTTTGCCATTGGCTTTGCCATTGTGATCGGTGTGCACGTGTTTGGACACCGGGGTGTCCCTCTTATGTGTGACATCCCCCATGTTCTCACGGATCCTCCTCCGAAATTCCTGTATGGTCTTGCCAACGTATTCCAGACCACACTCACAGAGGATATGGTATATCACACCTCTGGATTTACAGTTGATGAAATGTGGAATGGAATACGTTTTGCCTGTGACCAAGCTGGTGAAAGATTTAGTGGTCATGATGTGTTTGCAGGCGACACACCTGCCGCATTTGTGACTGCCCACTAAGGTGGACCGCAGCCATGTTGAGTGTGTGCTGATAGGTGAAAAATGACTGCGGACTAGCTTATCACGCAGGTTGGTGCCGGGTCTGTACGTGATCTGTGGACTGTCTCCTAGTATGTCCTGAAGGCCGGGGCCCATCTTAAGGATCCAGTGACATTGTAGGATCTTTCTGACCTGACTTGAACCTCTGTCAAACGTGGTAATTACACGGGACAGTTTGGTTGTAGAGATGTTCGGCTGTTTCGTATTTAAGTAGGTTGGGTCTCTGTCATGCAAGAGCTACCTTGTAGGCAGATCTTAAGATATAATCAGTGTACCCCCTTTGTAGAAATCTAGCCCTTAGGTCAGCTGCCTGCGCCACAAAGTCTTTCTTGTCTGAGCAGTTTCTGCGCAGACGAAGATACTGCCCTCTTGGTATCCCTCTCCTGAGTGGGAGAGGATGACTGCTCTCCCATCTCAGGAGAGAGTTTGTTGCATTGGCTTTCCTATGAATTGAGGTGTCCAGTTTACCCCTAGCGTTCTTGGTAATTTTGATGTCCAAGAATGGTAGGCTGGTTGGATGTGTCTCATATGTAAACCTCATGCCTATCTCGTTTTGATTCAGTCGGGACACAAACGATTCAAATTGAGAGGGGCTGCCACTCCAAGTGATGAAGATGTCATCTACAGTATATAACGCGCCCACAGCCGAATTCTAGACAGGTCATCCGGATTCCTTTCCCCAAATACCAGAGTCTCCTCCCACCAGCCCAGGAACAAATTAGCATACGACGGGGCACATGGACTCCCCATCGCGGTACCCCTGAGCTGGTGGTAGATTTTGTTGTCAAAGGAGAAGAAGTTCCTGTTCAGGGTAAATTCCAGGATCCGGATGATGAATTGGCCGTGGTCGTGCTATTGACACCCCCTAGATTTCAAGAAAAATTTAACTGCCGCTAGTCCCAACTGGTGTGGTATAGAAGAGTATAGGGCCTCTACGTCAATGCTTGATAGCAAACATTCATTCTCAAGGCTTAGACCCTCCAATTGTTTGAGGAGGTCCGTAGTATCCTTGAGATGGGATGGTAACATAGTGACAAATGGTGCTAGGACACGGTCGATGTAGATCCCCCGATTTTGATTTAGGTTGTCTACCCCTGATACTATGGGCCTCCCTCTCAAAGGGGATGTCCCCTTGTGGACCTTGGGGAGACAATAAATATGTGGACCTACGGGGAAATTGAGGTAACAGAAACGCGTACTCTTCCAGTGAGATGACTTTGGATCCCTTGGCCTCATCAAGAATGGATTTGAGTTCACGTTTATAGACGTCTGTGGAGTCCCTTTCCAGGATCTCGTAGGTCTCCGTATCAGATAGGAGAATCCTACACATGTCCCTGTATTGCACAGAGTCCATGACCACAATGTTGCCCCCATTGTCAGCAGGTTTAATGATGATTTGGGGGTCATTGGCGAGGGAGGAGATAGCTGTGGTCGTGGACTCTGTGCAATTGGAGTGGTGCGAGGAGATCCGAAGATTTTCCAGGTCATTGGTGACCATGTTTAAGAAGACGTCTATGCAGGAGACTTCACTAGAACTGGGTGGCATTTTGTTGCTTTTACACTTAAGGTCTGTAAAAGGGCCAAAGCCTGAGACCGAGTTATCTATTGTAGATAGTGAATAGTTGGACGTCTCCTAACAACTCCACAGGAATACCCAGCTCAAGGCATTGGCGTCTATCAATGTATTTGAAATGCTTGTGCCACCTTAGTTTCCGAATAAATAGATTCAGGTCTTTGACAGCAGTGAACCTATCAAACTTAGGGGTAGGCACAAAGGAAAGTTCCAGTTTAAGGGCTGTAGTCTCGTCTTGGGAAAGAGGACGTGAGGACAAATTTATTACCTCTGGTCCTGTGGTTGAGTTGACGGTAGTGGTGTGCGGCTGTGGAGTGGGTAGTCCAGAGTCTGATTGGGTTGTCCTAAAAAACGAGTTTCACGTCCCCTATATGAACCCCTGGGTCGACCTCTTCTGGAAGTGCCCCTGTTAGGCAGTTTTTTTGCTTTGGGGCCTGTCTCTCTTTCTGAGTCGGAGTAATCTGTTTCGGTCGATGATCTCTCAGAGTTACTAGGTCTGTTGTCCCTTTTTGACGTTACTCAGAGAAGAGTAGATACGGTTTTCCTTGAAGTCAGAGAGGTCTCGTATAAACTGGCGGTGCTTTCTTTCTTTGACAGAAAACACAGACTGACAAGCTAATTGTATCATGTGACTGGTATTAAAGAGTATAAATGTTGAACCTCATTCACTATGTATGGTACACTTCTTGAAAAATACCTCACTGGTCGAAACGTCCCTGTGATTTGGTGATTAAATGTTAGAATGATGAAGACATGAGAGTGCCGCGGTATACTTTTTTTTATTCAGCAGTTGGGTAGACTATTACATTTTACAGGTTTCAGGCTTAGAACTGTTAACCTGTATAAGTTTTACATTGGTCCTGGAGTACTGAGTTAGACCGTTCTTGAATAGCCTCTTTGTGACTACAAAGACACCTGATACATTCCACCTTAAAAAAAACGGACTGAATCAAGCAATTTCTTACTGTTCTGCATTACATGTAAGAAAATTCTTAAAAGAACACTAAACATAGAAATGAATGGTAAACATAAAGTAAGTTAAATTTCCCACATTGTCATTTTGCTGAAATTTCTTCATGTCTTGTAGAAGCCTTTGCAGAATGCAGAGGGGTTAATTTTCTATTGATCTGTTAGATTCTTGGCTGGTCAACCAAAAAGATGGTTCTTAGAAAAAGGGGATGGGTCTTAATGATCATTGTGTCCTACTGTAGACAGGGCAGCAGGAAAGAGGGGATTGGTCTGCTGCAGCACTGCTGCCATTTGAGGCAGGTCCATAGAGTCAGAGTCCCAATAACAAATTTCAGATCGTTGGACAGACCCCCAACCATCTGACACCTATACCTTTTCCTATGGATAAGGGATAAGTCTTTGTAATGGGACAATCCTTTAAGCAGACTTTCTGATCATTTGTCCATAAGCTGAAGCTAAATTGTAACTGGGCTGAGTCAAATTCTTAAATTGAACCCAACAAGGATCCTTTTGGTCAGGTTGACCGCCAATGAGAAAAATCACCACTGTTCCAGATCTTCTGCATTTGGAAATAAAGGTTTCTCTTTAAGTTACAGAAATGTCTTGTTAAAGGGGTTATCCAGGCTTTTGAAATATATGGATTATCCTCATAGCAGGCCATCAGTATTAGATTGGTTGGAGCCAACTCTCTACACACCCTTTGATCAGCTGTTTGAAATGGCTGCGGCACTGAGGCTAACATTGCAGGTGCCTTATTGGTTGCATTGGTCCAGACACTTTTTAGTAGTGACAGTGAAGTTTATTTTAGCTTTGTCCCATTCACTTAAAATTTTAATGTTAAAAGCTTAATATAACCCTTTAGCACTTCCCAAACTGATGTCTTTTGACAAGCATTTTTCTCCTGAGCCTGACAAGTGAAGCGCAAACCCCTAACAATGTGTGTGAACTGAATCAGTGATCCACGCTAGTGATGCAAAATCCGATATCAAGTGGAAGCATTTGGGGGCAATTTTTGCTAAAATTGTGGACATAAATACAGTAATAAATCAAAAGCTATTATATAATTACTCGGGTTTCTTATCACGTGTTGTTCAAACATTTTAGAAATTAAATATTCATTTATATGGGACATCAGAATAAGGAAAATATACGTTAAATTGAAGAAATTATGTTAATGGTAGATTTGCAAACTGTCTGGGTATATTGTCTTCCAAAAAGGCCCTTACACTGCTTTAATCTGAATCCATCAGTAGTCAGTAAGTTCTACCTCTGACCTGCATTAGCTAAATTATAGCTCTTTGATATACTGTAGGGAGAGCTCAGGCATTCTGTTCAGCTTTATAACTTAAGACCTATGCACTACACTGAGCTACATTATAAAAGTGTAATGGCAAATAGCAACTCACATTCCGAAAATAACGGCCTGTAACAGATGTTCAGTTCTAATGGCAGTATTTTCAATTTGGTTTTTGGTCTATAAAACTTTGGATGGATGGAAAGTATTTTTTTTTATTACTCAAATTACTGATGTGTGAGTTTTATTGTCTCCTAAATAAAATCCTACCATATCTGTCTGGACTTTCCATGATGTACTCTTAAGATACATACAACCTCAGTGGGAAGATTTTCTGTAAAAGAATGTGCGCCATTGATTTTCCCATGATTTTGCTGCAAAATCCATGTGTTCCTGTGAAAATCCGAGCATAAATTGACATGGATTTTTTTATACAGTCTGTAGATTTGGTAAAGTCTCATTCCTTTTTCTGCTACTGTAAATTCATTTGTGAAAATCCAGCATATCTGCCCTGTGTGGCCATACCCTAATCCAAATTCTCTTTCCTTTCGATTTCTTTCTCAATTTTACAATCATCATATTTCTGTACATACTTTCTGGTCCAAGTTTACACCTAAAGATAACTATTTTATGTTCCCTTTATGTTATTTTATTTGGATATTTATATTTATTTTATTTTGATTCCCTATTTCTATAATTGACTGTGCTTTTACAGTTTAGATTTTATGTTTAGGGTTATAAAAGGCATGTCTGTGTTTTTCTTTGCACACCCTAAATGCACCTTGTGCAAACCATAGTGCCTCTTGTCTTTCTGAAACAAATATTAAAACAAAGTTTCCACTTAAAGAAATATGAATGATAGTGAAAATAGATGCAAACATTTTAAGATGCATATTGTCTGTATTTTTGAAGCAAGGCCCAGATTCAAGCACCAAAACAACCAATTTAGGTTTGTTCTGCCCAGCAGGGTTTGAATTTAATTCTATTTCACATCAGCAATGGTTTACTATTGCTCTAGTTATTAGTTTGGTACCATCTAGTGGTGTTAAAAACGTACTACACTTTGTTTTTCTGTTAATAAAGATTATTGTATTTGTGGGTGGTGCAAGGCATTTTGGGAGTGTAATGTATTCTGGGAAAGAGAAGCCCAGTCTCCAGTCATCTAGGACACACCAGCAGAGCTGTCTTTCTGCAGTTCTTCTGCAGTTCTCCTTCTTAGGCTACTTTCACACTCGCGTTTGGTGCAGATCCGTCATGGATCTGCACAGACAGATCCGTTCAGATAATACAACCGTCTGCATCTGTTTGTATTATCTTTAACATAGCCAAGACAGATCCATCTTGAACACCGTTGAAAGTCAATGGAGGACGGATCCGTTTTCTATTGTGCCAGATTGTGTCATAGAAAATGGATCTGTCCCCATTAACTTATATTGTGTGTCAAAACATATTCGTGTTTTGGTTTTCGTCTCCAAAGCAGAATGGAGACTGAACTGATGCAAACTGATGCATTCTGAGCGTATCATTTTACATTCAGAATGCATTAGGGCAGAACTGATCCATTTGGGCCCCATTTTGGACCGCTTGTAAAAGCCCTGAATGGATCTCACAAACGGAAAGCCAAAACGCCAGTGTGGAAGTCGCCTTAAACTCCATCAGCCATCATCCTTGTGCCAGCATATCTGGTTTTAGGTACATTATGTTATGCGGAGCTGTTTAGCTAGGTATACGTGTCACTCAGGAGGTTGTAACCGTTAGATGGTAGGCGTACATTCCTAAGTATAGGCATTTTGGACATATGCCCAGTGTTAATGTAATGTTATATTACATGCTGTTCTATGCTTTCTGGTGATACATGTTATACAAGTTTTTGTATTAAATCCAGAAAACAGTCCGCTTATTTGGAAGACAGGAATGAATGATTTATGCTGAATGTCAGATTGCACACTGTGTGAATGTGTATGAAGATAGAAAAGTAAAACAGATGCTAATCACCAGCGATAGTGGATCTGACTACACAGAGCCACCATCACACGCGGTCCTACGTATAAGATTGCAGTGGCTGCCATACAGTTACAAGAAGTGAGAGTGCAGCATCCAGCAAGTGCAGCACGATCCAGACCACGATGAAGTCCATTTCTACATAGACTGAGTCCGCACAGAGACATTAAGCAGCCAGCAAACAGACACAATGTCCACTAGCCGGGCATCATCATACAGGATCAGGTCGCGAGCAAGCTGCTCTAGGAAATCCTCAATAATAGAAAAGGCTGCTCTCGCACGTGCAAAAGCTGAACCAGCAAAAGAGATGCAACTAAAGCTAAGACAAGCAGATTAAGAAACAGAAAGAGGATGCGTGCAAGCGTCAATGGAAAAGGAGAGAGTACGCCTGCAAGCATCATTGAAAGAAGAGAGATGCCTACAAGCTTTATTGGAAGAGGAGAGAATACGCCACCAAGCATCAATGGAAAAGGAGAAAGTACTAGACTGGGAGGCATAGACTGGGAGCAGCTACTGTCACATAATAATTCTGAGGATAAATCGAAGAGCTCCATATCCACATTGAGTAATTGCACAAAAAAATGCCTTTAGGTAACAAGTATAAACAGCTACAATTAAACCCCCATGGCTTACAGCTACTGTAAAAAGGGCAAGAAAAGACAAAAAGAGGGCATTTAAAAATACAAATTTGAGGGGTCAGCTGTGGCGTTTGAAGATTACAAAGGGCTTAATAAAATCAGCAAAAAGGAGATAAAAATCTCAATGGTAGAAAATTGACTGTATGACACCTGAACACCCTATAATAGTGAGGGGAAACAGCCACCGGCTCCCTACACTTAATACAGAGGGAGTCAGGGTCACCTAGGATCAAGCCCACAGGAAAACAGAAAAAAAGGAACAGACTAAGGCTACTTTCACACTTGCGTTTGATCGGATCCGTTCTGAACAGATCCGATCATATTAATGCAGACGGAGACTCCGTTCAGTACGGATCCGTCTGCATTAATAACTTAGAAAAATTTCTAAGTCTGAAAGTAGCCTGAGCGGATCCATTCAGACTTTCAATGTAAAGTCAATGGGGGACGGATCCGCTTGAAGATTGAGCCATATGGTGTCATCTTCAAGCGGATCCGTTCCCATTGACTTACATTGTAAGTCTGGACGGATCCGCACGCCTCCGCACGGCCAGGCGGACAGCTGAACGCTGCAAGCAGCGTTCAGCTGTCCGCCTGGCCGTGCGGAGGCGAGCGGAGCGGAGGCTGAACGCCGCCAGACTGATGCAGTCTGAGCGGATCCGCATCCATTCAGACTGCATCAGGGCTGGACGGAAGCATTCTGCTCCGCTCGTGAGCTCCTTCAAACGGAGCTCACGAGCGGACAGCAGAACGCTAGTGTGAAAGTAGCCTTATCTTGTGGATGCAGCAGTAACAGCTTCTAGCATCAGCACACTCCAGGAAGTTGTATAAACCGCAAGGTGAGGCAGTATGGAGGGAGATATATAGGGTGGCAATCACTGCTAATAGATGACAGCTGGGAGAGGGAGGAGAGATGTCAAAACGAAATCAAAACAAAAGATCATGCAGGAGGTACTAAAGAGCGTCTATCAGAACTTCTCAAAGATCTGGTGGTAACAGTACCCCTCCCTCTACGAGTGGACTCCGGACACTCAGAGCCCACCTTCTCAGGATGGGACCTATGGAATGCCCTGAGAAGACGAGTGGCCTTAATGTCCGCCACTGGAACCCACATCCTCTCCTCAGGACCATAACCCTCCCAATGAACGAGGTACTGAAGAGAACCGCGGACAATACGAGAGTCCACAATCCTAGAGACCTGAAATTCAAGATTATCATCAACCACAATCGGAGGAGGAGGCAAAGAGGAGGGTACAGTGGGTTGGACATCAGGTTTTAATAGGGACTTGTGAAAAACATTATGGATCTTCCAAGTCTGAGGAAGATCAAGATGGTAGGCAACGGGATTGATGACGGACAAGATTTTGTAAGGCCCAATAAACCTAGGACCCAACTTCCAGGAGGGAACCTTCAATTTGATATTCTTAGTAGACAACCATACCAGATCACCAACATTCAGGTCCGGACCAGGCACACGTCTCTTATCCGCCACACGCTTATATCTCTCACTCATGCTCTTTAGATTATCCTGAATCTTTTGCCAAATAGATGACAAAGACGAGGAGAATCTCTCCTCATCAGGTAAACCAGAAGACCCCTCTCAAGAGAATGTCCCAAACTGCGGATGAAACCCATATGCACCAAAAAATGGTGACTTATCAAAGGACTCCTGACGACGGTTATTTAAAGCAAACTCAGCAAGGGAGAGAAAAGAACACCAATCCTCCTGATTCTCCGCCACAAAACAACGCAGATATGTCTCCAGATTCTTTTTTTAAAATCAGATATTTTTTATTGAAGATTTTTCAAATTTAATCACAGACAGAACACTGTCCCCCCAATCTCCTCTCCCCACCTCCCCCCAACATAACCCCTTGAGACAAGAGCAGATAAATGATATCGCATCATATGGTCTGACATATCAGCACAGTAGTCTTACACCTCACAATGTATCAAATCAGTACATTACAATTTGAACAATTAACTTTAAGAGTAACCAGTCAGGTAGGCAAATTCTGTAATACTTTTATCCCAGAATTCGTGCAAGGCTGCCCTTTTAAGTGCACATTCCCCTTATATTACTTCTTTCATCACACTGCCCATTCCTGCACATCTCTCATACATTCCCTCATTCATTCCCTTACATTTGCAGACTATAATGTTGAATCCAAAGTGACCATATCTTTTCAAACTTTTTCATACAGTTTCTCTTTTGGTAGACATATTTTTCCAGACTGATCAGCACATGTACTTTTTTTTTCTAATTCACCCACTGTTGGGGGTTGAGCATCTAACCAGTGGAATGCAATTACCTTCCTAGCCTGGTACAGCACTCTAATAATAGCCAATCTTTTTTCAGGTAGCGATCCTGGTACATCCACGCACGCCAATATGCACGTCACAACGTCCATACTGAGCTCAACATCAAAGACATTTTTCACTATCCCTACTACCCCAATCCAGTACCTTCTCAGTCTAGGACAATTCCACATAAGATGAATGAGGTCTGCATTCGCCACATCACACCTCAGGCAACAATCATCCGTTCTATACCCCATTTTTTTCAATAGGACAGGCGTTTTGTATACTCTGTGTAACAGTAAAAGTTGAGATACCCTTTCAGCTTCACTCACCCCTACCTGTGTGAACCCCTCCAGGACAGTGTCCCATTGCTCCTCAGTTAAATCAGGGGCATCCTTCTTCCATTTATCATATAACGGGAATTCCTGTTTTTAAATTGCGCTTCCATAAGACATGCGTAGTTTAAAGATATCACTCCTGCTGTGCCTCCACCAGACTTCACCAAGTCTACTATAGAATTTTTCTGCGCAGGATGTACTGCCCTACCTGTCAGTGGCGGATCCAGGGGGGGGGGCAACGGGGCAATTGCCCCCCCCCCCCGAGCTGGCGGCGGGCGGCGGCAGCGGGGCACAGGGAGATGAGCGCTTCCATTGTGGAAGCGCTCATCTCCAGTCATCCAGTCCTCAGGACAGCGATACAGATGCCTGCCTGTGCTGCGGCAGGGAAGGGAGAGGTGTGTCCCTTTCCCTTCCTCTGATAGGCTGCCGGCCTAGTGCCTGCAGCCTATCAGAGGCCGGCGCAGGCGGCGCAATGACGTCATCGCGACGCCTGAGCCATACAGCGTGGGACACAGGCCAGAAGAGGCCTGTATCGCATCGCTGACATGGAGGTAAGTATGTGTGTTTTTTTTTTCTTTATATACAATACTTTTACTGGCACCTGGGGGCGGTTATTACTGGCAAAGGGGGGCTATTACTGGCAAAGGAAGGGCTATTACTGGCAAAGGGGGGCTCTTATTACTGGCAAAGGGGGGGCTCTTATTTCTGGCAAAGGGGGGCTCTTATTTCTGGCAAAGGGGGGGGCTCTTATTACTGGCAAAGGGGGCTCTTATTACTGGGGGCTGTTATTACTGGCAAAGGGGGGCTCCTATTACTGGCAACGGGGGGCTCTTATTACTGGGGGCTGTTATTACTGGAGGCTCTTATTACTGGCTCAGAGGGGCTGTTATTACTGGCACAGAGGGGCTCTTATTACTGGGGGATGTTATTACTGGCACAGAGGGGCTCTTATTACTGGGGGCTGTTATTACTGGCACAGAGGGGCTGTTATTACTGGCACAGGGGGGGGGGGCTGTTATTACTGGGGGCTGCTATTACTGGCACAGGGGCGCTGCTATTACTGGCACAGGGGGGCTATTATTACTGGCACATGATTGGGGGCACTATAGGGGCATCTACTGAGGCCACAAAGAAGGGGTATTTTATACTTGCAAATTATGGGGGACACTGAGGGCATCTACTGGAGCATTTTATACTGGTACATTATGGGGTGCACTAGGAGGAAGGAGGGTGTGGAGCACTATGGGGTCATTTACTAGGGGCACTATATAGGGGTATTTTATACTGGCACATTATGGGGGCACTATGGGGACATTAGCTCAACTGGGGGCATTACAAGGGGGTATTTTTTGCACTGTCACATTATAAGGAGAATTATTTCTACTGGGGGGCATTATGGTGGGCTTTATTACTCCCTCATGGTATGAGCCCCCTAGTAGCAGCACCATCCTCTCCCTGCTCTGCTATCCCTCTGCCCCTTCTCCAAATACTTATTATGAAATCTTTCTCATTAGGATAAAACACATCAGCTCCGCCGAGCCCCCGGCCAAAGTGAGGAAGTTGTGTCCGAGATCCCCAAGGGCCAAGGCAAGTAACTGAGTGTTCATGTGAAATATGATTGTTATACACATATAGCATACACTGTGCCCCACAATATACAGTATACCGCTACACTGTGCCACACAATATACAGTATACCTCTACACTGTGTAGTCTGTTCTATAAGCACCATTGTTTTGTGGCGGCGGACAGAAAATAATCTGAAAGTGCCCCTGGCTCTGGATCCGCCACTGCTACCTGTTCCTGAGCACATAGAGCGTGCCTGAGTTGCAGATAAAGATAAAATTGGGACTTCTGCAACCCAAATTCCTGCTGTAACCCTGAAAACACTTTGAGGACATTATTGTCAAACAGCTGACTCATATATTTAAGCCCCGTATCAGCCCATACCTTAACTCCTTTGACTTTGTCCACCTCTGCGTACATATAATTCGGCCATATAGAAGTGAAAGTACCCTCCTCCAGAGCAGACCTCAGGTTTTGACACCCTACCAATGACTGAATAATTTTGCTAGCAGTACCCAAGCCATCCGTCGACTCCCATCCTCTCATGTGCTGCATTTGTGCCGCCAAGTAATACATCCACGGATCCGGAACCCCCAGGCCCCCATTCGTCTTTGGCCTACACAGAGATGCCAACTTGATGCGAGGTGCTCCCTGCTTCCATATAAGATCCCTGAAAATTGCATTAACTACATAGAAGATCCTCAGGGGAAGCCATACAGGGGCATTGTGTAGCACATAAAGAAGCTGTGGCATCAGTATCATTTTTACTAGATTCGTTCTACCTATAATGGATAACTGCAGTTTTGTCCAGGTATTAACCTTCTGTTTAAACTTCTGGAGTAGAGGGGAGATGTTCAGTCTCTCAAAATCTAGATCATTGCAAGAAACCTGAATGCCCAGATATTTGAAAGAGTGCACAACCTGTAAGCCCTCCACACATGAGCTAATGTTAGCCATGTCTTCCTTCAGTGGCATCAGCACGGACTTAGTCCAATGAATACATAGACCCGACATTTTCCCAAACCCATTAATAACTTCCATTGCTACCGGGAGAGACACCCTCCAATCCTCCATAAATAATAACAGATCATCTGCATATAGTGCCACTTTCTCCTCCAGGGAGCCGTATGTAAAGCCTTTAATCCCTGCAGAAGATCTGATAGCTTCAGCTAGAGGTTCAATTGCAATCGCAAATGGCAGAGGTGACAGGGGGCAGCCCTGCCTCGTCCCCCTATGCAGTGTGAAGCTATCTGATAGATTGCCATTCACCCTAATCCTAGCCGATGGGTTATCATACAGGAGTTGAATCCACCCTATAAAGGATTGGCCAAACCCTAGCTTCCGCAGTACCTTCCATAAGTATTTCCATTCTACACTATCAAATGCTTTGGCCACATCAAGGGATGCGACCGCCGCATTTGAAGCGTGCCCCCGACTCTGGATATTTAGATAAAGGCGCCTGATGTTGACCGCATTTGACATATTTGGCATAAAGCCAGCCTGGTCTGGGTGAATAATGTTAGATATAATCAAGTTCAAACAATTAGCTAGGACCTTAGCCAGTATTTTAATATCTACCTGAAGTAATGAGATTGGCCTATAAGATTCGGTCTCCAGAATATCTTTGCCCGGCTTCAGAAGAACCACAATCGTCACCTCAGTCATACTGGAGGGCAGTTTTCTCTGTGTCATCGCCTCCTTAAAGACCTTCAACAACTGGGGCAGCATAACTGAGGCAATCCATTTGTATATCTCCGCCGGTAATCCATCACCACCCGGAGCTTTATTATTAGACATACTCGACAGCGCCAACTCCAACTCAGTGATCATTATAGGAGAATCTAATTTAATATGCTGATTGGAAGTAAGTATAGGCATGCACAGCCCGTCAAGGAATGAATCTATTTCTTCATCTGAAGCTGATACACGAGATACATATAGGTTGGAGTAAAATCCCCTCATAATCTCCAGTATACGCTCCAGAGCACTACACAGAACCCCCGCTGGATCCCTGAGAGCTGCTATATAATTGGAGGGTCGCTGTGCCCTAGATATCAGAGCCAGCATTCTTCCTGTCCTTTCTCCTTCTTCATAATACACTTGTTTTTTGAAGAACTGTTTGTTCTTGGCATTAAGTAATAGCCTATCATTTAGCTCCTTTTGCGCCCCCTTCCATAATTCCCTATGCCTATCATTCGGTTTTTCCACATAATTAGCTTCAGCTACTTCCATCGCCCTCGTTAAAGCCTGTACCGTAGCTCTAGTTTCACTCTTTTTCCTGTTAATTTGTGCTATAAGCAACCCGCGCAAGAAGGCCTTCATGGTATCCCAGACTATCAACCTTGCAGTTGTAGGCAGATTAATCCTAAAAAACTCCTCCAGTTGCTCTTTAATATTACCAACCTCCGGCAGAACAGATAACCAAAAGGGGTTAAATGCCCACATCATTCCTTTTCCTATTCTAATGGGCCTAAAAGCAGCGGAGACCATCAATGGAGAATGATCCGGCAGCCGACGAGGAAGATATGCGACTTCTTGTATCAACCTACCCATTTCAGAATTTACTAATGCCAAATCAATTCTGGACAACGAGCCAAATGTACTAGAACAACATGAGTACTGTCTCTCCTGCGGATTCCTCTCCCTCCATATGTCTACTAGAGATACCTCCTGTATGAGTCTCCCAAATGTGGTATATTCTCCCAAAGGATCCCTTTCCGCTGTCCCCATCCTATCAATGTCAGGGCTTATCACATTATTAAAGTCTCCCAGTATGAGAGCTGGCACCCCTTGGAAATCCGTCATGAAAGATAAAACATTCCTGATCACTAGCGGGGAGTATGGGGGCGGGATGTACACTCCACACATCACACACGGCTGGTTGTAGAGAGTACCATATAGGCACACATAACACCCGTCAGCGTCCACTTTGCTAGAAATGCAGCAAAACTGTATGTTTTTATGTATCAAGATACTGACTCCTCTAGCATATGTAGAATACGTGGAGTGAAATCCCACCCCCACCCAAGCCAATTTAAGCAAATGTACCTGCTCCGGCAGCAAGTGTGTCTCCTGCAGGCAGCATACGAGAGGATGCAGCGGACGAACGCTTTCCAGAATCGCCTTCCTTTTAGTCTTTCCCTTGATCCCCCGCACATTCCAGCTAAGGAATTTAATGCAATTAACCATTAGTAGTAGAAGACAATCTCCTGCACATCACTAGAGTCACAACCCTTACAATAATACCTCTGTCTCTCTGCTCTGGAGGAAGGCACACCCCTTTCCATTCCACACTCAGCCAGCCACACTTCCATTCATAACCAAGACTGCTCTGTCCCACAACATACCCCACAACTCCCCAAGACTGTAAACTTGCCATTAAGTGGCAAAACACTATAGAGAACTACAGTTCACTGGACTGACCGATTGGCTCCACACCACGCCCCAATATTAGGCCTGTGGAATTATGCTGCACCAGTCAGGTAAGACCAGATGAGTTCCCCAGCTAATAAACAGTATTAGCCGGAGGAGCATAGCCAGAACTGACTACTAATAATTTTTTTGTCAATGTGAAAACTAGAAACTGTTAAGCACACTCCTGTTGTAACTGATCGCTCTCTAGCTTCCCACACCTTACCCAGGAATACATAACATATCTACTGCAAATATACAGCACCCTCAGTTAATGTAAGGAATCTAGCACTCTACCAGTGGTATCCTAACCAACAATCGGGTTTAAAACAAGGTAAAGCATTCATGTCTATACCTATGGTAGACACATCGACATGTAAATTCACTGCAATATACATCCCTTATGGCCTAACACAACAGTCCCCCCCCCCCCCCTCTATGTAACCCTTCTAACAGGGGTAATCCATAATTAATAGGAAACAGACATTAAGCGAGGGAGGACAGCACATATAAAAGACATTCAAGTAATCACTTGTATAATAAAAGCTGAGTCCCATTAAGTAGGAGGCTGAAGCTCCGTCCTGATCTGACGCTCATTTCTGTCCAGCCATTTTGTCGCTTCCCTAGGATCTTCAAAGAAGCTGGTGGTATTCACGGCCACTACACGCAATCTGGCTGGGTATAACATAGAATATGGGACTCCCAAATTTCTCAGCCGCTTTTTAACTTCTAGAAAACGGGCCCTCCTTTTTTGAACTTCCATAGAGTAGTCCGGGAACAGCGAGATTCTATGACCGTCAATGGAGAGTTCTTGTAGCTCCCTAGCCTTGCACAGGAGGATATCACGGTCTCTATAGTGTAATAACTTGGCCAGGACCGTTCTCTGAAGTGCTCCAGGAGGCAGAGGCCTTGTCGGCACCCTATGGGCACGTTCGACTGCAAACAGTGGGGTTAGGGAGTCCTGTCCCACCTGTTCTTTCAGCCATGCCTCAAAGAATTCAGTGGGATTTCTCCCTTCCACCTTCTCAGGTACTCCAACAATACGCACATTATTGCGGCGCAGCCGTTTCTCCATATCATCTTGCTTAGCCGACAATACATTTAGCAATCTGGAATGTTCTGCAGTGTCTCTCTTTAGAGGATGTACCTCATCCTCCACTTCTCCCACTCTATCCTCTAGAGCATATGGAGAGTGGTACGCTCCGCAAATTTTCTGAAGTCATGTCGTATAATAGAAATGTCCTCTTTTATATCGCCTACCTGGACCGTTAGTGCACTCAGGGACTTGCCACATTTGGAAATGGCGTGTAGCACATCCTTAAGAGTGGGTTCCCCAGAGTCTGAGTCGCATGTTTCACGCTCCAGCTCCTCACCATTCACTTGCAGAGCCTCATATCTGTTGGCGCTCTGACGCGTGGTAGTGGCGGGAAACGGCTCTTCATGTTCCGATTCGTCCCCTTGGTCCAATGGCACAGTATCTTGGCGCTGTCTGTTATTGGCTGCCTGAGAGGACCGCACAAATTGGCTCAGCTTCACCGCCGTTTCTTTCTTCAGCTCTGCAGTGCGATCCCGCCGCTTCAGCGTGCTCATCCCGGTGCCATGTTGGGACTCCTTATCAGCACCTCTGCCGTCTCTTTTCCTCAACATGCTTGCTTTCCCTGCTCTCCAGAGCCTCAGTCTCCGCTAACGCACCGATCCCCGACTTTTAAAGCTGAATATCTTTGCTGGAACCAGGGTATAAACAGGATAAATGGCCGGGCAGATGCGGGAGCTCTCTCAGCGTGCGACCGCTCACATGCCTAGCTAGCCACGCCCCATGTCTCCAGATTCTGATTGACGCGCTCTGTCTGGCCATTCGACTGCGGGTGGAAAGCAGAAGAGAATGACAACCGAACCCCCAAGCGAGAACAGAAGGCCTTCCAGAATCTGGAAACAAACTGCGTGCCCCTATCAGAGACTATGTCTGAAGGGATACCATGCAGTTTGACAATGTGATCAATAAATGCCTGCGCCAGCGTTTTAGCATTGGGTAAGCCAGGAAAAGGAACAAAATGCGCCATTTTGCTAAAACGGTCCACCACCACCAGAATCACAGTCTTCCCCGAGGAGCGAGGTAGGTCCATAATGAAATCAATGGACAGATGTGTCCAAGGATGGGAAGGAATGGGTAACGGAAGGAGAGGACCTGATGGCCGTGAATGAAGGACTTTGGCACGAGCTCAGGTCTTGCAGGCTGCCACAAAACCCTCAACCAATTTACGAAGAGCCGGCCACCAGAATCTCCGAGCAATGAGATCCACTGTGGCTCTACCCCCCCGGGTGCCCAGCAAGGACAGTATCGTGGTGCTCCTTAAAAACCTTGTGTCGTAAAGTGAGAGGCACAAACAACCTCCCAGGAGGACAAAGATCAGGAGCCTCTGCCTGGGCTGCCTGAACCTCTGCCTGCAATTCAGGATAAAGAGCCGACACAACCACCCCTTCCGCCAAAATGGGACCCGGGTCTTCAAAGTTCCCCCCTCCCGGAAAACAGCGTGACAGGTCATCCGCCTTCACATTCTTAACCCCAGGGCGGAACGTGACAACAAAATTAAACCTTGAAAAGAACAAAGACCATCTGGCCTGTCTCGGGTTCAGACACTTGGCTGACTCCAAGTAGGCCAGATTCTTATGGTCAGTAAACACAGTAATAGGGTGTCTGGCTCCCTCTAGCCAATGGCGCCATTCCTCAAAAGCTAACTTGATGGCCAACAACTCCCTATCACCCACATTGTAATTTCTATCTGCGGAGGAGATTTTCTTCGAGAAAAAGGCACACGGTCGCCATTTGGCAGGAGAGGGACCCTGAGACAAGACCGCACCCACACCCCTCTCAGAAGCGTCCACCTCAACTATGAAAGGCAGAGAAATATCAGGTTGTACCAAGATGGGAGGGGAAGCAAAACTCTCCTTGATACTAGAAAAGGCCCTACGCGCCTCTACCGACCAGGAGGAAAAATCTACCCCCTTTCTAGTCATATCAGTGAGTGGTTTAACAACAGAGGAATAATTAAAAATGAACTTCTTGTAATAATTGGCAAAACCCAAAAAGCGCATCAGCGCCTTCTGATTCTCAGGAAGCTCCCAATCAAGCACAGTGCGGACCTTCTCAGGGTCCATGCGAAAACCAGAAGCGGAGAGAAGAAACCCCAGAAATTGAATTTCTGGAACTGCAAACACACATTTTTCCAGTTTAGCGTACAATTTATTCTCCCGCAGAATGAGCAAGACCTGACGTAGGTGGTCCTTATGAGTTTTGAAATGAGGAGAAAAAATCAAAATGTCATCTAGATACACTAGTGCAAATTTCCCCATTAAATGATAGAAAATGCTGTTAACAAAATGCTGAAAGACGGCTGGAGCATTCGTCAAACCAAAAGGCATAACCAAATTCTCAAAATGGCCCTCAGGGGTATTGAAGGCTGTCTTCCATTCATCACCTTCTCTGACCCTGACCAGGTTGTATGCCCCTCTTAAATCCAACTTGGAAAAAACTTTAGCCGCAACAATCTGGTTAAACAGGTCCGGGATCAGAGGAAGCGGATAAGGGTCACGAATTGTGATACTGTTCAGCTCCCTGAAATCCAGACATGGTCTTAAAGAACCATCTTTTTTCTTAACAAAGAAAAAAACAGCGGCAACAGGTGACTTCGAGGGTCGTATGTGTCCCTTTCTCAGGCTCTCAGAGAAAAAAACACGCATAGCGACCCTTTCAGGTTGGGGGAGATTGTATAAACGAGATTTAGGCAGCTTGGCGCCTGGGATGAGATTAATAGGGCAATTGTACTCCCTGTGAGGGGGCAGCTCCTGAACACTAGTGATGTCCCGAACTATTCGCCGGCGAATAGTTCCCGGCGAACATAGCTTGTTCACGTTCGTCTCTGCGGGCGAACATATGCGATGTTCGGTCCGCCCCCTATACATCATCATTGAGTAAACTTTGACCCTGGACCTCACAGTCAGCAGACACATTCCAGCCAATCAGCAGCAGACCCTCCCTCCCAGACCTTCCCACCTCCTGGACAGCATCCATTTTAGATTCATTCGGAAGCTGCATTCACAGTGAGAGGAAGGACAGCGCTGCTGCTGATTCAATAGGGAAAGCATTAGCTAGGGCATTGTTCTGTGTCCACAGACTCATCCGCTGTAAGGACAGCGTCCTAACAGCACCCCAAAAAGTCCTTTTCAGGGCTGGTACATCAGTGTGCTTTATATATATATATATATATATATATATATGTATATACAGTTGCAAGAAAAAGTATGTGAACCCTTTGGAATTATATGGATTTCTGCACAAATTGGTCATAAAATGTGATCTGATCTTCATCTAAGTCACAACAATAGACAATCACAGTCTGCTTAAACTAGTAACACACAAATAATTAAATGTTACCATGTTTTTATTGAACACACCATGTAAACATTCACAGTGCAGGTGGGAAAAGTATGGGACCCCCTAGACTAATGACATCTCCAAGAGCTAATTGGAGTGAGGTGTCAGCCAACTGGAGTCCAATCAATGAGTTGAGATTAGAGGTGTTGGTTACAGCTGCCCTGCCCTATAAAAAAACACACACCAGTTCTGGGTTTGCTTTTCACAAGAAGCATTGCCTGATGTGGATGATGCCTCGCACAAAAGAGCTCTCAGAAGACCTACAATTAACAATTGTTGACTTGCATAAAGCTGGAAAGGGTTATAAAAGTATCTCCAAAAGCCTTGCTGTTCATCAGTCCACGGTAAGACAAATTGTCTATAAATGGAGAAAGTTCAGCACTGCTGCTACTCTCCCTAGGAGTGGCCGTCCTGTAAAGATGACTGAAAGAGCACAGCGCAGACTGCTGAATGAGGTGAAGAAGAATCCTAGAGTGTCAGCTAAAGACTTACAAAAGACTCTGGCATATGCTAACATCCCTGTTAGTGAATCTACGATACGTAAAACACTAAACAAGAATGGATTTCATGGGAGGATACCACAGAGGAAGCCACTGCTGTCCAAAAAAAACATTGCTGCCCGTTTACAGTTTGCACAAGAGCACCTGGATGTTCCACAGCAGTACTGGCAAAATATTCTGTGGACAGATGAAACCAAAGTTGAGTTGTTTGGAAGAAACACACAACACTATGTGTGGAGAAAAAGAGGCCCTGCACACCAAGATCAAAACCTCATCCCAACTGTGAAGTATGGTGGTGGGGGCATCATGGTTTGGGGCTGCTTTGCTGCGTCAGGGCCTGGACGGATTGCTATCATCGAAGGAAAAATGAATTCCCAAGTTTATCAAGACATTTTGCAGGAGAACTTAAGGTCATCTGTCCACCAGCTGAAGCTCAACAGAAGATGAGTGCTGCAACAGGACAAAAACCTAAACCATAGAAGTAAATCAACAACAGAAAGGCTTAAACAGAAGAAAATAGGCCTTCTGGAGTGGCCCAGTCAGAGTCCTGACCTCAACCCGATTGAGATGCTGTGGCATGACCTCAAGAAAGTGAATCACACCAGACATCCCAAGAATATTGCTGAACTGAAACAGTTCTGTAAAGAGGAATGGTCAAGAATTACTCCTGACCGTTGTGCACGTCTGATCTGCAACTACAGGAAACGTTTGGTTGAAGTTATTGCTGCCAAAGGAGGTTCAACCAGTTATTAAATCCAAGGGTTCACATACTTTTTCCACCTGCACTGTGAATGTTTACATGGTGTGTTCAATAAAAACATGGTAACATTTAATTCTTTGTGTGTTATTAGTTTAAGCAGACTGTGATTGTCTATTGTTGTGACTTAGATGAAGATCAGATCACATTTTATGACCAATTTGTGCAGAAATCCATATAATTCCAAAGGGTTCACATACTTTTTCTTGCAACTATATATATATATATATATATATATATATATATATATATATATATATATATATATATATATAAATATATTGCAGTTGCCTGGCTGCCTGTGTGTGTGAGAGGCTGCAGGCTCAGTCATAGACAGCACGTGCACACCATTCATACAGGGTGTGACAGAAAATACCTTGCAGATAAAAAAAATTATATTTAATATTTTTCTGTGACATAATCACATTTGCAAGCCCGTGTGTGTCAGGCCCACACAGACTGTATTGTGGCCACTGGCTAGTGGCTAGGCCTCCACTCATACCATTACAGGGTGTCATTCACTCAAATACCTTGCAGATAAAAATAAATTATATTTAACATTTTTCTGTGATATAATCACATTTGCAAGCCCGTGTGTGTCAGGCCCACACAGACTGTATTGTGGCCACTGGCTAGTAGCTAGGCCTCCACTCATACCGTTACAGGGTCTCATTCACTCAAATACCTTGCAGATAAAAAAAATTATATTTACATTTTTTTTGTGATATGATTACATTTGCAAATTGCAAGCCCGTGTGTGTCAGGCCCACACAGACTGTATTGTGGCCACTGGCTAGTGGCTAGGTCTCCACTCATACCGTTACAGGGTGTCATTCACTCAAATTACTTGCAGATAAAAAAATATATATTTAAAATTTTTCTGTGATATAATCACATTTGCAAGCCCGTGTGTGTCAGGCCCACACAGACTGTACTGTGCCCACTGCCCACCACTTATATAGGTTGGCACAGTACCTTGCACGCATAGTACCACTTCACAAAAAAAAAAAAAAATGACAGGCAGAGGCAGGCCACCCCGCAGGGGCCGTCGTGATCGTGGTACTGTGATTTCCACTGGCCCTGGAATAATGCCCAGTGTTCAGAGGCCATGTACCCTGAACCCAAAAAATTCGGAGAAAATAGTTGACTGGCTTACACAGGACACATAATCTATCAACAGCTTCTGCTAAGAACCTTGACGCACCATACTCCTCCAGCTCAGCTTTGGTCACCTGCTCTCAAGTTACCACTCTCCCGCCCGCCGCCACCACCACCACTACCACCACAGCCACCACAGCTGCTTCACTTGATCCCTCAGAGGAGTTATTTACACATCAGTTGGATGAAATTAGTGATGCACAACCATTATTGCCAGGGGATGGAGATAACAGGGATATGTCTTAGTCAGGCATCATTACACACATGGACGTACAGTGTGATGATGATGATGATGTTGTACCCGCTGCTGCTTCCTTTGCCGAGGTGTCAGTGAAGTGGTTGATGATGATGATGTGTCCGTGGATGCCACGTGGGTGCCTGCTCGAAGAGAAGAAGAAGAGGGGGAAAGTTCAGAAGGGGAGACAGAGAGAAGGAGGAGATGAATTGGAAGCAGGGGGAGGCCGTCGCAAGGAGCTAGTGGCACAGTCAGACAGCATGTATCGGCACCCGGGGTCAGTCACACAGCATACCAATCAAGGCATGCTGTTGCCACCACCAGAATGCCGTCATTGCAAAGCTCAGTAGTGTGGCTTTTTTTGTGTATCTGCCTCTGACAACAGCGATGCCATTTGCAACCTGTGCCAAAAGAAACTGAGTCGTGGGAAATCCAACACCCGCCTAGGTACAACTGCTTTGCGAAGGCACATGATCGCACATCACAAATGCCTATGGGATCAACACATGATGACGAGTAGAAGCAGCACACAAGCTCAAAGCCACCATCATCCTCCTGGTCCAGCATCTCCACGTCAACCACTGCTGTCCTCCTTGCCCCCTCTCAACCACCCGCCACTCCGCCTCTCACCTTCAGCAGTTCCATCTCATCTGTCCACAGTCAGGTGTCTGTAAAGGAAATGTTTGAGCGTAAGAAGCCAATGTCACAGAGTCACCCCCTTGCCCGGCGTCTGACAGCTGGCTTGACGGAACTCTTAGCCCACCAGCTCTTACCATACCAGCTGGTGGAGTCTGAGGCCTTCAAAAAAAATTATGCTATTGGGACACCACAGTGGAAGGTACCCGGACAATATTTTTTTTCAAATAAGGCAATCCCAAACCTCTACTCAGTGATTGAGAAGGAAGTCATGGCATCTCTGGCATACAGTGTTGGGGCAAGGGTCCATCTGACCACTGATACCTGGTCTGCAAAGAACGGTCAGGGCAGGTATATCACCTACACTGCGCATTGGGTCAACCTGCTGACGGCTGCCAAGCATGGAATGCGTGGCTCTGCAGCGGAGTTGGTGACACCGCCACGATTTGCAGGCAGGCCCACTGCCACCTCCTCTACTCCTCCTACTCCATCCTCTTCCATAACCTCCTCGGCTGAGTCCTCTTCTGCTGCGGCATCTGGCTGCACATCAACTAAATCCCCCCAGCTCCCCAGGGGCTATTCCACATCCCGGATACGACAGTGTCACGCTGTCTTGGGGTTGACTTGCCTGAAAGCAGAGAGCCACACCGGACCAGCACTCCTGTCCACCCTGAACGCACAGGGGGATCAGTGGCTGACCCCGCACCAACTGGAGATCGGCAAAGTGGTGTGTGACAATGGAAGCAATTTGTTGGCGGCATTGAATTTGGGCAAGCTGTCACATGTGTTAAATCTCATCATACAACGCTTTGTGTCTAAGTACCCAGGCTTACAGGACGTCCTTAAGCAGGCCAGGAAAGTGTGTGGCCATTTCAGGCGTTCCTACACGGCCATGGCACACTTTTTAGACATTCAGCGCCGAAACAACATGCCAGTGAGGCGCTTGATTTGCGACAGCCCAACACGATGGAATTCAACACTCCTAATGTTCGACCGCCTGCTCCAACAAGAAAAAGCCGTCAACGAGTATTTGTATGACCGGGGTGCTAGGACAGCCTCTGCAAAGCTGGGAATTTTTTTGCCACGTTACTGGACGCTCAATGCCTGTAGGCTCATGCGTCCTTTTGAGGAAGTGACAAACCTAGTCAGTCGCACCGAAGGCACCATCAGCGACCTCATCCAATTTGTTTTCTTCCTGGAGCGTGCGCTGCGAAAAGTGCTGGATCAGGCTGTAGATGAGCGTGAAGAGGAAGAGAAAGAGTTGTGGTCACCATCACCACCAGAAACAGCCTTGTCATCATCGCTTGCCGAACCTGCGGCAACGCTGGAAGAGGAGTATGAGGAAGAGGAGTCAGAGGAGGAATGTGGCTTTGAGGAGGAGGAAGACCAACCACAGCTGGCATCCCAGGGTGCTCGTTGTTGTCACCTATCTGGGACCCGTGGTCTTGTACGTGGCTGGGGGGAAGAACAGACCGTCAATGACATCAGTGAGGACGAGGAACGGGAAATGAGTAGCTCGGCATCCAACCTTGTGCAAATGGGGTCTTTCATGCTGTCATGTCTGTTGAGGGACCCTTGTATAAAAAAGATGAAGGAGAACGACCTGTACTGGGTGGCCACGCTACTAGACCCCCGTTATAAGCAGAAAGTGGCGGAAATGTTACCAAATTACCGGAAGTCAGACAGGATGCAGCAGTTCAAAACCAAACTAAAAAATATGCTTTACACAGCTTATAAGGGGGATGTCACAGCACAACGGGAATCTAACAGGGGAAGAGGTGAAAGTAATCCTCCTCCTACCACGACCACGGCGGCAAGGACAGGACGCTTTACATATGTGTTGTTGATGGAGGACATGCAGAGCTTTTTCAGTCCTACACATCGCCACAGCCCTTCGGGATCCAGCCTTAGAGAACGACTCGACCGACAGGTAGCAGACTACCTCGCCTTAACTGCAGATATCGACACTTTGAGGAGCGATGAACCCCTTGACTACTGGGTGTGCAGGCTTGACCTGTGGCCTGAACTATCCCAGTTTGCGATAGAACTTCTGGCCTGCCCCGCTTCAAGTGTCCTGTCAGAAAGGACCTTCAGTGCAGCAGGAGGCATTGTCACTGACAAAAGAAGTCGCCTCGGTCAAAAAAGTGTTGATTACCTCACCTTCATTAAGATGAATTAGGCATGGATCCAGAAGGGACTGACAGTGGGGGATACGTTTAACTAACAAAAGGCCTGATGAGAGGGGGCGGAGCTTGGCTGCAGAGCGAGACGCACATGTCTGTGTGAGCTCTGCTGCTGGCCACGCTAACACAAGCTTTTACAGACACAGCTGGCACTCAGAAATGGGCAAAGTCGGCAGAGACAGAGCCAGAGATACTCCTAGCACACGTGGGAATCATTCCACTCACGGAGAGATGGAGAAATTCTTAAGAAGAGGAGTCGGGCCGACTAGAGCTGAATCCAAGATGGCGCCGGAGAAAGAAGCCTCCGAACAAGGAGACCAAACGAACGCCTCGGCCGACTCTGATGGAGGCAGGGACAGCGAAACGAGCACCAGACGCCCCAGAGACAACCTCCCAGTGTCCAGGGACTTTATCACTAAAGCACTAGGGGCCGCGTTAGCTCCGCTGAAGCAGGACCTGCAAGACATCAAAGTAGACCTGAAACAGGTTGGTGACAGGGTGGAAGCCCTTGAAGCGGGATGGGAAGGAATTACTGCTTTTAATTCAGCGGTGGCACATAGCTTTGACCATGCCCAAGCCCACATCAATCAACTTTACAACCTGATCAGGAAAATCCTGGGCGCAGAAACAATCTGCGTATAAAAGGGGTACCGGAGACTCTGCCCTCAGACGCCATCATGGCATCAATGGTGGAACTTTTTCATAAGATCCTAGGCCCGGAAGCCACAGATGATTTCACTATGGACAGGGCCCACAGAGCGCTGCGACTTACTCCTAAACCCCAAGAGGCACCAAGGGACATTATATGTCGCTTAACTAGCTTCAACACCAAAGAAAAGCTGCTAAAAGTGGCAAGAGATAAACACCCAGTCGCCTGTTTTGGCTCCACAATTACCTTATTCCAGGATCTATCGCCCATGACCCTGCAGAAAAGACGAGCCCTGAAGCCGCTCTTGGAAATCCTACAGAATAGGAAAATGATATACCGCTGGCTCCATCCGTTTGGATTGTTAGTGAACACTCCGGGACGTAAAGTTGTTGTTAGATCCCCTGCTGATCTTACCCAGATCTACAATATCCTGGAGACAGAACCATTGGATATCCAGGACTGGACCACTGTGAAAAATCTCACAGATCTCCCTGCGGTTCCGATGCTGAATGCCTGGACTCCTGCTTCATCTTCTAGACTTCAGAGGCATAGGCATAAGAAGAATTTACCCAGGATGACACCCAAGCGGCTGACACTACACCCAGATTGAGATAATATGTTCACTTTTGTTGTTGAGTCATATATTTAATAGTGTGCTACAGAATGAATAGGGGTAGTTCACAGATTTAATCTGGGTAAAATGCTGTTATTAATAGTCTGTTACCTATCTGTTATTCAAGCTAAATACACCAAGGATTTTCTGACAGATGTAGTAAGGAAGCATGAAGTTTCATAGAATATGTACTTCTCTGTCCTCCCCTATCTCCCCCCCCCCCCCTCCTCGTTATCAGAAGGCTTTATTGTCTAGAAGCTACATTATAGAAGGGAAGAGTGGTGGGTGTAGAGGTGGGTAGGAGGAATATCCATTGTTATTGTTCTAAGGATTACCTGACTTACCGTGTCTCTATAAACCTGACGACATGTGGTTGTTATAATATTGCCACTTGAAATATTAGAAAGTTATACATGCTTGTGTATGCGAAATGGCCGTGTTCTCGGTCCAATTCTCCTCCCCTAAACTCCTTATAAGAGGAGATTTTGTTATTAAGATGGTTATCTACTGTCTACCATATACGTTACATGTCCAGAGATATCTTTTGATTTATGTAATAACGTTCTTTTCTTTATTCTTTCTGAATTGCATTTTCTACTTACCCCTCCCCCCTCCCTTTTCCCACCTCTCCCCCTGCAGCGGACGTTCCAGTACTCTCCCCCTATAGGTCTCATTGGCTTTTCACTGAACCTGCAAGAAGTCATGATGGCTACCAAATGGCTACCATAAAGGTCTGTTCCTTCAATGTCAGAGGATTAAATTCACCTGCTAAAAGAAGCCAGGTAATTCAACTTATGCGCAAGCAGAAGGTGAGCGTCCTGATGTTACAAGAGACACATTTTAAGAAGGACCATGTGCCGCGGATGAGCCATCTTACTTATAATAGGTGGTACCACAGTACATGGCCCTCCTTAGCCTCAAAAGGGGTCTCAATTGCCTTACACAAGAATTTTCCTCTGACAGTGAGCTCCACCCTGGATGATCCAGAGGGTAGATTTCTTTTTATTAAAGGGACAATAGGGAATAGTACCTACACATTCTGTAACTTATATGCACCTAACATTGCACAAACTAAATGGATATGCACCACTTTTAATCTCATAAGAGATTTTACGGAAGGTATTCTAATAATTGGGGGAGACTTAAATATTACATTATACCCGCTTATAGGTTCATCGACGGGAATATCATCCACCTCACAAATAGCTTTAAAAAGAGTAACATTCAGCTATACACTCACTGGGATTGGTGGATGTGTGGAGGACATTAAATCCTACTGTTAAAGATTACTCTCATTATTCAGTGGCCCACAGATCATATCAGAGGCTTGACTATTTATTTGTCCCTACTTATAAACTGACTTCTTGCACCAACGCCTCAATCGGCACTATGCTGTTATCGGATCATGCTCCGGTATACCTGGAGATGAATTTTGAGTCTTTGCCCAAACCTATGTCTAACTGGAGACTTAATGAGACACTATTGGACTCACCGGAACATATTCGTAAAGCCACAGAAAAATTGGAAGAATATTTCCAACTAAATGAGACTCCAGATATCGCGCAAGGAACGATATGGGAGCCCCATAAGGCTGTAATAAGAGGTCACTTTATTAGTCTGGGCTCCTTCCTTAAAAGGAAAAGAGAAGAGCAGGTGGTATCCCTGGTAAAGAAAATACAGACTCTGGAAACTTCTCATAAAAGAACTAGATCAGAGATAGACCTGAATGAGTTAAATCTAACACGTTCATCCCTCAAAAATATCCTGAACCAAAAAACAGCAAAGCTTTTTCTCTCTGCGCGATTTAAATATTACGCGCATGGAGACAAAGCTTCAAAGTTTTTGCTCGCACAGATCAAAAAGAGGAAAGCCAAATCATTTATTCGCACAACTACTTCCTCACTAGCTAGAAACACAGCAGATATAGCAATGCGATTCAAGGAATTTTATGAGGCACTATATAATCTCCGCACAAATGATACACTTCAAGATAAAGACCAGAGATCAAAAAAGATCGATGATTGGTTAACAACCCTAAAACTTTCTGTCTTGGAAAACCAACAAATAGTTTCTCTAATAAGACCCATTACAATACAGGAACTAATAGAGGTGGTTAAATCATCCCCGATGCATAAAAGTCCAGGCCCTGATGGCCTACCAATGATTTATTACCGTAAATTTCAGGGAGTCCTTCTTCCCCAATTTTTGAAATTGTGTAATGACACATTTAAAGGGACCCCTCTGCCAGACCAGATGTTGATGGCTCACATCACCATTATTCCTAAAGAGGGAAAGGATGAAACGAGCTGCGCAAGTTATAGGCCTATATCTTTATTAAACAATGATTTAAAAATGTTCGCTAAAATCTTGGTGCTTAGGCTAAAACCGCTATTGCCAAACCTTGTTAATAGCGAACAAGTTGGATTTGTAGCGGGGAGAGAGGGTAGGATGAACACTACTCGTCTTCTCAACATTATTCATCACGCACGTAGCCGCTCTGTTCCATTAGTATTGTTGGGGACAGACGCCGAAAAAGCGTTCGACCGTATAGATTGGCTGTTTATGAGGAAAGCCTTGGCGAAGTTTAATATTCCTTTGGACTTCGTCAACGCTATTATGGCTATGTATTCCAAACCGTCAGCCAGGGTGGTGGTTAATGGTACGCTCTCTCCCCCTCTGCGAATTTCTAACGGGACAAGACAGGGCTGTCCTCTGTTGCCCTTGTTATTCGTTTTGACAGTTGAATGTCTTTTCCAAGCTATAAGACAGGATGACAGAGTACGAGGTGTGGAGCTACAAGGGGTTCACCATCAATTAGCGGCATTCGCTGATGACCTTTTGGTATTAATAACAAATCCGAACGAAGCGTTCTCTGCTATACAGTCACTCTTTGAACTTTTTGGTGATCTATCTAACTTCTTGATTAATCCCACAAAGTCTCAAGTTTTGAATGTGACATTAGATACCCGAACTCAGAAGACTTGGAGCTCCACACCCCGTATCAATGGAACTCCAGCATTAAGTTTTTAGGCATTAAACTTACGTCGGACCCTGTTTGACTGTATATGGAGAACTATATAGGTTTATCTGATGAAATCAGGCTTGCATTGGATTCATGGGAAATACCTTTCACTTCATGGTTTGGCAGACGCTCATTACTCAAAACTATTATATTGCCAAAAGTATTATACTTCCTCCAAACCCTCCCCATTCCACTTCCCCAATCCTTTTTCACAAAGTTAGAGTCAATCCTCTCCAAATTTTTATGGAATAAGAAGAGACCTAGACTCACGAAACAATACACCTCTTTACCTATCAAGCAAGGAGGAATGGGGGTACCGGATTTTCATGGCTATTACTTAGCGGTACATGGAATGAGATGCCTAGAATGGCTGCGCTACAAAGGGGACAGACTTGATATTCAATCTGAATTTGCCATCAGCCAATTTGCTATTCGACCATTGCTTTTACATGGTAAATCTGTACTTGAATTAGGTATTAAAAACCCCATTACTAAGAATACAATACGTTTATGGAAACAAAAACTGTGACCTCATTATCTTACGGCCAAAGTTTCCCCTCTGCTACAACTGAGAGATATACTACATGATGCATCTCCACAATTCATTCACACTTTACCTGAAAAGGTGAAAGCTTTGACCACACCAGTTGTGGATCTATTAGATGCTTGGGGTACATTGAAAAAAGATTGGGATAGGGAAGATGATATTTCCCCTTTATCCTTTCTGCATAGAATGCATATAAGGGAATATCTAAGACCACTGTCCCCAATACATAGGACAGATCCAACTAATGTTGAGAAAATTGCCCTTCAAAAACAAGAACCGATTAAAAAAATCTCTACACTGTACTCTATGATACTTACCTTTTCAAGCTCAGAGGTCAACCCATACCTAGCGAATGGGGAAATAGATCTAAGCTTAGATAAGGAGGATAGGTCACTTACCAAATGTCTCTCTATGACCCCAAGGATCTCGACTTGTGTGAGACTGCAGGAGAACTATTTTAAAATACTCACTAGGTGGTATTACACACCAGAAATCCTACATAAAATGTATCCAGATGTCAGTGAAAAATGCTGGAGATGTAATAGAGAGCTTGGCACCTTCTTCCATATATGGTGGAAGTGTGAGATAATTGGAGATTACTGGACACAGATATGCTCAACAATCACAAAGATATGTAAGAGTCTGGTCCAACCAACCCCACAAATCTGCCTACTCAATTAATGGACGGATTAAAGTGCTGTGGTTCGACCAAACGTCTTATCTCACACCTGTTTGCTGCAGCACGAATTTTAATTGCTGTCAAATGGCGAGATACCTCCCCTCCTTCATTGAATATCTGGGAAACTAGATGTGATGATATATACAGAATGGAACAAATAGCTGGTTGGGAAAATAGATCCACTCATGTGTTTCAAAAAGTGTGGAGTCCATGGGTGACTTACAGAGGATTTCACTCTTTGTAAACTATCACTGTTTTACCTTTTGACCAGGAGGCTCGATATGTCTGTGAGCTGTCAATGTGGGACGGCTGGAACATGCGCTGCAACATCCAATCCCCCTTCCTCCCTCTCTCCTCTCCTACCCCCCTCTTTCCCTCGTTATACGATTTAATTTCTGCATTACTCTAATGTTTTTATTTATCCTTTCATCTTGTTCTGTAATACAAGCAGAAAACGTGCTGTCTTATAATGTATGAGATGTCATTTTTGCTATCAATGATTCTTACAAAGTAGGATAAAAGAATCCTACACTACTGTAAAAATACTTGAAATACTTCTGTACTTATGAGACTACTATGAACAATAAAAATTGTTTGAATCTAACAAAAGGCCTGATGACATGCCTTGGCCTCAAAATGGTCCCCACGTTGCTGTATTTAATGTCTGTATACCGGATGACTTTTGTGAATTCTCCGCCACCAACTAGGGTTCAAGCCGCAATGTTTTAGTCACCTTTCTACCTGGAAAACATTAATTTTTCCGGCCGCTGCTACAATACCTAATTTTTTAGGCATGTTTACATGCCTAATTTTTCTGGCCTCTAGAGCTGCACTGTGGCTGCAAAAACAAAACAAAAAAATGGCAAATACAAGTGTCAATTCCCCTTCGTGATTGGTACCTTGTTGTGGTGAAGGGGCTTGCGTATCACAATGAAGCGATCATCACCTCTATGAGTGTGTTGGCAATGTTGCCACACCCCAGATAAGGCCGTTGCTTCATTATGATCAGACTAAAAGCGATCGGCTGGATAATTTTTCATAGAATGAACCTTTTTTTTTTAAGTTGTATGGGTTTTTAATACATAAAATAAACTATTAAGAGACATTATTATGATTTTTATATTAGAAATAATGCAGACAATTAAAAAAAATCCCCATCAATTACAATACAAAGTAAGTACAGAGCTCAGAACAAAATTATTTCAGGATGTCGTTTTAATTCAACAATAATTAATCAATTCGACACATGTCCCCGGATAGGGGACGTAACAGGGATTAAACTGATGAGAATAGTACTACAGGAAATAGCACTCATATTGGGTGTGACAGTAAATTGCACGGCGAAGACGCAGTGACCGTGGCGTGGATTCAAACAAAGTGGAGGGAGCCAGCGTTTTTTTAACCATCTCCCCGTTCGAAAAATCAATTTAATAAAAGTAAGTACAGAGCTCAGAACAAAATTATTTCAGGATGTCGTTAATTCAACAATAATTAATCAATTCAACACACGTCCCCGGATAGGGGACGTAACAGGGATTAAACTGATGAGAATAGTACTACAGAAAATACCACTCATATCAGGTGTGACAGTAAATTGCATGGCGCAGACGCAGTGACCGTGGCGTGGATTCAAACAAAGGGGAGGGAGCCAGCGTTTTTTTAACCATCTCCCCGTTCGAAAAATCAATTCAATAAATGGACCCCAGTTTGGGGACGTCACGTAACAGGGATTAAACTGATGAGAATAGTACTACAGAAAATACTACTCATATCGGGTGTGACAGTAAATTGCATGGCGAAGACGCAGTGACCGTGGTGTGGATTCAAACAAAGTGGAGGGAGCCAGCGTTTTTTTAACCATCTCCCCGTTTGAAAAATCAATTTAATAAATGGACCCCAGATTGGGGACGTCACGTAACAGGGATTAAACTGATGAGAATAGTACTACAGAAAATACCACTCATATTGGGTGTGACAGTAAATTGCACGGCGCAGACGCAGTGACCGTGGCGTGGATTCAAACAAAGGGGAGGGTGACAGCATTTTTTTAACCATCTCCCCGTTTTAAAAATCTATTCAATTCACCTTTCGGGGACCCTTGGTGTTGTACGTGGCTGGGTGGAGGAAGAAAGCGGGCGTAACCCTTACACTACCTGATCGATACAACAGCATACCCGATCGTATACACACACTGGATGTTTTAAACCACGTTGTTCAAAAAAAAATTGGATTGTTCTGTGATTTATGCCCTTTATGGATTAAAATCCAACTCTGCGTCAACTATGTAATTTTCCATGGGAGTTTTGCCATGGATCCCCCTCCGGCATGCCACAGTCCAGGTGTTAGTCCCCTTGAAACAACTTTTCCATTACTACTGTGGCTAGAAAGAGTCCCTATGGGTCTTAAAATTCGCCTGCCTATTGAAGTCAATGGCGGTTTGCCTGGTTCACCCGTTCGCGAACATTTGCAGAAATTCGTGTTCGCCATTTGCGAACAGAAAATTTTATGTTCGTGACATCTCTACTGAACACCACTCTCAGAAAACACATCCGAAAATTTAGAGAGAAAAGATGGTACAGTCTTAGTAGAAACCTCTGAAACAGATGTCGAGAGACAATTCTCTCTGCAAAAGTCACTCCAACCATCTATTTGCCTCGCTTGCCAATCAATGGTGGGGTTATTTTTAGTGAGCCAGGGTAGTCCCAACACTAGAGGAGTATGCAACCCGCTTAGGACGAAATATGACACATCCTCAACATGAGTATCACTCACAATCAAACGGATATTGTGAACTATGCCCTTTAACGATTTCTGAGAAAGTGGAGCTGAATCAATAACAGGTATATCCTTTCCCAAAGTGCATACCTGGAAACCATGTGTTATAGCAAATTGATTATCAATGAGATTGACAGCTGCTCCACTATCTACAAAAATCTAACAAAGAATGTTCTTGCTCTCTAGCGCCACCCTGGCAGGTAGTACAAAACGGGAACTACAAGCAAACGGAAAACCTTCAATTTACGCATCAACCTTGCCAATAGTAACATGTGGAACGTTTTTAGAGGACTTTTTTCTTTTTGTTTCTTTATTACTATCAAAAAGCTGCCTGAATCTCCTAGAGGGACAAACATTTGCCAATTGATTTATACCTCCACAACAAAAACAAATCCTCCTTTGAGAGCTGAATCCTCTATTGTCAGAGGCAAGCAAACCCAGCTGCATGGGCTCCTGCTCAGAGAGGATTGAGAGAGACTGAGGCTCCTGTGCACTGAATGAGACCACCCCACTGTCCTTGGAATGATTATGACAGGAAGGAGTGATCTCTCCTCTCTCTCTAAGATGCCTGTCAATACGAATAGCCCGAGACATGGCAGAATCCAAGGAGGTAGGTCTCTCATGAAAGGCAAATGCATCTTTCAATCCCTCTGAAAGACCAAGGCAAAATTGACTTCGGAGTGCAGCATCATCTCCGAAATTCTGAACAGTATATCTCTGCGGACTGTTTACCCTGGCATAAAAGACGCAGTTTAGATTCCGCCAGAGAAATACGATCCGGATCATCATATATCTGACCCAGGGCTAAAAAAAATGTATCCACTGAACGGAGGGGCCGTGCCCCCACCGGCAGGGAAAAAGGCCCAGGACTGAGCGTTATCCCTGAGTAGCGAGATGATGATCCCCACCCTCCGCTCCTCATCACCAGAGGAATGGGGAAGTAGGCGAAAATGGAGCTTGCAAGCCTCTCTAAAACGAACAAAATTCTCACTACCCCCGGAGAACGTATCCGGAAGCGAGATTTTAGGCTCAGAACAAATTCCATGAACGCAAGCAGAAACAGTCACCTCAAACTGAGAGACAGTTTTCCGGAGGTCTGCTACCTCCAGTGAAAGACCCTGCATGTGGTCAATCAAGGTTGAAACCGGATTCATGCTTAAGACGGTTTTGGTGGTTTATAATGTCACGGATGGTGTTACAGAAAACTAGAAGACACAAATCAAGATCCGACTGACTTGATCCAAAACTAAAGAACAAAAGGGTAAGCCCTGTAACAACCCTAGCTCTCTCCCTTACTGCTCAGCCTATGAAAAAATCGCAATGGTAGAAAATTGCATACCCTCGTTCCTCGACTGTATGACACCTGAACACCCTATAATAGTGAGAGGACACGGCCACCGGCTCCCTACACTTAATACGGAGGGAGTCAGGGTCACCTAGGATCAAGCCCACAGGAAAACAGAAGTAAAGAAACAGACGTATCTTGTGGATGCAGCAGTAACAGCTTCTAGCATCAGCACACTCCAGTATGGGGAGGAGATATATAGGGAGGCAATCGCTGCTAATAGATGACAGCTGGGAGAGGGAGGAGAGATGTCAAAACGAAAGCAAAACAAAAGAAGATCATGCAGGAGGTACTGCCAGAACTTCTCAAAGATCTGGTGGTGACACCTGTGCCTTGACCATTCTCAGATCCCTCCTGTGAAGACCACGCCTGCGATGGTGAGCAAGATCAGTTAAGGTGCACAGTCTTCCACAGGACACGAGAAGACAAGAGGGTCAAAATGTCCATAGAAGACAGGCTGTTCTTGGATATCATGGATCAAGGAATAGTAAAAGACCAGTCAAAAAGCTGGCTCTCACCTTTACCATTTAAACCCCGGAGACAACGCTTACCTAATAACAGAGAACTTGTCTACAGTCGATTTATCTCCCTCAAACACAAACTTCAAAGGTTACCAGAGACAAAAGAACATTTCTTTACTTTCATAGAAAGAATATTCCAGAACAACCATGCAGAAATCGCCTGTGCTCCAAGACTCAGAGGAGTTTTGGTACTTACCCATATTTGGCGTGTATCATACTAAACAGCCAGGGCAGATAAGAGTACTCATGTTTTACTGTCTGGTCCAGATCTCAACAGACATCTAGAGGTACTTCTACGCTTCCGCAGAGATTCCGTAGCACTTATGGTCAACATACAACAAATGTTCCACTGTTTCCTCGTCAAGGAAGAACATAGAAACTTCTTGAGGTTCTTCTGGTACCGCAACAACAACCTCAATGAAGACATTGTAGAGTACCAAATGAGAGTGCACATCTTCGGAAACAGTCCTTTCCCTTCAGTCGCTATCTACGGTCTCAGGCATTCAGCCCGAGAGGGTGAAGCAAAGTATGGGTCAGATGTCAGTTCCATTGTGGAAAAAGATTTCTATGTGGATGACTGCTTGAAATCCACACCCATGGATGAGACCGCAATCAGTCTCCTGAAAAGGATTTAAGAAATGCTGGTGCTATCATTCAAATGATCTAAAGGAGTTGGATCTTAGCACCGACTCCCTTTCCATGCAACAGAGCCTCGGTTTGCTCTGGGATTTAAAGGCAGACACATTTACCTTCCAAATTAGCAAGGAAGAGTACGTAGAGTATATACTTCAGGTCGGATTTCTTCATCTGTATCTGGGTCTACCAATTCAAATGTGTCGGATCCGATGTTGTAAGACTATGAACGGTACAGGAATGCAGGACCTGTAAACCATGTTGTGTCCTTAAGGTGGTGTGGTGCGACGGATCTAGTCGCGTGGTCCGCAGGATTATGCTGCCCTTCACACGCAGAGGAGTTCGGTTCACCATAAACAGCTTATATGATCCTCTAGGATTTGTAGTGCCTGTTGCCATCCAAGGTAAAATGATGCTAAAAGACTTCACCACAGAGACGTCTGATTGTGATGATCCGATTCCAATGGAGAAAAAGGACCTGTGGACAGGTTGGAAGAAGTCTCTTGAATCTTTGACCAGCCTTCATGTGGCACGACCATATGCATCTGTGGTATCTACTGAAGTCAAGATGCAAATACTATACATCTTCTGCGATGTTTCAGTCAAGGCAATTGCTGCCAGTAGCATACCTACAGACAATTAACATCATAGAACAATGCAATATAGGATTTTTCATGAGCCGGACCAAACTGGCGCCACTCTGCGAACACACGATACCCCGACTGGAACTCTTTTCTGCTGTGCTTGCAGTGGAGTTGGCTGAACGTATAACTTCTGGAATGAACCTAGAAATTGAAGAAGTCGAGTTTTATATGGACAGCAAGGTAGTGCTAGGATATATTTGCAACAAAATCAGATACTTTTACGTCTATGTCTGCAATCGGGTACTAAGGATCAGGAGATCCACTTGTCCTAAACAGTGGCACTAAGTGCCCACACAGCATAATCCTGCAGACCACGCAACTAGATCCGTCGCACCAAGCTACCTTAAGGACACAACATGGTTTACAGGTACTGCATTCCTGTACCGTTTATAGTCTTGCAGCATCGGATCAGACACATTCGAATTGGTAGACCCAGATACAGATGAAGAAATCCGACCTGAAGTATCTACTCTACGTACTGTGACTTCTGACTACCAACTCAAATCTAATAGTTTCAACAGGTTCTCCACCTGGATGTTGCTCTTTTGTGCTATAACCTGTTTAGTCCATACAGCTCAGACATTACCTGTGAGCCAGAAGCCTTGCAAAGGTTGAAATCACTGCAAACATACCTTTACCGCTCCTAATCTGGAAAGGTCCAAGAACACAATAATTTGCACTGTACAACGTGAATGTTATGCAAAGGAAATAGACTACCTCAGCAAAAGCCAAACAGTCTCCAAATGATCACACCATTGACAAAAATAGGTTGCTAAGAGAGAAGGACCCAGTAGTGGCATCTGTTGATGCAAGATGGGGAGTGTCCAGCCCATTAGGGTTTTGAATTTAATTCTATTTCACGTCAGCTAGGGTTTACTATTGCTATAGTTATTAGTTTTGTAATAGCACCATCTAGCGGTGTTGAAAATGTACTACACTTTGTTTTTCTGTTAATAAAGAGTATTGTATTTGTTGGTGGTGCAAGGCATTGTGAGAGTGTAATGCATTCTGAGAAAGAGAAACCCAGTCTCCACTCATCTAGGACACACCAGCATTGCTATCCTTCTGCAGTTCTCCTTCTTAAACTCCTTAAACTTCTTAGACATCCTTGTGCCAACATATCTGGTAAGACTTCTACCTTTGTTTCAGGCACATTATGTTATGCAGAGCTGTTTAACTACTGTAGGTATAAGTGTCATTCAGGAGCTTGTAACTGTTAGATGCTAGGCATGCATTCCTATGTATAGGCAGCCATTTTGGCCATATGCCCAGTGTTAATGCAATGTTATAATACATGCTGTTTTATGCTTTCTGCTGATACATGTTATGCCTTATACAAGTTTTTGTGTTCTTGTAGTTTTACCAAATCACACTCTTGTTGACCATAAAACAACTTAGACTACAAAAAACAGTCCGCTTATTTGGAAGTCAGGAATGGTTTATGCTGAATGTCAGACTGCACACTGTGTGAACGTGTATGAAGACAGAACAAGGTTATTTAAAAGGCAACACTTAGTCACATCTAAAATAGATGTGATTGTGTAATCCTGCCTACAATATGCCATCATGACTGAGTAGCATGACAGGAAAACTCACCAATATGTAGTATGTGCAAGTGACAGAGCCTAGTGTGTAGTGAGGCCCCACCACCTCAACACCTGGGTGACTCTGAAAGTGGTCACAATCAGTCCTGCTTACATTGCAGAACACGTTGCTGGTGGCCATTTTAGGCTTAAAGAATAGTAATAATAAAAAATTATATGTGCAGGTGCAGCAGCATTAACAGTCACAGTCATAATGCCCTAACTAGATGTGAAAATTCACCAAGTGTGTGTGTTAACTCTGCTGCATTTGCATAGACTTGCATAAAAGCAACATATCCGTGTCCAAATTATTTATTGACTAGATTACTTTCTAAGCATTTATCATTTTTGTTGAAATGCTGGAATATTTAAAGGTACAGTATTTTCAGCACTTTAAATGTGATAGCGGGGAGGGGGACAGGAGGATGCAAATAACTATGGACAGTGAGAAGGGAAGAAAGCAGGATGAGATATTGGTAACTGGTCTATGTGTAGTGATGTGGACACAGACAATGGCCTGTGAAGGAAAAGATAGCACAACAAAGGTGAATGTGATAGTCCTGAATGTACACGTAGTGTGATCATTGGCTACTGAGCTCATAGAAAGAAGAGATTTTAATAAATGAAAGCTCAGCTTCTCCTGCATCATAACATGTTACCTGCAGCTTTGCATTTTGTTCTGACAGATTCAAGTTACTTTGGTGAGAAAAGCTATATAAGAAAAAAACATTACTAACTGTTAAAGGGGTTGTCTCTCTTCAGCAAATGACATTTATAATGTAGAGAAAGTTAATACCAGACACTTACTAATGTATAGTGATTGTCCATGTTGCCTCCTTTGCTGGTGTGCTTAATTTTTCCATCACATTATACACTGTTTATATCCAGGGGTTATGACCACCCTACAATCCATCAGCAGTGGTCGTGCTTGCCCACTATAGGAAAAGGTGCCGGCCTCTCTGGTGGCTGGGACCTTGGTAGCGCACATACGGTAGGCATGCATACATAGCAGCGTCTGTCCCTGCCACCTTCTACAGTATCTGTGTTTTAAGCATTGGAGTGGATTTTTGAAAGTTTGGCATTGTGCAAAAGACAGAGGAGTTTTCTTTTTTTGCAAGAAAAATTGACTTTATTAAATATTGATAAATCCTCAAAGGTAATATTCTAATGCCAGTGAGAAAATTGATTCTAAAAAGTGGTCACTTCTCAAATATGCTGTAAATGCAAGATGCTGTAAGAATATTGCAGAGCTACAGACTTTCTGCAAGACTATAAAAAAAAGATGTTTATGGACTTTGATTTGCCCCAACACAGTGTAATCAACTGCCTTTTTTTTTACTTAGAAACCCATAAAATGTGTAACTTAACCATTGAGCTTTGTATTTAGCTACAACTCCTATAAGCTCTATGACTAATGTCAATTTGACAGTATTTGGTCAATATTTTTCATCAGTGTTTGTTAGCCAAAACCAGGAGTTAAACCTACAGAGAAAAAGTGTCATGGAAAGATGTGTACCTATTCCATGTTCTGACCAATGAATAAGTCCAGTCCACTGTATCAAAAAAATCGGAGACTTTTATTGGATCATCTGGGTCAGGACAACACACTATGATGGAGAACCGGAAACATGCTGGCGACCGCTCCCTGCGGGGTGAGGGGGCCCGTTGCACTCACATGTAATGGGAACGCTCTCATGGGGCCAGGCAAGAAGTACAGTGACAATGCAGGGCCCCCTCAGAGCGCTCTTTAAACATGTATAATATGCAAGGGGGGGGGGGTTAAAGGGGTTGTCCAGGTTCAGAGCTGAACCTGGACAGCCCTCCATTTTCACCCCGGCAGCCCCCCTGACATGAGCATCGGAGCAGTTCATGCTCCGATGCTCTCCTTTGCCCTGCGCTAAATCGCGCAGGGCAAAGGCATTTTTCTGAGTTCCGGTGACGTACCGGGGCTCTCTATGGGGCTGACAGGAACCCCGGTGATGTCACCGGCACTGATGGGCGGGATTTGGCTCTGCCCTAGCCAGTAAAACGGCTAGGGCAGAGCTAAAGCCCGCCCCTCAGAGCCGGTGACGTCACCGAACACACTGCTGGGCGGAAGTTACCGCCCGGCAGTGTGTTATTGTAAACACAAGAGCCTGTGCCCTGCGTGATCTAGCGCAGGGCACGGGAGCGCATCGGAGCATGAGATGCTCCGATGCCAGGCTCAGGAGTGCTGCCGGGGTGAAAATAAGGGTATGTCCGGGTTCAGCTCTGAACCCGGACAACCCCTTTAAGAGGCAAGGGCACTCACTCGGCAGTTCTTGTCACAGCCGGGCTGTTGTCTCCAGAGTGAAGCAGAGATCTCTCTCTACTCTCTGCTTCACTTTTCTTCTGAGCCCCAGCGCTCCCCCTGCAAGCCGCACATGGCGCTTCTGGCTGTGGGAGGAGTGCTGAAAGCTCGGGAATCGGCCTCCAGCAGAGCCAGCAGTGCAATGTGAGTGTGGTAGAGCTTCATTAGGGGAGAAGTTAAGTAGGTGTTTTTTTCCCCCCCATAAAGCTGCAGACTGGAGGCAAAAGGTGGATCACAAACAGAGTGAGGGGGCACATAAGTGAGCATTTTTACTGAGGGGGCACCTAATCTGGAATAACTACTGTGAGGGGGCACATATGTGGGCATAACTACTGTGAGGGGGCACATATCTGGGCATAACTACTGTGAGGGGGCACATATCTGGGCATAAATACTGTGAAGGGGCACATATGAAGGCATAACTACTGTGGGGGGCACATAATCTCCCATAACTACTGTTAGGGGGCACACAATCTGACATAACTATTATGAGGGGGCACATAATCTGACATAACTACTGTGAGGGGGCACATAACTGGGCATAACTACTGTGAGGGGGCACATAATCTGGCTATAACCACTATGAGGGGGCACATATCTGGCATAACTACTGTGAGAGGGCACATATCTGGGCATATTTACTGTAAGGGGGCACATATCTGGCCATAACCTCTATGAGGGGGCACATATCTGGCATAACTACTGTGAGGGGGCACATAACAGGGCATAACTACTGTGAGGGGGCACATAATATGGCATAACTACTGTGAGGGGGGCAAATATCTGGCCATAACCACTATGAGGGAGCACATATCTGGCATAACTACTGTGAGGGGGCACATATCTGGCCATAACTACTGTGAGAGGGTATAGCTGCTGTGAGGGGCCACAAGGAGGACATAACTTTTGTGAAGGGGCCACAAGGTGGGCTTAATTACTGTGAGGGGCCACAATGTGGGCATTAGTACTGTGTGGTAGCACTTAGGGGAAATGTCCTAGATTACCCTGCCATACATTGGCATGGCTTATTTTTACAGGACCAGCACGGCACGCCCCCTGCTAGTGATTCACTGGTGCAGTCACTATCTCTTCCTTTTGTGATTATTCTTTTTTTTCTTCATCACCACAGAGACCTTGTTCTGGATCCAGTGGACATTACGCCAACGCCAGCAAAACTCTGGATGAGGTAGGAACAGATTTTATTAGTTAGGACTGGGTGAGTGTAGCCATACATTGGGCTTAGTGTAAAAAAAAAAATTGCCGCCTCTTATGAATGGGTATGAATTGTGTGTGTGTGCGGGGGGGATCCAAAGTTTGCACTGGGGCCGATAACACTCTAGTTACATCACTGCATGCAAATGTCATCTTGATTCTTAATGAAAGGGGTTTTACAAGTGTTTTTTTTTTTTACTGATGACCTATCCTCTAGCAATATTAAAACATTGTATGTGCAGATGCAGCAGAGTTAACAGTCACAGTCATAACGTGTTAACTCTGCTGCATTTGCATTTACATAGACTTGCACGAGGAACGTATTCCTGTCCAAAATATTTTCAGCACTTCAAATATGACAGCGGGGAGGGGGACAGGAGGATGCAAATAACAATGGAGAGTGAGACACTCCAGATGATGTGAAACTACAATTTCCAGCATACACCATTCATTACTATGAGAGTTTGTAGACGAGCAGAGCGAGTATGCATGCTGGGAGTTGTAGTTTCACAAGAGCTGGAGTGTCGGAAGTTGCCTACCACTGCACTAGGGGTACTCAACTGACAGATTGTGGGCGCCAGCTGTCCAGACCCCCGAATGCCATGATTTTAACTGTGTCTGCATCCTTATTACGGAGGTTGAACTAAATGCAATGGTGAAACAGGGGTGTCAGGATAAGGTGACTACCGTCACATACAAACAGGGATAGTGTAGTCCTTAAACTTCCCAGACCCTCTATCCCTACCTACCCTAGGCCTGTGATGGCTAACCTCCGGCACTCCATCTGTCGTAAAACTCCAACTCCCAAGATGCACACCTGCTTGGCTGTCCTCATAACTCCACAGAAATGAATGGAACATGCTGGGAGTCGTAGTATCACCACAGCTGGAGTGCCGGAGGTTAGCCATCACTGCCCTAGGCAGTGACCCCACAACTGGGTGACAGTCTCTATGTTGAAATAGATGTGAGGGCAACACACAAATAGGGAACATCAAATAGACAAACACTAAGAGAGAAGTCATATGGCAGAGATTTAAATGCAAGTCGAATAATAATGTACAGAAAAATGCCAGAGGCAAACAAGAAAATCAACACGCCAAAAAATAAAAAAACAGGAGAGCAATACAATATCAAACTGCCAGAAGACAAAAACGTAGTCACAATACCAATCCATAAATCCAAACCAGAGCAATCTTTAATCACAGCAAGGGAACAGTAGAGGAAGCCAGAGGACAAGAAATTCACTGGCACCTGCATACTCAGGTGCCAGCCTTAAATAGTGCGCCGAGAACAGCTGCCAGCTGTGCTTCCTGATGCTCTGGAGCCCCACCACTCCTCATCATTGGCTCAGTGCTCCGATCCCACAGCGGGTAGGTGCGATGCAGTGATGTCATCATGCCTGTTGTGCTGAGCCACAGACAGTAACAGCACAGACCTGCTCCATGCTGTTCATTTGGTGAATATTCATGTTGGAAGCACCCCTCTATGGAGGGCACTTAAAGGGAACCTGTCACCAGTTTCATGGTGTCCTAACTAAGGGCAACATAAATAAGTGACTGATTCTCTTAGAAAAATGCTGGATCACTTTCTTTAATTGACCCAGTCAATCTGCCAACATGTTGTATTGAAAAGCTCCAGCTCATAATGATGAGTCATGAATATTCATGAGCTCCTGACTCTCCCTGCCCACCTGCTGCTGATTGACAGTTTTTTCCATATGAATCAGCAGCCGGTGGGCAGGGGAGTGGCTATAGCTCTGAATTAAATATACACTGGACTCACTGACATCACGCTGGACTCATATCAGCTCATTAGCATGCGGCATGCGGCATCTTTGTGTGTATATTATGAGGTAACCATCTGTCACACCAGTAAGTGAATACATCTAAGGCACTTTTTAGTAGTTAAAGGATGCGGGAACCGCGCTCTAAATACAAAGTAAATGTCAGTGAGTCTCTCCTGCAAATATAGGGAAAAAATCCGGTAAAATGTCCAGTTAATGAAGATGGAAAGTTCACTGGACCAGGATGTTCATAAGATGTTTAAACAGTTCCCCTGCTACTGATCCATAAGTAGCATAACTGACCAAATTCCGGACCCAAAAGAGAGGTGAAAGCTGCTGGAAAATGTCAGTAATTCATCCACAGACACCTCCTGCTGATCCACAGATCTCGTGCTGAGTATCCAGCCTCTAAATCCAACCACCGAACCTTCAAAGGAATAAAGACAGATGGTGCAGTACCCTCGGTATCTTCAATAGTAAGGATTTTATTATACTTACAATCAAGAAGTTTAAAATTTGCACATAAAAAAGGCCCGACCCGGGTTTCGCTGTTCGCTTCGTCAGGGGCTGCGGTATACTGACCGCTGCAAACCACGAGTGGAAGTACTCTCCCACCCCGGAACTGAAACGGACTTCCGTAATCAGTCACATGTCAATCACAATGTCGGCTATTCAAACTATAAAAAGTGCATTCAAAATCACAAATAACAATCACATATAAATACAAATTCACATATAAATATAAATAGACATATAAAATGTTCAAGGTATAAAATTCAATATAAAAAAATCCATATATAAAAATTGAATATATAAAACGGAAATATAGATATCATCTGGATCAAGCCATACAGACTGATTTAATGTCCCACTCAATATTCAGCCCTCGCGGTTGTAAAGTGCCCATCTCAAAAATCCACTTCGCTTCTATTTTATTAATTTGTGTTGCGGGATTACCTCCTCGCCAATGTTGTTTAACCAGTTCAATACCACAAAATTTCAAACCACTGGGGTCTTTCTGGTGCACTCTCTTGAAATGGGCAGAGACACTATGCGTCTCTAAACCTTTTTTAATATTTCTAATATGCTCTGCCACCCTTACTTTGAGCTTCCTTAGAGTCCTACCTATATATTGGAGCCCACAAGGACATTCCAACATATAGATGACCCCCTTAGTTTCACAAGAAATGTTACCTTTAATTTTTAAGACAGTTGCATTGGAGGTAGACACAATCTCTTTTATCTTTGACTTTTTCTTTTCGTCCCTAGAGCGGTTCTTACAACAAGGGCAAAATCCGCACCATGTGAACACACTGCAGGATTTAATAGTGCTGGGAACCACCTTCACAAAACTATGTATAATACGATTCCTAACAATGGGGGCTCTTTTATAAATAAATGGTGGTTTCTTGGGGATAAGATCTCCAATAATACGGTCATTCTTCAGAACATTCCAGTTCTGATGTATAATCTTTCTAATTTGGGGGCAAATAGCAGAATAAGAAGTAGAAAAAGCAAATTGATATTTATCCCTCATGATTTCTTTCTGTTCCTTTGAATCATTATTTTTATTTATTAACATATCACTATCTAATTTTATTTCTTCCTTTTGCTCATATAATATTTCTTTTTTATATCCCTTTTCAATGAACCGATCTATGATAATGTTACTTTGATTGTCATAATCTTTAATATTGGTACAATTTCTTCTAATGCGTTTTAGTTGGCCTTTCGGTACATTACATAACCAAGGCTTATAGTGACAACTACTGCTTTCAATGTACCCATTACGGTCAGTTGGTTTAAAGTAGGTTTTGGTTACGATTTCATTCTCCTCTAGTCTAATTTCAAGGTCTAAAAAATGAATAACGGTGTTGCTTATATCTTCCGTGAATTTTATATTCCATTCGTTTAAATTCAAATGTGAAATGAAATCCAACAAACCCTCCTTTGTGCCATACCAAATGCCAACGCAGTCATCAATATATCTCCTCCAAAACTGGAGGCTGCCGCCCTCAGCGTCTCTTCCCAGGGCAGGGGAGATGGTAAAATGTTCCCAATATGACATAAAAAGATTTGCAAAACTAGGTGCAAATTTCGCACCCATCGCCACACCAGAAACCTGTAAATAATAATAATCGTCGTACCAAAAATAATTATGTCCCAAACAAAACCGTATACAATCCAGGATAAATGTTTTATGAGCCTCACTCATTCGTTCGTCACTATCCAAATAAAACCTAACTGCATCTATACCAATATTATTGGGTATTATAGTATATAATGATGTAACATCCAGTGTCATTAAAAGGGTATTTTCTGGGAATTTATCAAAAGCTTTTAACAATTCCAAAACATGCCCTGTATCTCTCAGATAATAGGGGGTGGTGGTAACAAAACGTTGTAAAAAAATATCTATATATTCAGAAACACGGCTGGTAATTGAGTCGATACCAGAGACTATCGGTCTACCTGGGGGGCGCTCTACATCCTTGTGTACCTTTGGCAAGTAATATATAGTTGGAGTTTTAGGATATAAGTTATTCAAATATTGATGTTCCTTCTGATTAAGGACACCTAGAGCTAGCCCTCTATCCAGAAGTATTTTTAATTCCTTCTTATAATCACTGACCGGATCTTTTTTTAGTCTCCTATATGTATTAACATTAGAGTTGAGCGAACACCTGGATGTTCGGGTTCGAGAAGTTCGGCCGAACATCCCGGAAATGTTCGGGTTCGGGATCCGAACCCGATCCGAACTTCGTCCCGAACCCGAACCCCATTGAAGTCAATGGGGACCCGAACTTTTCGGCACTAAAAAGGCTGTAAAACAGCCCAGGAAAGAGCTAGAGGGCTGCAAAAGGCAGCAACATGTAGGTAAATCCCCTGCAAACAAATGTGGATAGGGAAATGAATTAAAATAAAAATTAAATAAATAAAAATTAACCAAAATCAATTGGAGAGAGGTTCCATAGCAGAGAATCTGGCTTCCCGTCACCCACCACTGGAACAGTCCATTCTCAGATATTTAGGCCCCGGCACCCAGGCAGAGGAGAGAGGTCCCGTAACAGAGAATCTGTCTTCATGTCAGCAGAGAATTAGTCTGCATGTCATAGCAGAGAATGAGGCTTCACGTCAGCCACCACTGCAACAGTCCATTGGCATATATTTAGGCCCAGCACCCAGGCAGAGGAGGGAGGTCCCGTAACAGAGAATCTGTCTTCATGTCAGCAGAGAATTAGTCTGCATGTCATAGCAGAGAATGAGGCTTCACGTCAGCCACCACTGCAACAGTCCATTGGCATATATTTAGGCCCAGCACACACACAGGCAGAGGAGAGAGGTCCCGTAACAGAGAATCTGGCTTCATGTCAGCAGAGAATCAGTCTGCATGTCATAGCAGAGAATGAGGCTTCACGTCAGCCACCACTGCAACAGTCCATTGGCATATATTTAGGCCCAGCACACACACAGGCAGAGGAGAGAGGTCCCGTAACAGAGAATCTGGCTTCATGTCAGCAGAGAATCAGTCTGCATGTCATAGCAGAGAATGAGGCTTCACGTCAGCCACCACTGCAACAGTCCATTGGCATATATTTAGGCCCAGCACACACACAGGCAGAGGAGAGAGGTCCCGTAACAGAGGATCTGGCTTCATGTCAGCAGAGAATCAGTCTGCATGTCATAGCAGAGAATGAGGCTTCACGTCACCCACCACTGCAACAGTCCATTGGCATATATTTAGGCCTAGCACACAGGCAGAGCAGAGAGGTCCCGTAACAGACGATCTGGCTTCATGTCAGCAGAGAATCAGTCTGCATGTCATAGCAGAGAATGAGGCTTCACGTCAGCCCACCACTGCAACAGTCCATTGGCATATATTTAGGCCTAGCACACAGGCAGAGGCAGAGAGGTCCCGTAACAGACGATCTGGCTTCATGTCAGCAGAGAATCAGTCTGCATGTCATAGCAGAGAATGAGGCTTCACGTCAGCCACCACTGCAACAGTCCATTGGCATATATTTAGGCCTAGCACACAGGCAGAGGCAGAGAGGTCCCGTAACAGACGATCTGGCTTCATGTCAGCAGAGAATCAGTCTGCATGTCATAGCAGAGAATGAGGCTTCACGTCACCCACCACTGCAACAGTCCATTGGCATATATTTAGGCCTAGCACACAGGCAGAGGAGAGAGGTCCCGTAACAGAGCAATCTGGCTTCATGTCAGCAGAGAATCAGTCTGCATGTCATAGCAGAGAATCAGGCTTCACGTCAGCCACCACTGCAACAGTCCATTGTCATAAATTTAGGCCCAGCACCCAGGCAGAGGAGAGAGGTCCCGTAACAGACAATCTGGCTTCATGTCAGCAGAGAATTCAGTCTGCATGTCATAGCAGAGAATCAGGCTTCACGTCAGCCACCACTGCAACAGTCCATTGGCATATATTTAGGCCTAGCACACAGGCAGAGGAGAGGTTCATTCAACTTTGGGTAGCCTCGCAATATAATGGTAAAATGAAAATAAAAATAGGATTGAATGAGGAAGTGCCCTGGAGTCCAATAATATATGGTTATGGGGAGGTAGTTAATGTCTAATCTGGACAAGGGACGGACAGGTCCTGTGGGATCCATGCCTGGTTCATTTTTATGAACGTCAGCTTGTCCACATTGGCTGTAGACAGGCGGCTGCGTTTGTCTGTAATGACGCCCCCTGCCGTGCTGAATACACGTTCAGACAAAACGCTGGCTGCCGGGCAGGCCAGCACCTCCAAGGCATAAAAGGCTAGCTCTGGCCACGTGGACAATTTAGAGACCCAGAAGTTGAATGGGGCCGAACCATCAGTCAGTACGTGGAGGGGTGTGCACACGTACTGTTCCACCATGTTAGTGAAATGTTGCCTCCTGCTAACACGTTGCGTATCAGGTGGTGGTGCAGTTAGCTGTGGCGTGTTGACAAAAGTTTTCCACATCTCTGCCATGCTAACCCTGCCCTCAGAGGAGCTGGCCGTGACACAGCTGCCTTGGCGACCTCTTGCTCCTCCTCTGCCTTGGCCTTGGGCTTCCACTTGTTCCCCTGTGACATTTGGGAATGCTCTCAGTAGCGCGTCTACCAACGTGCGCTTGTACTCGCGCATCTTCCTATCACGCTCCAGTGCAGGAAGTAAGGTGGGCACATTGTCTTTGTAGCGTGGATCCAGCAGGGTGGCAACCCAGTAGTCCGCACAGGTTAAAATGTGGGCAACTCTGCTGTCGTTGCGCAGGCACTGCAGCATGTAGTCGCTCATGTGTGCCAGGCTGCCCAGGGGTAAGGACAAGCTGTCCTCTGTGGGAGGCGTATCGTCATCGTCCTGCCTTTCCCCCCAGCCACGCACCAGTGATGGACCCGAGCTGCGTTGGGTGCCACCCCGCTGTGACCATGCTTCATCCTCATCCTCCTCCACCTCCTCCTCATCCTCGTCCTCCTCGTCCTCCAGTAGTGGGCCCTGGCTGGCCACATTTGTACCTGGCCTCTGCTGTTGCCAAAAACCTCCCTCTGAGTCACTTCGAAGAGACTGGCCTGAAAGTGCTAAAAATGACCCCTCTTCCTCCTCCTCCTCCTCCTCCTCCTGGGCCACCTCCTCTTCCATCATCGCCCTAAGTGTTTTCTCAAGGAGACATAGAAGTGGTATTGTAACGCTGATAACGGTGTCATCGCCACTGGCCATGTTGGTGGAGTACTCGAAACAGCGCAACAGGGCACACAGGTCTCGCATGGAGGCCCAGTCATTGGTGGTGAAGTGGTGCTGTTCTGTAGTGCGACTGACCCGTGCGTGCTGCAGCTGAAACTCCACTATGGCCTGCTGCTGCTCGCACAGTCTGTCCAGCATGTGCAAGGTGGAGTTCCACCTGGTGGGCACGTCGCATATGAGGCGGTGAGCGGGAAGGCCGAAGTTACGCTGTAGCGCAGACAGGCGAGCAGCAGGCAGGATGTGAACGCCGGAAGCGCGAACAGACGGCCCGCACTTTATGCAGCAGCTCTGACATGTCGGGGTAGTTGTGAATGAACTTCTGCACCACCAAATTCAGCACATGCGCCAAGCAAGGGATGTGCGTCAAATTGGCTAGTCCCAGAGCTGCAACGAGATTTCGCCCATTATCACACACCACCAGGCCGGGCTTGAGGCTCACCGGCAGCAACCACTCGTCGGTCTGTTGTTCAATACCCCGCCACAACTCCTGTGCGGTGTGGGGCCTGTCCCCCAAACATATGAGTTTCAGAATGGCCTGCTGACGTTTACCCCGGGCTGTGCTGAAGTTGGTGGTGAAGGTGTGTGGCTGACTGGATGAGCAGGTGGAAGAAGAGGAGGAGGAAGCCGAGAAGGAGGAGGTGGCAACAGGAGGCAAAGAATGTTGCCCTGCGATCCTTGGCGGCGGAAGGACGTGCGCCAAACAGCTCTCCGCCTGGGGCCCAGCTGCCACTACATTTACCCAGTGTGCAGTTAGGGAGATATAGCGTCCCTGGCCGTGCTTACTGGTCCACGTATCTGTGGTTAGGTGGACCTTGCTACAGATGGCGTTGCGCAGTGCACACTTGATTTTATCGGATACTTGGTTGTGCAGGGAAGGCACGGCTCTCTTGGAGAAGTAGTGCCGGCTGGGAACAACATACTGTGGGACAGCAAGCGACATGAGCTGTTTGAAGCTGTCTGTGTCCACCAGCCTAAATGACAGCATTTCATAGGCCAGTAGTTTAGAAATGCTGGCATTCAGGGCCAGGGATCGAGGGTGGCTAGGTGGGAATTTACGCTTTCTATCAAATGTTTGTGAGATGGAGAGCTGAACGCTGGCGTGTGACATGGTTGAGACGCTTGGTGACGGAGGTGGTGGTGGTGGTGTTGGTGGTACATCCCCTGTTTGCTGGGCGGCAGGTGCCAACGTTCCTCCAGAGGCGGAGGAAGAGGCCGAGGCGGCAGCAGCAGAATAGGCCGAGGCGGCAGCAGCAGAAGAGGTAGCAGGGGGAGCCTGAGTGACTTCCTTGGTTTTAAGGTGTTTACTCCACTGCAGTTCATGCTTTGCATGCAGGTGCCTGGTCATGCAGGTTGTGCTCAGGTTCAGAACGTTAATGCCTCGCTTCAGGCTCTGATGGCACAGCGTGCAAACCACTCGGGTCTTGTCGTCAGCACATTGTTTGAAGAAGTGCCATGCCAGGGAACTCCTTGAAGCTGCCTTTGGGGTGCTCGGTCCCAGATGGCGGCGGTCAGTAGCAGGCGGAGTCTCTTGGCGGCGGGTGTTCTGCTTTTGCCCACTGCTCCCTCTTTTGCTACGCTGTTGGCTCGGTCTCACCACTGCCTCTTCCTCCGAACTGTGAAAGTCAGTGGCACGACCTTCATTCCATGTGGGGTCTAGGACCTCATCGTCCCCTGCATCGTCTTCCACCCAGTCTTGATCCCTGACCTCCTGTTCAGTCTGCACACTGCAGAAAGACGCAGCAGTTGGCACCTGTGTTTCGTCATCATCAGAGACATGCTGAGGTGGTATTCCCATGTCCTCATCATCAGGAAACATAAGTGGTTGTGCGTCAGTGCATTCTATGTCTTTCACCGCTGGGGAAGGGCTAGGTGGATGCCCTTGGGAAACCCTGCCAGCGGAGTCTTCAAACAGCATAAGAGACTGCTGCATAACTTGAGGCTGAGACAGTTTCCCTGGTATGCATGGGGGTGATGTGACAGACTGATGGGGTTGGTTTTCAGGCGCCATCTGTGCGCTTTCTGCAGAAGACTGGGTGGGAGATAATGTGAACGTGCTGGATCCACTGTCGGCCACCCAATTGACTAATGCCTGTACCTGCTCAGGCCTTACCATCCTTAGAACGGCATTGGGCCCCACCATATATCGCTGTAAATTCTGGCGGCTACTGGGACCTGAGGTAGTTGGTACACTAGGACGTGTGGATGTGGCAGAACGGCCACGTCCTCTCCCAGCACCAGAGGGTCCACTAACACCACCACGACCATGTCCACGTCCGCGTCCCTTACTAGATGTTTTTCTCATTGTTATGGTTCACCACAACAACAAATATATTATTTGGCCCAATGTATTGTATTCAAATTCAGCGGGATATAAATTTGAGGCCTAGTATTTAGGCGCTGGGTGACCGGTATGGATTTAGTGACAGAATTAGACTTGGAAATGCACAGAAGCGTGTGTGTGAAGTTATTCTGAATGACCCTATGTGCACCTTGAATATTATATACCCTTTTAGGGATAGATTTCAAATAGCTCTGATATAGCAGGAACCACTAAATTATGAAATTGCTAAATTGGGAATTGTATTTCAACCCAGAACAAAAAATGTGCTTTGACGGACACTAAATATCTTGCCCAGCAACAACAGTACAGCGGTAACGAGAGATTTAGCAGGATATAAATTTGAGGCCTAGTATTTAGGCGCTGGGTGACAGGTATGGGTTTAGTGACAGAATTAGACTTGGAAATACACAGTAGCGGGTGTGTGTGAAGTTATTCTGAATGACCCTATGTGCACCTTGAATATTATATACCCTTTTAGGGATAGATTTCAAATAGCTCTGATATAGCAGAAACCACTAAATTATGAAATTGCTAAATTGGGAATTGTATTTCAACCCAGAACAAAAAATGTGCTTTGACGGACACTAAATATCTTTCCCAGCAACAACAGTACAGCGGTAACGAGAGATTTAGCAGGATATAAATTTGAGGCCTAGTATTTAGGCGCTGGGTGACAGGTATGGGTTTAGTGACAGAATTAGACTTGGAAATACACAGTAGCGGGTGTGTGTGAAGTTATTCTGAATGACCCAATGTGCACCTTGAATATTATATACCCTTTTAGGGATAGATTTCAAATAGCTCTGATATAGCAGAAACCACTAAATTATGAAATTGCTAAATTGGGAATTGTATTTCAACCCAGAACAAAAAATGTGCTTTGACGGACACTAAATAACTTTCCCAGCTACAACAGGACAGCGGTAACGAGAGATTTAGCAGGATATAAATTTGAGGCCTAGTATTTAGGCGCTGGGTGACAGGTATGGGTTTAGTGACAGAATTAGACTTGGAAATACACAGTAGCGGGTGTGTGTGAAGTTATTCTGAATGACCCAATGTGCACCTTGAATATTATATACCCTTTTAGGGATAGATTTCAAATAGCTCTGATATAGCAGAAACCACTAAATTATGAAATTGCTAAATTGGGAATTGTACTTCAACCCAGAACAAAAAATGTGCTTTGACGGACACTAAATAACTTTCCCAGCTACAACAGGACAGCGGTAACGAGAGATTTAGCAGGATATAAATTTGAGGCCTAGTATTTAGGCGCTGGGTGACAGGTATGGGTTTAGTGACAGAATTAGACTTGGAAATACACAGTAGCGGGTGTGTGTGAAGTTATTCTGAATGACCCAATGTGCACCTTGAATATTATATACCCTTTTAGGGATAGATTTCAAATAGCTCTGATATAGCAGAAACCACTAAATTATGAAATTGCTAAATTGGGAATTGTACTTCAACCCAGAACAAAAAATGTGCTTTGACGGACACTAAATAACTTTCCCAGCTACAACAGGACAGCGGTAACGAGAGATTTAGCAGGATATAAATTTGAGGCCTAGTATTTAGGCGCTGGGTGACAGGTATGGGTTTAGTGACAGAATTAGACTTGGAAATACACAGTAGCGGGTGTGTGTGAAGTTATTCTGAATGACCCAATGTGCACCTTGAATATTATATACCCTTTTAGGGATAGATTTCAAATAGCTCTGATATAGCAGAAACCACTAAATTATGAAATTGCTAAATTGGGAATTGTATTTCAACCCAGAACAAAAAATGTGCTTTGACGGACACTAAATAACTTTCCCAGCTACAACAGGACAGCGGTAACGAGAGATTTAGCAGGATATAAATTTGAGGCCTAGTATTTAGGCGCTGGGTGACAGGTATGGGTTTAGTGACAGAATTAGACTTGGAAATACACAGTAGCGGGTGTGTGTGAAGTTATTCTGAATGACCCAATGTGCACCTTGAATATTATATACCCTTTTAGGGATAGATTTCAAATAGCTCTGATATAGCAGAAACCACTAAATTATGAAATTGCTAAATTGGGAATTGTATTTCAACCCAGAACAAAAAATGTGCTTTGACGGACACTAAATAACTTTCCCAGCTACAACAGGACAGCGGTAACGAGAGATTTAGCAGGATATAAATTTGAGGCCTAGTATTTAGGCGCTGGGTGACAGGTATGGGTTTAGTGACAGAATTAGACTTGGAAATACACAGTAGCGGGTGTGTGTGAAGTTATTCTGAATGACCCAATGTGCACCTTGAATATTATATACCCTTTTAGGGATAGATTTCAAATAGCTCTGATATAGCAGAAACCACTAAATTATGAAATTGCTAAATTGGGAATTGTATTTCAACCCAGAACAAAAAATGTGCTTTGACGGACACTAAATAACTTTCCCAGCTACAACAGGACAGCGGTAACGAGAGATTTAGCAGGATATAAATTTGAGGCCTAGTATTTAGGCGCTGGGTGACAGGTATGGGTTTAGTGACAGAATTAGACTTGGAAATACACAGTAGCGGGTGTGTGTGAAGTTATTCTGAATGACCCAATGTGCACCTTGAATATTATATACCCTTTTAGGGATAGATTTCAAATAGCTCTGATATAGCAGAAACCACTAAATTATGAAATTGCTAAATTGGGAATTGTACTTCAACCCAGAACAAAAAATGTGCTTTGACGGACACTAAATAACTTTCCCAGCTACAACAGGACAGCGGTAACGAGAGATTTAGCAGGATATAAATTTGAGGCCTAGTATTTAGGCGCTGGGTGACAGGTATGGGTTTAGTGACAGAATTAGACTTGGAAATACACAGTAGCGGGTGTGTGTGAAGTTATTCTGAATGACCCAATGTGCACCTTGAATATTATATACCCTTTTAGGGATAGATTTCAAATAGCTCTGATATAGCAGAAACCACTAAATTATGAAATTGCTAAATTGGGAATTGTACTTCAACCCAGAACAAAAAATGTGCTTTGACGGACACTAAATAACTTTCCCAGCTACAACAGGACAGCGGTAACGAGAGATTTAGCAGGATATAAATTTGAGGCCTAGTATTTAGGCGCTGGGTGACAGGTATGGGTTTAGTGACAGAATTAGACTTGGAAATACACAGTAGCGGGTGTGTGTGAAGTTATTCTGAATGACCCAATGTGCACCTTGAATATTATATACCCTTTTAGGGATAGATTTCAAATAGCTCTGATATAGCAGAAACCACTAAATTATGAAATTGCTAAATTGGGAATTGTACTTCAACCCAGAACAAAAAATGTGCTTTGACGGACACTAAATAACTTTCCCAGCTACAACAGGACAGCGGTAACGAGAGATTTAGCAGGATATAAATTTGAGGCCTAGTATTTAGGCGCTGGGTGACAGGTATGGGTTTAGTGACAGAATTAGACTTGGAAATACACAGTAGCGGGTGTGTGTGAAGTTATTCTGAATGACCCAATGTGCACCTTGAATATTATATACCCTTTTAGGGATAGATTTCAAATAGCTCTGATATAGCAGAAACCACTAAATTATGAAATTGCTAAATTGGGAATTGTACTTCAACCCAGAACAAAAAATGTGCTTTGACGGACACTAAATAACTTTCCCAGCTACAACAGGACAGCGGTAACGAGAGATTTAGCAGGATATAAATTTGAGGCCTAGTATTTAGGCGCTGGGTGACAGGTATGGGTTTAGTGACAGAATTAGACTTGAAAATACACAGTAGCGGGTGTGTGTGAAGTTATTCTGAATGACCCAATGTGCACCTTGAATATTATATACCCTTTTAGGGATAGATTTCAAATAGCTCTGATATAGCAGAAACCACTAAATTATGAAATTGCTAAATTGGGAATTGTACTTCAACCCAGAACAAAAAATGTGCTTTGACGGACACTAAATAACTTTCCCAGCTACAACAGGACAGCGGTAACGAGAGATTTAGCGGGATATAAATTTGAGGCCTAGTATTTAGGCGCTGGGTGACCGGTATGGATTTAGTGACAGAATTAGACTGGGATATGGCCAAAAAATAACCACACTATTGCTGGTTAAATGCACTTGGTGACGGGCGCAGCTTGCCCCTGATGTAGTATATGGCCAAAAAATGAACAGACTATTGCTGGTTAAATGCACTTGGTGTCACAGCTTGACCAACCACACTACTGAGGGTTAAATGCACTTGGTGACGGGCGCAGCTTGCCCCTGATGTAGTATATGGCCAAAAAATAAACAGACTATTGCTGGTTAAATGCACTTGGTGTGACAGCTTCACCCTGATGTAGGCTTTAGCCAGAAAACAACCACACCATTGAGGGTTAAATGCACTTGGTGACAGGCGCAGCTTGCCCCTGATTTTGTATATGGCCAAAAAATGAACAGACTATTGCTGGTTAAATGCACTTGGTGTGACAGCTTCACCCTGATGTAGGCTTTAGCCAAAAAACAACCACACCATTGAGGGTTAAATGCACTTGGTGACAGGCGCAGCTTGCCCCTGATTTTGTATATGGCCAAAAAATGAACAGACTATTGCTGGTTAAATGCACTTGGTGTGACAGCTTCACCCTGATGTAGGCTTTAGCCAAAAAACAACCACACCATTGAGGGTTAAATGCACTTGGTGACAGGCGCAGCTTGCCCCTGATTTTGTATATGGCCAAAAAATGAACAGACTATTGCTGGTTAAATGCACTTGGTGTGACAGCTTCACCCTGATGTAGGCTTTAGCCAAAAAACAACCACACCATTGAGGGTTAAATGCACTTGGTGACAGGCGCAGCTTGCCCCTGATTTTGTATATGGCCAAAAAATGAACAGACTATTGCTGGTTAAATGCACTTGGTGTGACAGCTTCACCCTGATGTAGGCTTTAGCCAAAAAACAACCACACCATTGAGGGTTAAATGCACTTGGTCGCAGCTTGTGCTGGCGCACCACAAGACACAAAATGGCCGCCGATCACCCCAGAAAAATGTGACTGACAAACGGTCTGGGCAGCCTAAAAACAGTGAGCAATTGAGGATCAGCAGCTCAATGATCCACAGCTGCAGATCGATCAGTTAATCAAGTCCTTTGGAGGAGTTAATCTGCCTAATCTCGCCCTACTGTCGCAGCCGCAACCTCTCCCTACGCTAATCAGAGCAGAGTGACGGGCGGCGCTATGTGACTCCAGCTTAAATAGAGGCTGGGTCACATGGTGCTCTGGCCAATCACAGCCATGCCAATAGTAGGCATGGCTGTGATGGCCTCTTGGGGCAAGTAGTATGACGCTTGTTGATTGGCTGCTTTGCAGCCTTTCAAAAAGCGCCAAGAAAGCGTCACAAAAGCGCGAAGAAAGCGACGAACACCGAACCCGAACCCGGACTTTTACGAAAATGTCCGGGTTCGGGTCCGTGTCACGGACACCCCAAAATTCGGTACGAACCCGAACTATACAGTTCGAGTTCGCTCATCCCTACCAATAACCAATATGAAAATCAAATGGATATGAGTAATAAGAAAGAGGCACGAGCCTACCCTAATGAGAGAATTGACAATAGTGTCCATGATGAAAATTTTCCACACAAGTTAGTAAATGGAAAAACACCACAAATACCACAAAAGAAGGACGATACACCGAGAAAGAAAAAAAGAGAAACAGAGGCAACAGGGGAGGACAGAGACACAATAAGCCCCGATGCAAAGAAGGGCAGGGGGAATCATTAGGAATATACAACCTAAGTTCTCATGTTCTATCGTCTGATGAGCGGTCGGTCCTCAATAAGGGTCTCAAGTTTGCCCCCACTTACTGGGGTAACAAGTTTGAGACCTATTTGGACCTACATCGTTTCATCAGAAAATTGAACATTCGCAAATATCTTACGAGTAACACTATTAAAAACCCCCAAACAGATGGAACAGGGATTTACACAGACCTTAGGAATAAATCTACCTTCTACCCAGATAACAAAGAAAATGAATGTATTGAGGCTTTTAAACAAGGGGTTCTGAAGGGGCTTGATCAAATAGATACAAGGGGCATGAAATATAATAATTTGAGCAAAAAAGAAAAAGCGTCTTTGAAGAGTTTAGAACAAAATAACCAAATAATAATTAAGCCGGCCGATAAAGGGGGAGGGATAGTGGTATTAAATATAGCAGATTACAATGCTGAAATGCAAAGAATTTTGAGTGATGTTAATACATATAGGAGACTAAAAAAAGATCCGGTCAGTGATTATAAGAAGGAATTAAAAATACTTCTGGATAGAGGGCTAGCTCTAGGTGTCCTTAATCAGAAGGAACATCAATATTTGAATAACTTATATCCTAAAACTCCAACTATATATTACTTGCCAAAGGTACACAAGGATGTAGAGCGCCCCCCAGGTAGACCGATAGTCTCTGGTATCGACTCAATTACCAGCCGTGTTTCTGAATATATAGATATTTTTTTACAACGTTTTGTTACCACCACCCCCTATTATCTGAGAGATACAGGGCATGTTTTGGAATTGTTAAAAGCTTTTGATAAATTCCCAGAAAATACCCTTTTAATGACACTGGATGTTACATCATTATATACTATAATACCCAATAATATTGGTATAGATGCAGTTAGGTTTTATTTGGATAGTGACGAACGAATGAGTGAGGCTCATAAAACATTTATCCTGGATTGTATACGGTTTTGTTTGGGACATAATTATTTTTGGTACGACGATTATTATTATTTACAGGTTTCTGGTGTGGCGATGGGTGCGAAATTTGCACCTAGTTTTGCAAATCTTTTTATGTCATATTGGGAACATTTTACCATCTCCCCTGCCCTGGGAAGAGACGCTGAGGGCGGCAGCCTCCAGTTTTGGAGGAGATATATTGATGACTGCGTTGGCATTTGGTATGGCACAAAGGAGGGTTTGTTGGATTTCATTTCACATTTGAATTTAAACGAATGGAATATAAAATTCACGGAAGATATAAGCAACACCGTTATTCATTTTTTAGACCTTGAAATTAGACTAGAGGAGAATGAAATCGTAACCAAAACCTACTTTAAACCAACTGACCGTAATGGGTACATTGAAAGCAGTAGTTGTCACTATAAGCCTTGGTTATGTAATGTACCGAAAGGCCAACTAAAACGCATTAGAAGAAATTGTACCAATATTAAAGATTATGACAATCAAAGTAACATTATCATAGATCGGTTCATTGAAAAGGGATATAAAAAAGAAATATTATATGAGCAAAAGGAAGAAATAAAATTAGATAGTGATATGTTAATAAATAAAAATAATGATTCAAAGGAACAGAAAGAAATCATGAGGGATAAATATCAATTTGCTTTTTCTACTTCTTATTCTGCTATTTGCCCCCAAATTAGAAAGATTATACATCAGAACTGGAATGTTCTGAAGAATGACCGTATTATTGGAGATCTTATCCCCAAGAAACCACCATTTATTTATAAAAGAGCCCCCATTGTTAGGAATCGTATTATACATAGTTTTGTGAAGGTGGTTCCCAGCACTATTAAATCCTGCAGTGTGTTCACATGGTGCGGATTTTGCCCTTGTTGTAAGAACCGCTCTAGGGACGAAAAGAAAAAGTCAAAGATAAAAGAGATTGTGTCTACCTCCAATGCAACTGTCTTAAAAATTAAAGGTAACATTTCTTGTGAAACTAAGGGGGTCATCTATATGTTGGAATGTCCTTGTGGGCTCCAATATATAGGTAGGACTCTAAGGAAGCTCAAAGTAAGGGTGGCAGAGCATATTAGAAATATTAAAAAAGGTTTAGAGACGCATAGTGTCTCTGCCCATTTCAAGAGAGTGCACCAGAAAGACCCCAGTGGTTTGAAATTTTGTGGTATTGAACTGGTTAAACAACATTGGCGAGGAGGTAATCCCGCAACACAAATTAATAAAATAGAAGCGAAGTGGATTTTTGAGATGGGCACTTTACAACCGCGAGGGCTGAATATTGAGTGGGACATTAAATCAGTCTGTATGGCTTGATCCAGATGATATCTATATTTCCGTTTTATATATTCAATTTTTATATATGGATTTTTTTATATTGAATTTTATACCTTGAACATTTTATATGTCTATTTATATTTATATGTGAATTTGTATTTATATGTGATTGTTATTTGTGATTTTGAATGCACTTTTTATAGTTTGAATAGCCGACATTGTGATTGACATGTGACTGATTACGGAAGTCCGTTTCAGTTCCGGGGTGGGAGAGTACTTCCACTCGTGGTTTGCAGCGGTCAGTATACCGCAGCCCCTGACGAAGCGAACAGCGAAACCCGGGTCGGGCCTTTTTTATGTGCAAATTTTAAACTTCTTGATTGTAAGTATAATAAAATCCTTACTATTGAAGATACCGAGGGTACTGCACCATCTGTCTTTATTCCTTTGAAGGTTCGGTGGTTGGATTTAGAGGCTGGATACTCAGCACGAGATCTGTGGATCAGCAGGAGGTGTCTGTGGATGAATTACTGACATTTTCCAGCAGCTTTCACCTCTCTTTTGGGTCCGGAATTTGGTCAGTTATGCTACTTATGGATCAGTAGCAGGGGAACTGTTTAAACATCTTATGAACATCCTGGTCCAGTGAACTTTCCATCTTCATTAACTGGACATTTTACCGGATTTTTTCCCTATATTTGCAGGAGAGACTCACTGACATTTACTTTGTATTTAGAGCGCGGTTCCCGCATCCTTTAACTTTATATACTTTAGGAGTTTGACCCTACTCCCTTAAGGGCACCGCTGCTATTGTCTATTTCCATACCAGTTAACACTATATTTTTTCACTTTTTAGTAGTTAATGATTGTATATAATTAGTTAGATTATAATCAAATATCCACATGACAGGTTCTCTTTAAGGGGTCTTCACTGTGTGTTGTGAACACTAAAGGGATCATACTTTGTGGGAGGAACTTAAAGGGATTCACTGTGTAGGGACATTTAATGAGGCCTTATTTTGTGTGGCATCATTGTTTGTGGGGGCCACTTAAGGGGATATCAAACTGTGTGGGGGCACTTAAGAGGACATCACTCAGTGTGGGGGAAAATTGGGGCTCATACTGTGTGGGGGGCACCAAAGAATTACCCTATGCGGGAAGGGGGGGGGATTAGGATGCATATTTAGTATTGCTTGAGTACCCCTGATATAAACTATTTCAACAGGATGTAGTACGTTTTTTTTGAAGGTTTTACTTAATAGATCACATGCACTAACAATCTGCCCATCAATCTGCACACTCGTTCATCAGGTGATCCAGTCGTTCATGCAGGCACATCAATGATTGTTTCCGGGCAGAAAATCGTGCGGTCCAAACTGCTATCTGCTGCCTAGAAACAATGATTCTGTATGGGTGATGATGGATCGCAATAGCTACCTCATACAGTGAAGGAGATCACTGCATGTAAATACAGCAGTCTCCTTCACTGAACGAGCAGACGACTGTCGGGAAAGAACGCTTCCTACGCGTTCCTAGGCGACAATCAGCTGTTTCATTGTGCTGTGTAAACCTGTCTTGAAGCGACAGGGATACATTAAATATATACTGCATACTATTAACTAAACAATAGAATTGTAGACCATCTGATGCAACCAAGAAATCAATATGGAGGAAAACCATTTAAAGAAAACCAAATCCACAGAATAGGGGATGAGTCTGATTGACTGGGATATGACATCTGGGGCTCCTGGCAATCACTAGAATGGGGGCACGGGTTTCCCCGCTTGAGTAGAGAAACAAATGTATGCATGTACCGTATACTGTTCATAGGAGATACATTGCTGTCATGCGACAGGCCCTTCAACTATTTCTAGCTCCAAACCCCACAACCATTTTAGGGCTGTATTGCACCAACAGATTATCTGAACAATATCTGTCCAATCAGACCAATGATTGGCGTGTATAACAAAAGATCTGTGTGTGTAAACCACCATCTGACCAATGATTGGTCAGAAAATCTGTCAGATAATCTGTTGATGTCATACTGCCCTTATAGTCAAAGGATCCCAACAATCATATGGTCATTGTGGTGAAAGGAAAAGAGATGTTATCTCTAAAAGTTATATTCTACCAGTGAAAAGGTACAATAAGTTATGGAAATGCAGCTATATGGAATAGTAATGGATAATAAGAGAAGTGTTCATTTTAGATTAAGGAAAAGTTTAAACATTTTTAAACTTTTTTTTTTTGGGGGGGGGGCAAAATATACAAGAATATTTGTAATAACAGTATAGCTCCAGGGTGGTTGTGGTGTGCAGTCAGTCAGCCTGTTTCATGTGATTTTTTAAAGGGAGTCTGTCACCTAATCTGAGCCTTTTAGACCACTCAGATCAGGTTATAGATTCCTGTGCCCACATTAGAATGTTACCTTTATCTATGCTGTCCCTCACCGAAATCATCCAAAAAAGACTTTTAAAACTTATGCTAATGAGGTCCGGCAAGTACCCAGGGGCGGCGTTACTGCAGCAAGTGCCCAGAAAACCACACCTCATTTGGCCCTCTGGCCCGCCCTCCTTTCCTATTATTACCTCCTCCTCTCCCTCACAAATCTTGCGCCTGTGCCGCTCCACACTTGTCCTGCACCTGCGCACTGCTGTGCCCATTATGGGCAGAGGAACAGGGAGTTGGACTGTGCATGCGCCGGTCCGTAGCTCGAAATCCAGCGGGCGGAAGTAACCAGCCGCTGCAGAGGACTGCAGTGAAGCCAAAGAAGGGGCAGGTAGGTGCAGCAGCGTCTTTCCTCTAGCAGGCACGAGATTTGTGAGGGAGAGGGCGGGCCAGAAGGGTGAAATAGGTGTGGTTTTCTCAGCATATTGTAAAACATACACTGTATGTAAAACATACACTGTATGCAATAGTTTCTACCTTAAAAGGTTTTGATAGCAATTTTCTATTCCTGCTTTATAGAAGTGTTCCTTTAAAATAAGTTTATTACAAAGTATCCCTCTGCCTGGAACCCTAGCATTCATCAGTGATTTGTAAGGGGAGCTGGAAGTAGTTATTTTCTTTCCTGCAGCACCCCCAGAGCAGAAATGAAGCATTCCCTTACGTCCTCAACAGCAGCACAGATGGGGGTTAACTGCCCCTGTGGACTGGTAGGACCGGCAGAATTTTAATGAGCCCAAGAACCAATAAACGATCTTCAGCTCCCTGAAAGGGAGGAGATCACCCCCCAGCCCACCGTGTTTTTTTCTGTCCTCTGGACAGGTGGACTGGCGTGTCGCTCCCTCTCTGGGAGCTGAAGATTGCTTAAGGGTTCCTTTTTCCCTCCTTAAAGCTTAGCTCGCTTTCTATGGATCTCAGTGCCTTTATTTTAGGCCTGATCATGGCGATTTCGGTCTGGGGTACCGTTGGGGAGGGGGGCGTCCCCTCCCCTCTTCTTTCATCATCTGTAGACGGTCCTCCGTTCCTCCGTTACCGCATGTGTGCGGCGCTATGGGCGCCGCCATTTTCCGGAAGTGACGCGCCCTAGGTGCGCTACGTCACTTCCGGTTTTCCGAAGCGATGCAGTGATGTATAAAACTCACCTTTCTTTAAACTGGCTCCCTAGAATGACATCCTGGACTTAGGAATTAGTCTGGGGAGACAATTTTTCGTTTAGGTAGAGCCAGTATAGGCTCTGGTTTTTCTGAGTGCTTGCTTTGGCAGCACATATACAAAAAAAAAAAAAAAAAAGGGAGTGGTGCTGATCTCGTTTCAGGAACCCGCCCATTGGGCGGGGTTTCCTCCTTTTAAGCGCCCAGAGCCCATCAGTCAGTGCTCTGGTTGCGTTGCTTTCACAAGTTAGCTCCAGAGCTCTCCTGTGCTTTGTGATATTCCTGCAGTATTGCTTTGCTTGGGTTTTGTACTTCCTCTTCTTTCAGCTCTATTTCTTCTAGTGCTGGTGGGCCCCCTTAAGGTCTGGTTTTCTCCACCTCCTGATGTTGTAAGTGTTATGACCTGTTTTGTTTCTTCCATTACAGACTATGGCTTCCCCTAAGGAGGATCAGTGGAAGGCTGGGGCCAAGAGGAAGCATTTGGCATGTTACGAATGTAACACACCCCTAGTTGACAGCTGTCCTTACTCCAGATGTGAGAGTTGTCGCACGGCATCCACGGAACCCACGATGCAGGAGATGTTCCAATGGACCAAGACATACGTGGATGATTCCATCAAGGGAGTAGTTCAGCTACTTAATGAGAGGCTACCAGGTCCCTCTCAGACTCCCATGGAGGTGGTCGCACCGGTCGAAAGACCTACCCCCTGTTCAGTGGGGTCTTCTTCTTCTGAGGAAGAAGAATCTACTTCTTGCTTTTTTCCTCCAGAAAAGACGCAGAAGTTACTCAAGTCCATCAGGTCGGGGGACCAGGATGTTGACATGGGGGAGTCCTCCGATCCCGCCGGTTGGACACAGCATGTCTTTAGAGCGGATGAGACCCTCCTCTCTGTGATGCGCACAGAGTGGAAAAAGCCTGAGAAGGGTCCAGTGCTTACCAGAAAATTCAGACTCATTTACCCGATGGCTAAACCCTTTGTGGAATCGTGGGGTTCCGTTCCCAAGGTGGACATGGCTATAGCCAAGTTGTCCCGGTGCACTCTAGTCCCTGCAGACGATGGGTCTAGCCTGCAGTACCCTCTAGACCGGAGGGCAGAGTGCACCCTTAGGAGGGGTTACGCGGCGGCCGCTGCCTCCGCATCTACTTCCATTGCGGCCACTGAGGTAGCCACCTATCTACGCTCTAGGCTTAATCAAATCCAGACGGATGTGGACCAGAGCGTATCAAGAGACGACATCCTGGCAGCCTTCAAGTCAGCCAACCTGGCTATGGACTTTTTAGTTGATTCCTCCCAGATGCAGCTAAAGCTGGCCGCCAAAACTATGGCCCTAGTTTCAGCTGCCCGCAGACCACTCTGGCTGAAACCGTGGATCGCGGATAACGCATCCAAGTTTAACCTTTGTGGGCTCCCCTTCGAACCAGATAGGTTATTCGGGTCCGAATTGGACAAAATAATGGAGGGGCTCTCCGATAAAAAAGGGAAGAGCCTCCCCCAGCAGCCCTTTCGGGGACGCCCCAGACAGCAAAAGAAGGGCGGAGGTCGTTCTGGGCAGCAGTCTAGGCGCAGAGATTGGGGGGGGCCGTCTCGTAAATATCCGAGACGCCCCCGCAAACCCACCAGGGAGGCAAAACCCTCCTGACTATGGGCCTCCTCGAGGCTCTTGGATAAGCCCTGCTGCCCCTGCAGTGTCTCCTCTAGATTTTCCCGTACCCCTCCCCCAGATTCCCGTGGGGGGCCGTCTTACCCACTTCAAAGACTCTTGGAGCCGGTTGATTGCAGACCCCTGGGTCCAGGACATAGTTTCCGCCGGGTACCGGGTAGATCTTATCTCTCTCCCCCCAGAGAGATTCATCGCCACACGAAGCTTCGGGTCTGCCAAACAGGTGGTCCTAGAATCTTACATTCAGGACTATATTTCCAAGGGAGCCCTGGAGGAGGTACCGGCAGGGGAGAGGGGCCTAGGGATTTATTCACCAGTGTTCCTGGTTCCCAAGAAGACAGGAGATCTCCGGATGATCATCGATTTGAGATTCCTCAATCGATTTATAAGGAAAACAAGGTTTCGCATGGAAACCATAAGGTCAGTCAGCCATATCCTCAATCTTGGGGACGTCATGGCTACTCTGAACCTCAAGGATGCGTACCTTCACATTCCGATCCATTCCGCTTCCCAGAAACTCCTCAGGATCGCGGTCCAGATCTCAGGGGTTTGCAGGCACTTTCAGTTCGCCGTGCTTCCCTTCGGAATCTCTTCTGCCCCCCTCATCTTCACCAAGGTGGTGGTTTCGGTGGTGGCAGCTTTGAGACTCCAAGGTCTGACTATTATTCCTTATCTGGACGATTGGCTTTTCATAGCCTCTTCAGTTCCGATCCTTACCCACCATCTTCAGGTCGCAGTCTCCTTTCTCTTCCGCCTAGGCTGGATTATCAACTGGCAGAAGTCGAATGTGAGCCCATCGACTTCAATCCATTACTTAGGATTCGTGGTTGACTCTGTGGAGATGTCCCTCCGGTTGACTTCAGAAAGGAGAGCGCGGATTCAGGACCTGGCAAAGGTCCTTTATGTCCCTCGTCGAGTCTCTATCCGGACTCTCATGAAGATGCTGGGGCTCATGTCAGCGGCTGCGGATGCGGTCCCTTGGGCGTTATGGCACCTCCGTCCTCTTCAGTCGGAGGTCTTACACCTATGGAACGGCAGCCCTGCGGGGCTAGATTCCCTGTGCTCCCTGTCCGGTCAAACCCGAAATTCCCTCAGATGGTGGTTTCAGCTACCAGCAGGGAAGTCTATGACCCAACCAGCTTGGGTCATATTGACTACAGACGCGTCCCTTGTAGGCTGGGGCGCTCACCTGGACGGATCCCCAATTCAGGGATCTTGGTCTCCTCTGGAGCGGCATCTTTCCTCCAATCTTCGCCAGATGCGAGCTATCCGGCTAGCCCTCCTTCACTTTGCGCCTCAGATCCGGGGCAAAGCAGTGAAAGTCCAGTCAGACAATATGACTGCAGTCCTCTATATAAACAAACAGGGAGGCACAAGATCATTGCCCCTTCTGTCAGAGATCGGGGTAATTCTTCGGTGGGCAGAGCTGAACCTTTCCCATCTATCTGCCGTTCATATTCAAGGCTCCCTCAATATGATAGCGGACCGCTTAAGTCGAGGATTACCGACCATGGAGTGGTCTCTGCATCCGGAGATCTTCAGGCAGCTAGTTCACAGATGGGGTATGCCAGAAGTGGATCTCATGGCAACCAGGTTCAACGCCAAGGTGATGAGGTTCTGTTCCCTCTACAGGGAAGACAACCCCCTGGCGATAGATGCTCTGTCAATACCGTGGAGGTTCAGGCTGGCTTACATCTTCCCTCCCTTTTCCATGATACCGAGGGTATTGATGAAAATCCGTCAGAATCAGTCCTCGGTAATAGCCATCATACCGTTTTGGCCCAGAAGATCCTGGTTTACCCAGCTCATTCAGATGAGTCGGGGACAATACTGGAGACTCCCCCCGGAGCAGACCCTGGTGTCGTGGGACACTCACCTCTGCCCAGATCTGCACAGGTTCAACCTGACAGCCTGGAGGTTGATCAGTCCCTTCCCAATATACAAGGGCTTTCCGAGTCGGTCCTGAGGACTTTGTCGCATTCCAGAGCAGAGTCTACAAAGAAGGCCTACTCCAGGATCATGAGAATCTTCAAGGCATGGTGTGATTCCAGACAGGTGGCGTCTGCAGATCCGCCTCTTCCTGCGATACTTCAATTTCTTCAGGATGGATTAGATAGAGGCCTATCTCCAGCTACCTTGAAGGTACAGGTTTATGCCATCTCGGCCTGTCTCAACAGGCCACATTCTCGGGACCCACTCATCAAACGCTTCCTGAAGGGAGCTGAAAGACTAAAGCCTACTATACTGAAACCTATCCCCCAGTGGGATCTTTCAGTAGTGCTCAGGGGGCTAGCATCTCCCCCCTTCGAGCCCTTGGAGGAGGTAAATTTTAAATTTTTGACTTTAAAGATGGTCTTTCTTCTGGCTATAGCTTCAGCCAAAAGAGTTTCTGAATTGCAGGCTTTCTCCGCAAATCACCTGTACATTATTTTTCTGCAGGATAGAGTACTCCTTAAGTTTTTACCTTACTTCAGGCCTAAGGTGCCTACTTTCCAGAACATCAATCAGGTAATATCTTTACCAGTTTTGTTTACAGCCTCCTCCTCTGATACTCCAGCTAGAGACCCGCTGGATATTTCAAGATGCCTCCAGATCTATGTGGATAGATCTAGTGAGTTCAGGATAGATGAGAATCTTCTTATCCTGTTTGCCGGTAAGTCTAAAGGCCGTATAGCGTCTAAAGCCACCATTAGTCGCTGGATCAAGGAGGCCATTATGGAAGCTTTCGTCTCCCAATCCTTAGATCCTCCCGAGTTTGTGAGGGCCCATTCTACTAGGGCGGTCTCCACCTCGGTTGCGGAGAGAAGACTCCTCTCCTTAGAGTTGATCTGTAAGGCGGCCTCCTGGAGCTCTGAGTCAACCTTCATCTCCCATTATAGGATAGATGCTAGGATGGCAGAGTTTTCGGCTTTTGGGCAGACTGTTCTTAGTTCTGCCAGGCATGAGGACCCTCCCTAGGGGATTCTTCTTGTTATCTCCCCATCTGTGCTGCTGTTGAGGACGTAAGGGAATCGTTAATTTCTAACGATAATTTGTTTTCCCTTAGTCCTAACAGCAGCACACAAATATCCCACCCTAAATACATTATGCTTGTTAAAAATACGGTGGGCTGGGGGGTGATCTCCTCCCTTTCAGGGAGCTGAAGATCGTTTATTGGTTCTTGGGCTCATTAAAATTCCGCCGGTCCTACCAGTCCACAGGGGCAGTTAACCCCCATCTGTGCTGCTGTTAGGACTAAGGGAAAACAAATTATCATTAGAAATTAACGATTACACCAGCCCATTCACATCAATGGGTTATCTGTGTAATATAGGACAGGATATATTTCCCAGAGGGAAATCTTCCTCTGGATCAATGAGGTTGAACTCACAAACTTTCATTTTTTCAGGCCACTTTTGTTTCACTGAAACATACCATTCACAGCAGTGCTCCTATCAAATATTATACTTATTGCATCAACTGGCAGTGGCCAACATTCAGTTGTTTCTGAGACAATGGAAGTTGTGCATCATGATGTAGGAGTCCTGCAGTATAATATGCTATTGTCATGCCCCACTCTGACGATGTGCAGAGGTCGGCCAGGATAGCAGCACGAGTTTAGTGTTTGTTTTGGTGCCGTGCTGGATCCACCTCTCATCAGGTGCACTGGGTGGAGTCATTAGTTTAAATGGCCTCCAGCCAAGTGCTCTGTGCGGATTATACTAATCATTGTGGTCTGGGAAGCTTGGAGGGAAGGTTGGCTGTCTGTTCCTGCTCTGGAAGATGTCATTTCTAGTTTGGTTGTTTGTGTCATCTATCCCATCCAGGTTTTGTGCGAGCAGGCTGCTCCTATTTCCCCACTTCACCATCTTAGGGAATTCAGGGTTTTGTCAGCCCAGGCTGGAGGACACATCACACCTACCTTCAAGGTCTGCATGTGGGCTGAGCAGTGCAGGGAAAGAGGTCAGGGATTAGCTAGGAGGTGACCCTTCCCCTGTCTCTCGTCCAGAGCCTGCTTGGTGCGTTATCTGTTATACTGAGTGCACGTCCGCCGTGACATTATAATCCGCCATACTGTGACTGCCATTGCTCAGCGCTTTTGTGATGGCGTCAATTGATGCAGTGGTTGACCGCATGCAGGGTTTATCCCTAGAGGTTGCGGATCTGCGTAGTTCGGTCACACAGTGTCAGAGGGTTCTGGCATCAGGTACAGGTCAAATTGTTGGAGAGCCTAAAGTTGCTCTTCCCGAGAAATTTACAGGGGGTACAGATGATTTTTTCCGCTTCTAAGAGTCATGTAATTTATATTTTCGACTGCGTCCATTTTCATCAGGTAATGAAGATCAGAGGGTGGGTATCATCATGTCTTTGCTTAAAGGGGACGCGCAATCCTGGGCTTTTTCTCTGCCGCCCAGTTCTCTGGCCCTCCGGTAGGTGGAGGAATTTTTCAAAGCCCTGGGATTGATTTACGATGACCCAGATCGAGGCTCGATGGCAGAATCGAAATTACGTAACTTGCTACAGGGTAAACATACTGCTGAGGTTTACTGCACAGAGTTTAGGAGGTGGGCTACTGAGTCGGGGTGGAACGACCCCGCGTTACGTAGTCAGTTTTGTCAGGGGTTATCTGAAAGGTTGAAAGATGCCCTGGCTTTTCATGAGTACCCAGATACTTTGGAGAATGCAATGTCTTTGGCTATACGTTTGGATAGATATCTCAGAGAGAGGTGTAAGGGTCCCTCTGTGCAGGGGATTCCTCCCGCGTGTGGTTTTGTTTCACCTACTGCCCAGGGTGATATTACTTATAACTCTGGGGTAGGGGAGGAACCCTTGCAGTTAGGTCAGATATCTTGCCATTCTGATAGTAGAGACTTTAGAAAAGTGCACAATCTATGTTACTATTGTGGGAAGAGGGGTCATTTTATTTTTTCTTGTCCTTAGGTAAACCACAGGTGGAAGAGAAAAAGAAAAAAGAGAAAAAAAAACTTCCCTCACACTTGGTAGTATGAATGGTGTGGTGGGGCAGACAGGTATGCAAGCTCCCTGCAGTTCCCGTTTTCTCCTTTCAGCTATGGTGGCGCTAGAGTCTAGAAATGTGTATGTTGATGTTTTCCTTGATTGTGGTGCTGGGGTAAACCTAATTGACCTTCTTTTTCTTCAAAACCTAGGATTAAGTACTTGCACGTTAGAGAACGAGATTCGTGTTTTTTCAATTGATTCTTCCCCTCTTTCTCAAAGGAGCCTTACTCACATTGTTCATGGTATTCATTTAAGGGTGGGTGATTCACATGCTGAAAGTATTTCTTGTTTTGTCATGAAGGATTTGCCAGCTCCTATAGTTTTGGGGTTGCCATGGTTGTCTAGACATAACCCAATTATAGACTGGCAAGCGAGACAATTCATTGGTTGGAGCGAGTTTTGTTTGGACAATTGTCTTGGCACATCTATCTCTGGTGTGTCCATTACGGCCTTGCCTCAGTATCTCTCGGATTTTTCGGATGTCTTTTCGGAGGGTGGAGCTCAGGAATTGCCCCCTCATCGAGATTATGATTGTGAATCTCATTCCTGGGGCTAAGTTGCCTAAGTCTCGGCTTTACAACCTCTCTCAACCCGAGAGAGAGGTCATGCGAAAGTATGTCGCCGAGAGTTTGGCAAAGGGTCATATTAGACCATCTAAGTCTCCAGTGGCAGTAGGTTTGTTCTTCGTGAAGAAAAAAGATGGATCACTGAGACCGTGTTTGGATTTCCGGGAGTTGAACCGTATTACAGTCCGGGATCCATATCCCCTGCCTTTGATCTCTGATCTTTTTGATCAGATTGTTGGAGCCAAGGTGTTCTCCAAGTTGGATTTGAGAGGAGCATACAATCTGATCAGGATCAAGGAGGGGGATGAGTGGAAAACGGCCTTCAATACGCACGAGGGTCATTTTGAGAACCTGGTAATGCCTTTTGGGTTGACGAACGCGCCAGCAGTATTTCAGCGATTCGTCAATGACATTTTTCATCACTTGGTGGGGAGGTTCGTAGTAGTTTACCTAGATGACATTTTAATTTATTCTCCTGATCTGAAGACCCATCAGGATCATCTGAGGCAGGTTTTGACGATCCTTCGGGAGAATAAGTTATATGCCAAATTGGAGAAATGTTTGTTTGCGGTGCAAGAGCTTCCGTTCTTGAGATACATGCTTTCTAATTCTGGTTTTCGTATGGACCCTGAAAAGGTCCGGGCGGTTCTGGAGTGGGACCGACCAGAGAATCAGAAAGCTTTGATGTGGTTCTTGGGGTTTACGAATTATTATAGAAAATGTATTTCGAATTGTTCTACCCTAGTCAAACCTCTTACTAATATGACCAAGAAGGGCGCCGAGGTCTCTGTCTGGCCGGATGAGGCATTGCAGGCCTTTTCGGCTACTAAGGAGCGTTTTGCGTCTGCTCCCATTCTGGTGCAGCCAGATGTGTCTCAGCCATTCGTGGTGGAGGTTGATGCATCAGAGGTGGAGGTTGGGGTGGTGCTGTCACAGGGTTCATCTCCTGGTAAGTGGGTCCTGTGTGCCTTCTTCTCCAAGAAGCTCTCGGTCACCAAGAGGAATTATGATGTTGGAGATAGGGAGTCGTTGACTATCAAGTTGGCCTTTGAGGAATGGCATCACTGGTTAGAGGGGGCATCTCACCCCATTACCGTGTATACAGACCATAAGAATTTGGCTTATCTGCAATCTGCCAAGCGTCTGAACCCTAGGCAGGCCAGATGGTCACTGTTTTTTACCAGGTTCAATTTTGTGGTTACCTTTCGCCCAGGGGTCAAGAACGTCAAGGCAGATGCCTTGTCTCGCAGCTTCCCTGGGGGAGGTGATTCAGAAGATCCGGCTGCGATTTTGGCGGATGGGGTGGTGGTCTCTGCTCTGTACCATAAATTGGAGATGGAGGTGTTGGGAGCCCAGGAGGGGGCTCCTGGTTCTTGTCCCCAAGGGAGGTTGTTTGTTCCTGAGGGCCTACGATACAAGGTGTTCAAGGAACATCACGATACTGTTCTCGCTGGACATCCTGGTGGTAAGTCCACCTGTGATCTGGTGTCCCGGAAGTTCTGGTGGCCAGGGTTACGTAAGAGCATTGATAATTACGTGACAGCTTGTGAAACTCGGTCAAAGGTTGCTCATACTCGACTGCCTGGTTCACTTCTTCCATTGTATATTCCATCTCGTCCTTGGACGCATTTGTCTATGGACTTTATTACGGACCTGCCGAGTTCCTCCGGGAGAACAGTGATTTTGGTGGTAGTCGACCATTTCAGTAAAATGGCTCACTTTATACCACTAACTAGTCTGCCTAACGCTAAGACTCTTGCGCAGATTTTTGTGGATAATATTGTGAAATTGCGTGGTATTCCTTCGGATGTGGTCTCTGATAGGGGCACGCAGTTTGTCTCCAGGTTTTGGAGGGCGTTCTGCTCTCGGCTTGGCATTCAACTTTCATTCTCTTCGGCTTTTTATCCGCAGTCGAATGGTCAGACGGAGCGCACTAATCAAAACCTGGAGACCTACTTGAGGTGCTTTGTGGCTGAGAATCAAGAGGACTGGTCCTTATTCTTGTCCTTAGCAGAATTTGCGTTGAATAACCGTAGGCAGGAGTCCACGGGTAAGTCGACATTTTTTGGCGCATACGGTTTCCATCCTCAGTTTGATACCTTTTCTGGGTCTGGTTCCTCCGGGATGCCAGAGGAGGAGAGATTCTCTTCGGCCTTGTCCTCTATCTGGCGGAGGATTCAAGAGAATTTGGAGAGGATGGGTGAAAGGTATAAACGAATGGCTGACAGGAGACGTGTGACTGGTCCGGACCTGTGTGTGGGTGATCTGGTGTGGTTGTCCACTAAGAATATCAAGTTGAGAGTGTCATCTTGGAAACTGGGTCCAAGATTTGTCAACCCGTATAAAATTTCTGCGGTGATCAATCCTGTGGCATTTCGGCTGGATCTTCCGCAGACTTGGAGGATCCATGATGTCTTCCACAGGTCTTTACTAAAAAAATACGTGAAACCGGTGGTACCATTGCCATTGCCTCCTCCTCCTGTTCTAGTCGAGGGAAACTTGGTGTTCGAGATCTCCAGGATTCTCGACTCGAGAGTTCTTCGGGGTTCCCTCCAGTACCTGGTACACTGGAGGGGATACGGTCCTGAGGAGAGGATGTGGGTTCCAGCGTCAGATGTCAACGCCAGCCGACTGGTGAGGGCCTTTCATAGATCCCATCTGGATAAGGTTGGTCCGGGGTGTCCGGAGGTCACCTGTAGAAGGGGGGATACTGTCATTCCCCACTCTGACGATGTGCGGAGGTCGGCCAGGATAGCAGCACAAGTTTAGTGTTTGTTTTGGTGCCTTGCTGGATCCGCCTCTCATCAGGTGCACTGGGTGGAGTCATTAGTTTAAATGGCCTCCAGCCAAGTGCTCTGTGCGGATTATACTAATCATTGTGGTCTGGGAAGCTTGGAGGGAAGGTTGGCTGTCTGTTCCTGCTCTGGAAGATAAGTGTCATTTCTAGTTTGGTTGTTTGTGTCATCTATCCCATCCAGGTTCTGTGCGAGCAGGCTGCTCCTATTTCCCCACTTTGCCATCTTAGGGAATTCAGGGTTTTGTCAGCCCAGGCTGGAGGACACATCACACCTACCTTCAAGGTCTGCATGTGGGCTGAGCAGTGCAGGGAAAGAGGTCAGGGATTAGCTAGGAGGTGACCCTTCCCCTGTCTCTCATCCAGAGCCTGGTTGGTGCGTTATCTGTTATACTGAGTGCACGTCCACCGTGACAGCTATGTAGTATTGTTAGGATGCCTTCAGAAGCTTGAGAGTATAATTAAGATTGTGTAGGGATTCGCTCTGGTAGACAGGACAAGCGGACGCAGTATAGAGGCAAAGACCAGTTTGTAACTCGAAAAAACTTCAGTGTTTTATTCACACTTATGGCAACAAAACAGTACAACAGTCCATTTGCAGTTTTGGTGTTCGTTCACTCCTAGACAGTTCATACAGCAACACAGTGACCTGTTATCCTAGGTGTTAGCTCACACCCGATCGGCATTGCTCAGGACAGAGCAGACCTCCCAAACTCAGGCCTCCAGCCTAGCACATGGCTCAGATCCCAATCCAGCGATTACCAGAGCTTCTCTGTCAGAGAGAGAGGTAATCACACCCAGCTAACACTGCCGGCTTTTTTTTTTATAGGCCAGTCAAGACCTGGCCTGGAATGTGGGGTGTAGTCACCCACCCAGCACTTTGACTGCTCCCAGTAAGAGCCATCCTGGAACAGCTATACAGCTATACTAAATAGCTAGGTGTCAAACAGCAACTACTGCTGACACATGAAAACTGGCTCTTACTCCACCAAGGCTAGGAACCTCGGTGACACATACCTTCCGTCAACGACGGACCTTGATCCTACAATTGCAAGAATTTTTTTTGGTCTTAAAGCAAGAATCTCTTACTATTCTCACATCCAGTCAGGGCAATTTGTGAAGATTATTGTAATGGAAATGGTAAATACTGTCAAGATACGGTAGCATTAGGTGCTAAGATTAAAACAAATGAAAGTCAAGAAAGCAAATAAATGAAAAGTTTATACAAAAAAAAAAAAACAATGAAAATTTTATTTGTATTGTGCCTGCATACCTAGCTATGTGTGTATGATTAATATATAGGTACTGTATATAATCTACTGTCCTTTACAGTGCAAATAACACTGTACCATACATAAATGATGAAAGAATAAAACCAATGTAATTTCCGTTGCCTCAATTGATAACATCTCTCTCTAGCTACCTGACCCACTTACTATACAGTGCATACACCTCCCCTTTGATTTCTAGTTGTATTTCCAGTTCTTTCTTTTGATAAAGAATTGCATCTCTTTTACTCTCAGAGGGTAACCTTGTGATATGGGTACTTAAAGAGGACCTATTGCCACGAACTGCAATGCAATCTGCGGGCAGAAGTGTGCATACATAGCTGTCAGTAATTGATAAGACAGCCCAGTTGGCCACTGAGCTTAGAAAGAACAGATATATAAATGTATAAAATTACAAGTTTTATGGAATATTTTCTCACAAAACGATATATTAATCTGTTTAGTTAATTGTGTTGCATAATACAGATGTAGTAGAGTTAACACTCATGCTTTATGAGATGTGTTATCTAAACTAAATGTGTTAAGCAAACACCTTCAATTGCTTTTCAATGACTTTTGTTTCAAGATAACTGGATGAGTTAAGAAATTTTAGTTAAGAGTTTGAGTGTTAACCCTGCTACATCTGTATGCTGCTTGCAGATTGCTCCGTGTTTCCTGTTGATTGGATCCCTATAAGTCATAATGGAAATGCCCAAACGACCATCTGAATTATTTTTACATTGTGTATTGTATACATGAAACAAACTTGGTTGAGCTTTGACCTGAAAAGCTCAGAAGAATAAAACAAGCTAAATGGGGACCTGGACCTGGGTTAATTCATCACTTAGTCTTGATAGAACGACAATATGTGTAGAGCATTTATTCTACTTTACCACAGGGATTAGTGGATGGATGGCTTCAGGAACCAATATCTGCTAACTAGTCCTGCAGGATCATTACCCAACCTGTATACTTACTAGTTTGCAGTAATTGTATCCCCTTGATCAGATATTCCATATTATAAATGGTATACAAAAGCAAAACAATACAATGTAATAAAAGATATGTCAAACTGTCTGTAACTGCATAAATATACAAGGTTTCAAGATCAATGCATCTATTATAGACATATTTTTACCTTTCACCATTGGCTTTAATGAAGGTCTTCATTATATTTTCCCAGCTATAGGCGTTACAACTAAATATGCATAACGACACACTGAATATTCAGATGCAGCAAAGCATGCAATGCACCATGATATCTCACGTATTATTAGGGCTTTTACATTGGACTGAAGGGATCATTGATCAGTTAACTCATCTGTGTCTGAGGGGAAAAACAATAGAAAGAACTGAATGAAAAAAAATCAACTCTACTTTGTCATTGCGAGCTCTTCTCGTGAAATGTACATTTCCTACTTTAGAATTTTTCTGTCTATAAATATCAGAATTGATATTAAGAATTTATAATATTGTGTTGTAAAGTATTGTAAAATCATTAGAATAATGCAGGTTTACTTACCAGTTCACAAATCCATGACTGTGCAAATACAATTCCTGCTAGATTTTAGCAAACTAAAAGTGCACTCCACTCCGTAAGGCAATTGCTATGGACAAAGCTCTGCCTGGAACCAGAAACATTCACATTGCATTACCAAGGAGAAGGAGAAAATCTATTCTGACCATATTACATGGTGTTTCTAAGAAATAAATCCATACATGACTTTTCTGTTTCCTCCCAAAATTTGTATTCCACATTCAGGCAGCTGAAAGTGAAAATCCTCATTCTTCTGCTTCAGTTTAAATCCTGAAAACTGTCTCTCTGTTCTAGACTGGATGACTCCAGAAACTGCTCAATGCTGCATTAAGGTCCAACCACAAAAGATTGTTTAAAAGTGGAAGAGAGCAGTAGCAGTGTTTGACGGAAGCTTATGGATGTCTCCAGTATATATTGATGTGGGATTCACAGCATAAGTATAGGAGGAGTTACACTGCTCACATCAGCAGGGAATAGATTAACCAGTTCTCAGTGAATGGAAATGTGCAGAATCCCAACCACACATGGAGAAAGTGTCTGCACTCTATTTCCAAAACCAGATTTTGTGTAAACGTATTATAGCCATGGTCGTCCTAAAATGTAGAATAAATGCAGAATAAAATCAGGTACATGCTGATTATATTATCATTTAGTCCATGTACATATGAAAAAGGGGGAATACATATATATATACAAAATAATTGCAATAAGCATGAACAAGACTATTTACAAGCTGATACAAAAGGAGAGAGGGCCCTGCCCGTGAAGGCTTACAATCTACAAGGTACGGAAGAGTGACACAGTAGGTGAGGGGATAGCAGCAGGGTCACTATTCTACCCCACAATATAATGTCCTTACTAACAAAATACCTTTTTGCACACTGGTAATGTCTAATAATAACTTTTACAGGGTTGTGTTACCCTTGCTTGTCATACTAGAGCCATCAGAAGCATACAAGCTATGCAAAGATTTAGAAAATGTTAGCAGACACTGAAAATATTGTGTAAAAGCCCCAATGACAATTCATATTTTTAAACTATCACATTTGTACTGTTGCAAATTATTGTTCATTGCTGTAGCTAAGGCTGCTGCTACTTAAAGGAGTTGTTTGACTTCAACAAATAGCATTTACTATGTCGAGAAAGTTAATACAAGCCATTTGCTAATGTATTGTAATTGTTATTATTGTTTCCTTTTTTGGGTGGATTCATTTTTCTATCACATTACACACTGCTTGTTTCTTTGGTCAAGACCACCTTGCAATCCAGCAGCGGTGGACGTGCTTGCACACTATAGAAAAGCACCAGCTTATGTGAGCTCCTGCTTTTCCGGCCACCAGAGAGACCAGCATTTGTTCCTATATTGTGCAAGCGCGAGCATCACTGATGGATTACAGGGTGGTCGTAACCATGGAAATGAGCAGTGTATAATGTGATGGAAAAATTAGTCTAGCCAGCAAAGGAAGTAATTTGGACATAAGTGCCTGGTATTAATTTTCTCTACATGATAAATTCCTCTTGCTGAAGTGACAAAACCCTTTAATTCTAATGTGTGGTGGGGTCTCAGTGGTTTGACCACATGCCACTTAGACATTGATAGTGTATTCTAGCAAGGTCTGAAAATGTGTTGTATGGACACCACCTTATTGGGATCCTTTCACCTGATGGGCTGAGTCGAACTGGCCGATGCTATGATGTCAATTCACAAAAGAGTTGGTGGTGACTTCACGCAGACACCAATATGGATGTGAAGAAAATTTATTTCAATCCAACATCTTGATGAACTTGCAATAGAAATATGTCTATGGTTAGACAACTCATTTTAAGGGTTTATGTGAAAATGGTTTGGAGTCAGGTACAAAATAAAAAAAATATCTGTGGGCTAACAAGCACTAGAGTGCAGGTTTTCCTGAAAGCAACTCTGCTGACAGTCAAGATCTAAGCTTTAAAAAGCACATACAGTGAGGAACAGAAGTATTTGAACACCCTGCGATTTTGCAAGTTCTTCCACTTAGAAATCATGGAGGGGTCTGAAATTCACATTGTAGGTGCATTCCCACTATGAGAGACAGAATAAAAAAATAAAAAAAAATCAGGAAATCACATTGTATAATTTTTTAAGAATTTATTTGTCTTGCACTGCTAAACATAAGTATTTGAACACCTAAGAAACAGTAAGAATTCTGTCTCTTAAAGACCTGTAAAAAAGTTGAAAAAAACTATAAAAAGTCCACCTCTACTCCACTAATTAATCTAACTTAGTAGCACCTGTCCGAGCTCTTTAAAGACACCTGTCCACCCCACAGTCAGATGCCAACTACTACCATGGGCAAAACCAAAGAGCTGTCAAAAGACACCAGAGACAAAATTATGGACCTCCACAAGGCTGGAAAAGGCTGGAAAGGGCAATTGCCAAGCAGCTTGGTGAAAATAGATCAACTGTTGGAGTAATTGTTAGAAAATGGAAGAGGCTAAAGACGACTGTCAGTCTCCCTCAGACTGAGGCTCCATGCAAGATCTCACCTCGTAGGGTTTCACTGATGATAAGAAAGGTGAGGAATCAGCCCAGAACTACAAGGGAGGAGCTGGTCAATGACATGAAGAGAGCTGGGAGTCCACAGTTTTAAAGGTCACTGTTGGTACAACAATACGCCGTCATGGTTTCAAATCATGCATTGCACGGAAGGTTCCCCTGCTCAAGTCAACACATGTCCAGGCTTGTCTGAAGTTTGACAATGACCATCTGAATGATCCAGAGGAGGCATGGGAGAAAGTCATTTGGTCAGATGAGACCAAAGTAGAACTTTTTGGTCTAAACTTCACTCATCATGTTTGGAGGAAAAAGAAGGATGAGTTGCATCCCAAGAACACCATCCCTACTGTGAAGCATGGGGGTGGTAACATCATGCTTTGGGGGTGCTTTTCTGCGAAGGGGACAGGACGACTGCACTGTATTAAGGAGAGGATGAATGGGGCCATTTATTGTGAGATTTTGAGCAACAACCTCCTTCCCTCAGTCAGAGCATTGAAGATGGGTCATGGCTGGGTCTTCCAACATGACAATGACCCGAAGAACACAGCCAAGATAACCAAGGAGTGGCTCTGTAAGAATCATATCAAGGTTCTGGAGTGACCTAGCTACTCTCCAGACCTAAATCCAATAGAACATCTTTGGATGGAGCAGAAACTCTGTGTTGCTCAGCGACAGCCCGAAACCTGACAGATCTAGAGGTGAGCAGTGTGGAGGAGTGGGCCAAAATCCCTGTTGCAGTGTGTGCAAACCTGGTCAAGAACTACAGGAAACGTTTGACCTCTCTAATTGCAAAAAAAAAGCCTTCTGTACCAAATATTAACACTGTTTTTCTCAGGTGTTCAAATATTTATGTTCAGCAGTGCAAGACAAATACATTCTTTAAAAATCATACAATGTGATTTCTTTATTTTTTAATTTTTTATTCTGTCTCTCAGAGTGGGAATGTGAATTCAATGTGAATTTCAGACCCCTCTATGATTTCTAAGTCGGAGAACTTGCAAAATCACAGGGTGTTCAAATACTTCTGTTCCTCACTGTATACTGCTGATTTATAATCAGCAGTGTACCAGTTTTATATCTAGGGATTATGCTAAGAGGTTTATGACCTATCATTTGGATTGCCTGCACCCCCATGATCAACTGTTATAAAGCACCGTAACAGAGCTCCACATGATATGTAATGTTCGGGAGTTGTACTGCAAGCTCAGTCCGATTCAGGTCCTGGAAAACCCCTTTAAATCCTTGGTAGCAATGCAAACCATGAAATCTGTATATCACACCATGTGTAAAGTAGTATAAAATACCGAACCTTTGTCCTTCTTCACATTGTAAATAAAAAAGTGCATGGAACGTTGTTTGTGGAACTGCTTAAAAAGGATTTATGGAAAACTTATGGAACATTATGAAGTATTTCCAGAAGTACGTATTGAATGAAGTATTTAAAATCCCCAGGAAACCTACCAATCAGGAGAAACAATGGTCAACACTTGCTCCAGCCCGATGTTTTTCCAGGCACAGCAGATATTCTGATCAACACAGATAGTGTTGATCGAGCATGCTCGGCCGGACAGCTATAAAGCACACGATGACACGTGGTTTGGCTCAGTCTTAGTCAGGGAGAGCTGTGATGTAGAAGTGACAGGTAGTGTAGGTAATTGAATTGCTTTTTTTTGTTAGGCAGGGTTTTTGTTAGAGACCCAAAAGTCCTTTTAAGGACTATTGTTGTATCTTGCAGTAATATATATTTTTAGCGCAACCTGCGCTAAATAGCTTGCAATTGTTTGGCCGCTGCAGACAGCAACATTATCTGAGCTACATCTGATGTGTAACGTGTGCACAGCCTAAAAATATCCATCCATATGACATCCAGTGTCATTTTTCTGTAGACGGTGTCCGCTGCAGACAGTTGCATAACTTGCGCTACATATCCTGTAAAACATTTGCGCATCCTAAAAATATCTGTAACATCCAGTGTACTTTTTCCATAGACGCTGCGGACAGCGACATTATCTGTGCTACATCTCCAGTGTAACATGTTCTAATACTAAAAATATCTGTGACATCTAGTGTACTTTTTCCGTAGACACTGCGGACATTGACATTACATGTGCTACATCTCCTGTATAACTTTTTCGCATCCCAAATATCTGTGACCCTGTAATTTTTTCTTAGCCGCTGGTGACAACAGCAACAATACCTGTGCTACATCTTCTGTATAACGTTAGCCACTGATGACAGCAGCAACATTACCTTTGCTACATCTTCTGTATAACGTTAGCCGCTGGTGAGAGCAGCGACATTACCTGTGCTACATCTCCTGTATAATGTTAGCAGCTGGGGACAGCAGCGACATTACCTGCGCTACATCTCCTGTGTAACATTAGCCGCTGGTGACAGCAGCGACATTACCTGCGCTACATCTTCTGTATAATGTTAGCTGCTGGTGACAGCAGCGACATTACCTGTGTTACATCTCCTGTATAACGTTAGCCGCTGGTGACAGCAGCGACATTACCTGCGCTACATCTTCTGTATAATGTTAGCTGCTGGTGACAGCAGCGACATTACCTGCGCTACATCTCCTGTATAACGTTAGCCGCTGTTGACAGCAGTGACATTACCTGCGCTACAACTGCTGTATAACGTTAGCCAATGGTGACAGCAGAGACATTAACTGTGCTACATCTGCTGTATAACGTTAGCCGCTGTTGACAGCAGCGACATTACCTGTGCTACAACTGCTGTATATTGTTAGCCGCTGGTGACAGCAGAGACATTACCTGTGCTACATCTGCTGTATAACATTATCCGCTGGTGACAGCAGCGACATTACCTGCGCTACATCTACTGTATAACGTTAGCCGCTGGTGACAGCAGCGACATTACCAGCGCTACATCTCCTGTATAACATTTGCACATACCAAATAGCTGTTACATTCCCTGTAATTTTTTATTAGCCCCTGTGACAGCAACATTACCTGCGCTACATCTCCTGTATAGCGTTTGTACATCCTAAATATCAGTGACATTCAGTTTAATTTATTTGTGCATTGGTCTTTTTCAGGACCTCTGCAATTCGACTGAGCATGCTCTCAATCAACTTCTGGGCCAATTCCTGGCTGATAGCAAGCCATTCTTTCATAATCACTTCTTGGAGTTTGTCAGAATTAGTAGGTTTTTGTTTGTCCACCCGCCTCTTGAGGATTGACCACAAGTTCTCAATGGGATTAAGATCTGGTGAGTTTCCAGGCCATGGACCCAAAATGTCAACGTTTTGGTCCTCGAGCCACTTAGTTATCACTTTTGCCTTATGGCACAGTGCTCCATTGTGCTGGAAAGTGCATTGTTCTTCACCAAACTGTTAATGGATTGTTGGAAGAAGTTCCTGTTGGAGGGTGTTTTGGTACCATTATTTATTCATGGCTGTGTTTTTGGGCAAAATTGTGAGTGAGCCCACTCCCTTGGATGAGAAGCAACCCCACACATGAATGGTCTCAGGAGGCTTTACTGTTGGCATGACACAGGACTGATGGTAGCGCTCACCTTTTCTTCTCCGGACAAGCCTTTTTCCTGATGCCCCAAACAATCGGAAAGAGGGTTCATCGGAGAATATGACTTTGCCCCAGTCCTCAGCAGTCCATTCACCATATTTTCTGCAGAAGATCAATCTGTCCCTGATGTTTTTTTTGGAGAGAAGTGGCTTCTTTGCGGCCCTTCTTGACACCAGGCCATCTTCCAAAAGTCTTTGCCTCACTGTGCGTGCAGATGCGCTCACACCTACCTGCTGCCATTCCTGAGCAAGCTCTGCACTGGTGGCACTCCGATCCCGCAGCTGAATCCTCTTTAGGAGACGATCCTGGCGTTTGCTGGACTTTCTTGGACGCCCTGAAGCCTTCTTAACAATAATTGAACCTCTTTCCTTGAAGTTCTTGATGATCCTATAAATTGTTGATTGAGGTGCAATCTTAGTAGCCACAATATCGTTGCCTGTGAAGCCATTTTTATGCAACGCAATGATGGCTGCACACGTTTCTTTGCAGGTCACCATGGTTAACAATGGAAGAACAATGATTTCAAGCATCACCCTCCTTTTAACAGGTCAAGTCTGCCATTTTAACCCAATCAGCCTGACATAATGATCTCCAGCCTTGTGCTCATCAACATTCTCACCTGAGTTAACAAGACGATTACTGAAATGATCTCAGAAGGTCCTTTAATGACAGCAATGAAATGCAGTGGAAAGGTTTTTGGGGATTAAGTTAATTTTCATGGCAAAGAAGGACTATGCAATTCATCTGATCACTCTTCCTAACATTCTGGAGTATATGCAAATTGCCATTATAAAAACTTAAGCAGCAACTTTTCCAATTTCGAATATTTATGTAATTCTCAAAACTTTTGGCCACGACTGTACAATTTAATATGCAGAAGGCGAGCAGTAAGGGAGGAGGAAGTGGCCATGCTGCTGATGGTGCACACAGAGGCCGTGACCCTGGGCGTGTTGAAACTGTGCCTGTTGCCAGAGCACAAGAAACACACTCATTCACGATACCTAGCTTCATGTCCCAGTTTGCAGGGTGGTGCAGGATACCACTCTTAAAATCAGACCAGTGCGACCAGGTGGTCGGTTGGATTGCAGCAGATAATGCTTCCAGTCGGTTAAGCACCACCCTGTCTTCCAAAGTCCAGTCTTAATAGCCAAGAGTCTGGTCAACCTCAACCTGATCCTTCCTCCCACCAGGGAGTCTTGCCAAACAAGTGATCCCTTACTCGGATATTTAGAGGAGCTCTTTTCATCGCCATTCCTTGATTTAGGGCCTCTCGCCAAGCTCCCTTGAAGAGGGACATGAGGAGATCATGTGAATTGATGCCCAAACTCTTGAGCATCCACAGTTACAAGAAGATGACAGTGGGGAACGGCAATTAGTGTTTCATGAGGTAGAGGATGATGATGAGACACAGTTGCCCAATAAGTCAACCTCAATTAGTGTCTCAAGAGGTTGATGATGAGGATGAGACACATTTGTCAATAAGTGAGGTTGTTGTTAGGTCAAAAAGTCAGGAGGAATGACCAGAGTGAGGACGTTAAAGAGGAGGTGGTGGACGATGAAATCACTGACCAAATCTGGGAAGGTGGCAAGCCTAGCGAGGACAACAGTACAGAGGGGGAGGTATCCGCAGCACCGCAACAGGCTGGAAGAAGCAGTGGAGTGACCAAAGGGAGAAGGCGGGCCACACCAAACAGGCCCGCAACTGTTCCCCAGAGCACCCCCTTGCGGCAATCTCCCTTGTCAAAGGGGTAGTTGTTCTGCAGTCTGGCGCTTTTTGGAGGAAAGTGCGGACGATAAAAGAATTGTAATTTGCAACCTGTGCCGTACCAAAATGAGCATGGGCGTAAACACTAGCAACCTCACCACCATAAGCATGATCCGCAACATGGCATCAAAGCACCCTAATAGGTGGGCCGAATGCCTAGGTCCGCAATCAGTGTCTGCGGGTCACACTACTGCCGCCTCTTCCCCTATGTTACGTGCTGGCTAATTCCCTGTCCAAGACACAGACCTGGATGCTTCCAGCCCTGCATCTGGACCTTCACAAGCACCATCATCAAGCACATCCACTTCTGTGTCCCAGCGTACAGATGTCTTTACCCCAGGCGTTTAAACGAAAGCACAAATACAAAGCCACCCACCCACAGGCCATAGCACTAAATGCGCACCTTTCCAAATTGCTGGCCCTGGAAATGTTGCCATTTAGGCTTGTGGACACTGAGGTTTTCCATAGTGTGATGGCAGTGGCCGTCCCTCACTATTCATTACCCAGCCGCCACTATTTTTCCTGGTGTGCCGTCCCCGCCATACACCAGCATGTGTCCCGTAACATCACCCGTGCCCTGACCAACTCAGTTATTGGGAAGGTCCACTTAACGACTGACATATGGACAAGTGCTTTTGGCCAGGGACGCTACATTTCCCTGATGGCACACTGGGTGAACGTTGTGGAGGCCGGGAGTGAGTCGTACCCTGGGATGGCACAGGTGCTACCGACTAGTGATGATCGGCAGGGGTTATATTCAAATTCATGATATTTTGCAAATATTTTGCACAATATTCGTCATATATTCACAAATTCGTATATTCGTTATATTCTACATTCGGCTAGGTAATGGTCACGTAATATGCGAATATTGCACGCTCAATACAGGCGTGGGTCAAAAACGAATATATAGCACTATAGAATATTTGTCATTTTTTCCATCGGAACACATGATTCCTCCCTGCTTCTTGCTTGTGGGCCAATGAGTCATCGGCCCACAAGCAACGGAGGAATAATGAGTTCAGATGGAAAAAATATATAAATACTCTAAAAAACAAATATATAGCACTATATTCAATATAGTGCTATATATTCATTTTTTAGAATATTCATAATTTTTCCCATCTGAAGTGAACACATGATTCCTCCCTACTTCTTGCTTGTGGCCCAATGATGTCATTGGACCACAAACATGAAGCATGGGGAAATCATGTGTTCAGATGGAAAAAAATGCTGAATATTCGTCATTACAAATATATAGCACTATATTCTAAATATTAGCGAATTCTCGAAGTGCCGATATTCGCGCTTAAATTTTGCTATTTAAATATTCGTACACTCAACACTACTACCGACGCCAAGGATTGCGGGCCCTATTTCCAACAGGATTTCCGCTACCACCTACATTAGTTGCTGCAACCTCCCCTTCTCCTCCTCCACCTCCTCCTCCACTTCCACCTCTGAATTCTCATCTTGCAGCACTAGTCAGCCATCACTCAGTAGCTGGAAGCAGTCTAGCACTGCAGTGGGGAAGCAGCAATAGGCCGTGCTGAAAGTAATTTGCTTAGGTGACTAACAGCACACCGCTGCAGAGCTGTGCCAGGGTATAAGGGACCAGACTGAGTTGTGGCTCTCGCCACTCAACCTACAACCAGGCATGGTTGTGTCTGATAATGGCTGTAACTTGGTGGCGGCTTTGGAGCTCGGCAAGCTCACACACATACCATGCCTAGCCAACGTGTTCAAATTAGTGGTTCAGCGGTTTATCAAAACCTACCACAATTTGCCTGAGCTACTGGTAAAGGTGTGCTGCATGTGTGCCCATTTCCAATAGTCATCTACAGCTGCCGCCAATCTGGCAATGCTGCAGCAGTGCCTGCAATTGCCAGCTCACTGACTGTTGTGCGACGAGAGCACGCTCTGGAACTCCACGTTCGACAGGTTGGCCAGGCTTTGTGAGCAGCAGAGAGGCAGTAATGGAGTATCAACTGCAACATGGTCGTCACCTTTACAGTCAGCTATCGCTCTTCACGATCGACGAGTGGACATGGATGTCTGACCTCTGTGAGGTTTTACTCAATTTTGAGGAATCAACACAAATGGTGAGCGGCGATGCCGCTATTATTAGCGTAACCATCCCACTTCTGTGTCTACTGAAACGCTTGATGCTCAGAATGAAGGCGGACGCTTTGCATGTGGAAGAGGTGGAAATTTGGGAAGACGTTACACAGGGTGATAGCCAGACCACCCTCCGTTCATCTTCTCAGAGTGGATTGGATGATGAGGAGGAGGAGCTGGAGACGGTTGCCTCCACTACAAAGGGTAGTACCCACTGCAGATTTATTCCATCTGTTCAGCATGGATGGGCCAAAGAGGAGGAAGAGGATGAGGAGATTGAGAGTCATCCTCCTGATAAGGACAGCAAAGTCTTGTCTGTCGGGACTCTGGCACACATGGCTGACTTTATGTTATGCTGCCTTTCCCGTGACCCTTGCGTTATATGCCTTTTGGCCAACACCGAATACTGGTTGTTCACCCTTCTCGACCACAGCTACAAAGAGAACTTCTCATCTCTCATTCCTATTGTGGATGGACTAGCAAAATGGTGCAATATTAGAAGGTCCTTGTGGAAAAATTGCTCCAAAAATTTCCAGATGAGGGGAACGAGGGGAACACACAGCAGTTCCAACAGAGGCAATGCAACACTCTCCAAGGCTTGGGACAGTTTCATGACACCCTGCCAGCAACCTCACACTAATGCGCGGCCTAGTGTCACAAGGAGAGAAAAGTTTTGAAAGATGGTGAAGGAGTACGTAGCAGACCGTGTCAGCATCCTCAATGATCCCTCTGTGCCTTACAACTATTGGGTGTCCAAGCTGGACACATGGCACGAACTGGCACTCTACGCCTTGGATGTGCTGGCCTGCCCTGCCACCAGCATTTTGTCAGGGCGGGTATTTAGTGCTGCTGGGGGCATAATAACTGATAAGCGCATCAGCCTGTCAACTCAAAATGCTGACAGGTTGACTGTTATTAAAATGAACTAGGCCTGGATTTCCCCTGACTTCTCTACTTCACCAGAGGAAAGCGGCTGAACATAAAGGCACTTTAAATGTGTCTTTTATGCTGTATTGAATACACTGTATTCCCATGCACCCCTTCCACCACAAAAAAGGGAATATGGTTCAATCTTCCTTTTCTAGTCCTCCTCCTCCATCATATCAACATGCTTATTAGGCTGCCCTCGCTCCTAATATTTTAGAGGGTCAGCTCAGCAGCAGGCCCTCAACCATAATTTTTTTAATGGTCAGCTCAGCAGCAGGCCCTCACCCATAATTTTTTCCATTGTCAGATGAGCAACAGACACTCGCCCCTAATGTTTTAGAGTCAGCTCACCAGCAGACCCTCAACCTTAATTTTTTTCCATGGACAGATCAGCATCAAGCACTTGCCCCTATTGTTTTAGATAGTCAGATCAGCATCAGGCACTCGCCCCTAATGTTTTAGAGGGTCAGCTCAGCAACAGGCCCTCACCCCTAATGTTTTAGATGGTCAGCTCGGCAGCAGGCCCTCTCCCATAATTTTAGATGGCCAGCTCAGCAGCAGGCCTTCGCCCATAATTTTTTCCATGGTCAGATCAGCAGCAGGCCCTCGCCCGTAATGTTTTAGATGGTCAGCTCAGCAGCAGGCCCTCGTCCATAATGTTTTAGATGGTCAGATCAGCAGCAGGCACTCGCCCCTAATTGTTTAGAGAGTCAGCTCAGCAGCAGACACTCAACCCTAATGTTTTAGATGGTCAGCTCAGCAGCAGACCCTCACGCCTATTGTTTTAGATGGTCAGCTCAGCAGCAAACCCTCACCCCTAATGTTTTAGATGGTAGGATCAGCAGCAGGCCCTCGGCCCAAATGTTTTAGAGGGTCATCAGCAAGCCCTTGCTTCTAATGTTTTTGAGGGTCACCAGCAGGCAATCAATCATAATTTTTCAAGGGTGTGTATGATGCCCTCCTTTATGTGTAATAAAGGTCGTATTGGAGTGCCGATTCCTTGTAATATTTGGCAGCCCTTTTACTTAGTGCATAGGCTTTACAAGTGTAGGAGTCCCACTACCTGAACAATTGTACCACAATGTGAATGAGGCCCTCCTTTATGTGATATACAGGTTGTATCGGAGTGCCTCTTCCTTGTAATTTTTGGCAGGACTTGCACTTTATATACAAGTAAATATACAGGAAAGAATGTTTCCTAACAATTTTTCCTCTAAAATCAATTTTATCTTCGGTTTGGTTTGTATTATTGTCAGTCTGTAAAAGTGGCGTACTACTCGGACAACATCGTTCCCAGCAGCAACCTGGGAGTCCAAGATGCATCCAGACATCCCCCCTATGCTGTTCCTGAACCATTTCCGTGGTGTTTCCATCAATTTCTGACCTTAGTTTTTGTTGATGAGAAAAAATATATGGGATACTTAAAACCCAGCCCATGTCAGCATAGGCAATAATGTGGCAGATTAATTTTAATGCTGAAATATGTAAAGTAATGCATCTAGGCCATAGTAATCATATGGCTGCATATGTGTACAAAAACTTGGTGCCAAGTAAGCTAAGCAACAGTACTCAATGTATAGCCGCAGCTGCAAAGCAAATAAGATTTGAGGGCGTATCAAAAGTGAGATAAAAACAATTTAATATTACCCTTTTAGGCTGGGTTCACACGGATTAGGTCCGGATGCGTCCTGGTGTATTGCGGCAAACCCGCGCGATTAGGTACGCAATTGCAGTCAGTTTTGACTGCAATTGTGTTCCGGTGTTCAGTTTTTATCGCGCGGGTGCAACGTGTTTTGCACGCTCGTGATAAAAAACCAACTGTGGTACCCAGACCCGAACTTCATCGCAGAAGTTCAGGTTTGGGTTCGGTGTTGTGTATATGTTATTATTTTCCCTTATAACATGGTTATAAGGGAAAATAATAGCATTCTGAATACAGAATGCTTAGTAGGTGGTCAATTGAGGGTTAAAAGAAAAATTTAAATTAACTCACCTTCTCCTCTTGATCGCGAAGTTCCCAGTCTCTTCTTTACTTCTTTAATGATGAACTACCGGCTAAAGGACCTGTGGTGACGTCAGATCACATGCTACAATCACATGGTCCACACCATTCTGCCACAGTTTTATGGTTTCTTTTTTTTTTTACATATTTTTTCATTTCCTATGTGGTTAGTTTTATTCTCCACATCAGTACGATTATGGCGATACCACATATGTATAGTTTTTCTTGTGTTTTAATACTGAAAAAAAAATGAAAAAATGTATTTTCCCCTTTCATAGCTATATTCTAACCCCTCTAACCTTTTTGTAGTTATGTGTACGGAGCTATGGGAGGGCTCATTTTTTGTGGAGCAATCTGTACTGTTCCAGTGGTTCCATAGAAACTAATATGCAGTAGCCCCCTGTCACAGAGCAGGACAGGGGCTGCCGCATACATGCTCCAGCTTCCACGATTCCCGCTGGGGGGAGCCGGAGCACACCTGGAAGCACCTACTTTCTCGTTTTAGGGCAGCCAGATGCCATGGACACATTTGACCGCGGCATCTGCAGGGTTAAAACTCTACGATCGGCATTACCACTGGTCACAGACATTAGTGCTGGGTATCTGCTGATTTAAAAGGCAGGCACCCGGCGCCCTTGGTGCCCACTGCGTGCACCATTTTTAAATGCCTAGTGAAAGGGTTTAAGCTCCAGTGTGTATTAAAGATTCATGAACTTAAGAAGCTTGCAGTTGGATCTTTAAAAGTGACCTAATACTGACGCCAAGTAACACAACAGCTAACAGAAGGCATTGCTATGACAAATTTCGCTCTACTGCACAATTCAATGGGTAAAATATTTAACCTTGGCCTAATACGGACAGCTAACAGAATGCATTTGTTATAATAAATTTGCCTCCATTGCTCAATTGAACAGGTTGAAATATTTAACCATGGTCTACTACTGACACTATGTAACACAACAGTAAACAGAATGCATTTGTCATAATAAATTTGCCTCCACTGTTCATTTAAACAGGGTGAAATATTTAACCGTGGCCTAATACTCACACTAAAAGAATGTATTTTCTATGATAATTTTGGCTCCACTGCACAGTTGAACAGGGTGAAATATTACACAGTCCTGGAATACGGACCCGATATAACTGTTTCACTAACATAATGGATTTACTCTGAATGTGGGTGCAGTAGAACACACTGCACACGACAATACACTGAACCTGCAGTCTCCCTACAGTCTCCCTCCACTGCCCCTGCACTCGCCTTCTTCAATATTCTTTTTTAAACCAGTTTTCAGCAACACTGTCCCTAGCGCATAAGCGCTTGTCATCTATCTTCCTATGCTCAGCTCACAGTGAAATGGCGGAGACTGCACCAGACGAGACTTGTATAGGGCTTTGACATCACAGGGGGGTGGCTAACAGCAAATTGGCTGTCTACATGGCATTATGGGTCATATTGTGTTCTCAGGCTTGCTACTTACATTTTGTAACACGTGAGACTGCCATTTTAGGAAAAACTAATTCATTACCATGACGCGTGAGGAAATTTGGATTCATGGTGAATTAAATTTTACCCAAACTTCTCATCGAATTCCACTTTGGTGGTTTCCATTTGCTCAACACTAATGTTGACGTAGGGCTATTGTGCCAAAATTAGCACTGTGGCTGCAGGGTCCTCTATCAACAGGATCCAGACAATGTATTAGACCACCCTTTTATACTGAGGCACAGTAATTCCATATATCAACTAAAGATTAACAGAGATTGTGTCAACAGTTGAACAAAATGCATGTGGCGATATATTAGAAAGGCCTTTAATACTACAGCACAGTAATTCTATATATAAAATAAGAGATTAACTTAAAATGTTTCAGCGGTTCAACAAGATGCAGACAGCGATATATTGGACCGCCCTTTAATACTGCAACATATATATATTTATATATATATCTATATATATATATATATATATATATAAAGAAGGATGTATATAATGTGTGTGTATGTATGTATGTTCCACGATCACTCAAAAATGCAACCATCGATTTTAACGAAACTTGGTATACACATCCCTTGTTATCTGGAAAGAAATATTGTGGGGGTCATACGCCCCTACATAGCAGCTGCATGGAGTTTGTATGCTCCAACCGTTTTTGCTAAACACATATTGCTCTGTAACTCAAAAACTCATCAATCAATTTCTACTAAACTTGGTACACATATCACTTACCATCTGGGAAAGAATACTGTGAAGGTCACATATCAGTACACAATCAGTTTCTGTCTGTCACGACGTCTGTCTGTTCTTTATGTGCAACCAAACGACTGGACCGATCTTCACCAAATTTGGAACACAGATATATCAGGTGTCCAGGACGGTTTTAGACCTAAAGACTCAGCTCTCTAGGATGTACCCTTCCTGAGATATTCCCCCAAAATGACCTGCATTAGCCAATACAAGCCTGCAAGTCTTTCTCTTCATTCCCAACTGCCATACACACGGTCACATGTCTCTTATCAGCCAATAGAAGATCGCAGCCGGCACTTAGTCTCCACATACACACAGTATTGCTCCAGGTTTCCATAACTACCCAGCCATTTTTCGTAGGTCATTTATAGGCTAGGGCTACACGACGACATGTGTTGGGCGACAATAAGTCACACGACACATAGGACACAACTACTCTGCCACACGTGACATTGATGTCGCACTAATGTCGGCAGACAATTTTCATAATGATAGTCTATGGTGTTGCACTGTGACATGTGAAATGCTGTGACTGCGACGTCAGAGAAAAATCCATCTTGGATGATTTTTTTGTGACTGTCGTGTTGCAGTCGCAGCATGTCACATGTCGCAGTGCGACACCATTGCCTATCATTATAAAAATTGTTGAGACAAAATGTTGCGCGACACATGTCGTCGTGTAGCCCTAGCATTGAAGGGGCAGGGCGCTGTGGAGATTACTGTTAAAGGGGCAAGGTGTTGTGAAGGTCACTGTTAAAGAGGTGTACACTGTTGAGGTCACTGTTAAGGGGGCAGGGGCCACTATTAAAGGGGCAACTGCTGTGGAGGTCTTTGTTAAGGCAGCAGGCTACTGTGAGGTCATTGTTAAGGGAGCGAGGTACTATGGAGGTCATTGTTAAGGGGGCGGGCCCCTGAGGAGGTCAGTGTCAAGGGAGTGGGGTGCTGTGAAACTCACTGTTAAAGGGGTGGGCTGCTGTGAAGGTCAAAGTTAAGGGGATGGGCTTCTGTGGAGGTCCCATTTTAAGGTGGCGGGGTCAGTGTTAAGGGGTGGGGGACTGTGGAGTTCACTGTTATGGGGGATACTGTCCATATCTTTTAACGACACACACAAACATTAAATGAAATAGATGAAATATACCCATGCAAAGTCGGGTCCTTACGGTAGTTCTATATATAAAATAAGAGATCTGTGAATGTGTCAGCAGTTCAACAGGATGAAGATGGCAATATATTAGACCACCCTTTAATACTGGAGCACAGTAATTCTATGTATAAATTAAAAGATGAACTGTGATTGTGGCAGCAGGTAAACAAGATACAAACAGGGATTACACTCAACCTGCACTGTCCCTGCAGTCTCCCAATGCTCTCCCTGCAGTGTCTAAAATCTCTTCCAACCATCTCCCTATACTGGTCATGCTCTCTCCCTATCCAATATTCTACAATTTAAAGGTTTCTGCAACACTGTCCCTAGTGCTTAAGCGCTTGGAATGTTTCTCCATAAGCTAAGCTCACAGTGAAATGGCAAAGACCGCTTGGGATGAGGCTTTTTATAGGACTGTGACATCACAGAGGATGGCTATCTGCTGATTGGAGTATACCGAACTGGGGGGACTGATGGGTGTTGATAACACCTCAATCTCGCATATTCTTGGAAAAACCCTATTTGGCGCCAATAGTGGTAGGTCAGTGTAGAGATATGTTTGGGTAAAGTGGGTTTCAAATATACTAAAAATTCTAAAAGGTGAAATAAAATGTGTATAAATATATAGATAGATCAAATAATTATATTTGAAATGTATATATACACTCACCTAAAGAATTATTAGGAACACCATACTAATACGGTGTTGGACCCCCTTTTGCCTTCAGAACTGCCTTAATTCTACGTGGCATTGATTCAACAAGGTGCTGATAGCATTCTTTAGAAATGTTGGCCCATATTGATAGGATAGCATCTTGCAATTAATGGAGATTTGAGGGATGCACATCCAGGGCACGAAGCTCCCGTTCCACCACATCCCAAAGATGCTCTATTGGGTTGAGATCTGGTGACTGTGGGGGCCATTTTAGTACAGTGAACTCATTGTCATGTTCAAGAAACCAATTTGAAATGATTCAAGCTTTGTAACATGGTGCATTATCCTGCTGGAAGTAGCCATCTGTCACGACTGTGACTGATCCAGACAGGTCTGGGAGGAGAAGGTCGCAGCGACTTGCTACTCGCGATAGCTTGTGAGTTTGCTCTGTGGTTCAGGGTATGTCATCAGGGTTTTGCCTTGTGAACCTTTTTGTCCTGACTGGGAGTTCGTAGGCATCCTTCTCAGGTGAGTCCTGTCTGCCACTCCCAGCTACTATATTAGTTTCAGTTTCACTTGCAGTCATTGCCAGATATAGTCCTTATTTCCAGTGCTATTCTGACCTTTGAAGGAGATCGTTTGATGGTATTGCTGTGGAGCTCTCGTCTGGTGTGGACTGTCGTTATTGGGATCACCTTCTCTGCTCGTGACTGGATAAGTCTATCTATGTTTGATTGTTTGTTTGTTTGTTGCTGTCTTCCCCTGTTGTTCTCCTAGACGTGAGTGATGGTGACTAGTGCTCCTATCTGCCTTTCCCCAGTCTAGTCTTGTTAGGGTGACTGAGGGTTTAGGCATTCTGCTCGCCGCACGGGTTCACACCCCGTCTAGGGTATCAGGGCAGACAGGTGCCAGCTTAGGGTTAGTCAGTGGTGACCGTTCTATTTCCCATCCGTAGATAAGGGTCCCCCTTCCCCTCCGTCTGGTGCGACACGACTGCTGCTGGGATAGCGGTCGTGACACCATCAGAGGATGGGTACATGGTGGTCATGAAGGGATGGACATGGTCAGAAACAATGCTGAGGTAGCCCGTGGCATTTAAACGATGGTCAATTGGCACTAAGGGGCCTAAAGTGTGCCCAGAAAACATCCCCCACACCATTACACCCCCACCACCAGCCTGCACAAGTGGTGGTAACAAGGCATGATGGATACATGTTCTCATTATGTTTATGCCAAATTCAGACTCTACCATATGAATGTCTCAACAGAAATCGAGACTCATCAGACCAGGCAACATTTTTCCAGTCTTCAACAGTCCAATTTTGGTGAGCTTGTGCAAATTGTAGCCTCTTTTTCCTAATTGTAGTGGAGATGAGTGGTACCCGGTGGGGTCTTCTGCTGTTGTAGCCCATCCGCCTCAAGGTTGTGCGTGTTGTGGCTTCACAAATGCTTTGCTGAATACCTTGGTTGTAACGAGTGGTTATTTCAGTCAACGTTGCTCTTCTATCAGCTTGAATCAGTCAGCCCATTCTCCTCTGACCTCTAGCATCAACAAGGCATTTTTGCCCACAGGACTGCCGCATACTGGATGTTTTTCCCTTTTCACACCATTCTTTGTAAACCCTAGAAATGGTTGTGCGTGAAAATCCCAGTAACTGAGCAGATTGCGAAATACTCAGACCGGCCCGTCTGGCACCAACAACCATGCCACGCTCAAAATTGCTTAAAATCACCTTTCTTTCCCCTTCTGACATTCAGTTTGGAGTTGAGGAGATTGTCTTGACCAGGACCACAACCCTAAATGCATTGAAACAACTGCCATGTGATTGGTTGACTAGATAATCGCATTAATGAGAAATAGAACAGGTGTTCCTAATAATTCTTTAGGTGAGTGTATATGTACGGGGAAAGGTAGAAACAATTCAGAAATTGATGAGCATAGGTACACTACATTGAGTCTTAAGTGCCTAAGAGACCGTTTTCCGCAGTGTCATATACGTCAAAGTGTGTAATAACGGGGCAAGTGAGTTGTAACAAATAACTAAAATCTGTTTAAAAGGATACAACTAAATATGATAAAAATACTGGAGTATCGTATACTTATTTACTCACTTCACGAGGGGGGTGGTTTACTAGGATAAGCATAATACACCTGTAAACCAAACACCCCCCCCCCCAGCCTGGATCGCTTCTAGAATCTTAACAAGATGAAGGCAGCCAATCACACGGGTTCTTCTGTTCACTTGTCTTTATTGGAATATATGTATAAATCCTGCTCAACGCGTTTCGGGACAGGCACGTCTCTTAATCAGGAGCACGTCCCTTCGGGATGCTTTGATTCGCTCAACACTACTAGCAGGCTTTTGCTTTGGATCCTTTACCATTTTTGCTATTTTGAAAAAAGTAAAAGATAAAAATAAAAAAAATAGTTTCTGCTTAAAATACAAAAGGAATGTGTTATACCTTTTGGAGATAATTTCATCTTCAACTTGCTTAACTGTTCACAGTAAAAGTAATTTTGACCAGTGGTGCCCAAACTTTTGCATGCCAATGTGTGCAAATAAGCCTCTAGGGCATTGCCATTACACCTAGAGGCTCAGGTCTCTCTGCAAGTGCCATGTCCTCTGCACCTTGATTGATAGGGCAGGGCAGTGAAAACATAATCATGCCCATTCAAAGTGAAGATGGTGCGGGAGAGACGTGGGAAAAAGCTTGAACATGATGGACGTGTCTTTTTTTAACCTGTGTACTGTAACATTTACCATTTCTATATCCTGTATAGAATAGAACTACTGTACACAGACATTAATAAGAGCAAATGTAATTCTTTTCTGCAGCAAATATAATTGGCCATAATTATGTGCCTTTCTTTCGCAGCAACTAGGATTGCAGGACTGAGAGAAGCACATTTATCATCTTTCCAACTGTTAATGTTTTCTATGGGTAATGGAAATGTAGTCATGCATAAAGTGACATGGCTTTCTAGATCAGAATGAGCAATCTTCATACCATTTTATTTCCTGTTTAATGGTGTAGAGCAATAATAGCAAATTAAAAAATTCCGTCATGGTAACAGTTGGATTATAAAACGCAGTAACAATATCAAATATTTGTTCTAGAAGAGCTTTCTGCCAAATATGACATGTATGCGGATTTGTTATTGTAGTTATATACTATAGCTAATCCGCTTGGTCATTTGCTGAGCAGTATGGTGTACTACAGAGGCAGCCTACAAATAATCAAATTATACAGTGTTTAATTAAAACCAGTGTGGTGCCCAAATATAAGTTCCATATATTTGCCAATTAAATTTCATACAGGTGGCTAAATAGTAAAGCATTGTGCATTGCCACTACCATACATAGCAAAAATAATGAACTGTACAGTGTCACACATTTCTTAAAGCGATATTCTAGCTTATTGATATTGATCACAAGTGAATGGGAGATAAGCTGCAGTACTCAGACATGACCGCTGCAATAGACGGAGCCCTCTGCTTCCAGCACTTTCTACTGTTTATTGGACATTGGTTATCCCCTATCCTATTAGATCAGTGGGTGTCCTATTGCTGGGACTCCCACCGATCATGAGAAAAAGGGCCCTCCTGAAATGAACACAGCGGCCAGTTAGACATGCTTGTGGCTTCTCTACGAATTTCATTTCATTCTCATGATCAGTGGGGGTCCCAGTGGGAGCACCTCAACTGAACCTGTGGATAGGGGATAAGTTAATCTAAACAAACCTCAGGGACTATGTTTAGGGAAGTGGATGTGTACAGGGGCAGGTTTCTGGATGGGGTCGCCCTTTTCGGGATGAGTACTCTGTGTAGATACGTACCGTATAATAGTGATCCACCCATTTTTTTAAGGGTCTATTTAGGGATAGATTTATCCCAATCTAAGCAGGCCATAGCACTAAATGTGCACCTTTCCAAATTGCTGGCCCTGGAAATGTTGCCATTTTGGCTTGTGGACACAGAGGCTTTCCGCAGCCTGATGGCGGCGGCCGTCCCTTGTTACTCAGTCTCCAGCCGCCGCTATTTTTCCCGGTGTGCTGTCCCCGCCGTACACCAGCATGCGCTCCGTAACATCACCCGTGCCCTGACCAACGCAGTTATTGGGAAGGTCCACTTAACGACTGACACATGGACAAGTGCTTTTGGCCAAGGATGCTACATTTCCCTGACGGCACACTGGGAGAATGTTGTGGAGGTCGGGAGTGAGTCGTACCCTGGGATGGCATAGGTGCTACTCGGATAGCATAGGTGCAACCCCTCCTTCTCTCCTCCACTTAAACCTCTGAATTCTCATCTTGCAGCACCAGTCAGCCATCAGTCAGTAGCTGGAAGCAGTGTAGCACTGCAGTTGGGAAGCAGCAACAGGCCGTGCTGAAAGTAATTTGCTTAGGTGACAAACAGCACATCACCGCAGAGCTGTGCCAGGGTATAAGTGACTAGACTGAGCTGTGGCTCTCGCCACTCAACCTACAACCAGGCATAGTTGCATGTGATAATGGCCATAACTCACACACATACCATGACTAGCCCACGTGTTTAACTTAGTGGTTCAGCGATTTCTCAAAACCTACCCCAATTTGCCTAGGCTACTGGTGAAGGAGCGCCGTATTTGTGCCCCTTTCTGAAAGTCATCTACAGTTGCCGCAGGTCTAGCAATGTTGCAACAGCGCTTGCAATTGCCAGCTCACTGACTGTTGTGCGACGTGAGCACACACTGGAACTCCACGTTCCACTTGTTGGCCAGGCTTTTTGATCAGCAGAGGGCAGTAATGGAATACCAGCTGCAACATGGTTGTCGCCTTTCCAGTCAGCTTCTGCTCTTCACAAGCGACGAGTGGGCATGGATGTCTGATCTTGGTGATGTTTTATGCAACTTTGAGGCATTAACACAGATGGTGAGCAGCGATGCCACTATTATCAGCGTAACCATCTTACTTCTGTGTCTACTGAAACACTCGCTGCTCACAATGAAGGTGGACGCTTTGCATGTGGAAGAGGTGGAAATGATGGAAGACAGTACACAGGGTGATAGCCAGACCACCCTCCGTTTATCTTCTCAGCGCTAATTGGATGATGATGATGAGGAGGAGCAGGAGACGGTTGCCTCCACTATAGAGGGTAGTACCCATAACAAGTTTATTCCATCTGTTCAGCGTGGATAGGGCGAAGAGGAGGAAGAGGATGAGGAGATCGAAAGTCATCCTCCTGATGAGGACAGCAAAATCTTTTCTGTTGGGACTCTGGGACACATGGCTGACTTTATGTTAGGCTGTCTTTCCCGTAACCCTCGCATTATGCACATTTTGGCAACAATGATTACTGGTTGTTCACCCTTTTCGACCCCCGCTACAAAGAGAACTTCTCATCTCTCATTCCTGTGGTGGAGAGGACTAGCAAAATGGTGCAATACCAGAAGGTCCTTGTGGAAAAATTGGTCCAAATATTTCCAGCTGACTACGCTGGCAGCACAGTACGTAGGGTAACACTCTCCAAGGCCTGGGGCTGTTTCATGACAGCACGCCAGCATCCTCACCCTGATGCGTGGCCTAGTGTAAAAGAAGGGAAAAGTTGTAGAAGATGGTGAAGGAGTACGTAGCAGACCGTGTCAGCGTCCTCAGTGATCCCTGTGTGCCTTACAACTATGGGTGATCAAGATGGACACGTGGCACGAACTGACGCTCCACACCTTGGAGGTGCTGGCCTGCCCTGCTGCTAATGTTTTGTCAGAGTGGGTATTTAGTGCTGCTGGGGGCATAATAACTGATAAGCACATCTGCCTGTCAACTGAAAATTCTGACAGGTTGACTCTTAACAAATTAAACAAGGCCTGGCTATCCCATGACTTCTCTACTCCACCAGAGGATAGCGGCTGAACATAAAGGCACTTTAAATGTGGCTTTTATGGTGTATTGAATACACTGTATTCCCATGTACCCATTCTACCACAAAAAATTGTATATGGTTCAATCTTCCTTTTGTCGTCTTCCTCATCCTCCATCATATCAACATGCTTATTAGGTTGCCCTCACCTCTAATGTTTTAGAGGGTCACCAGCAGGCCCTGGCCTATAATGTTTTAGATGGTCAGATGAGCAGCAGGCCCTCGTCACTAATATTTAAGAGGGTCAGCTCAAAAAAAGACCCTCACCCATAATGTTTTAGAGGGTCACTAGCAGGCCTTCACCCATAATGTTTTAGATGTCAGATTAGCAGCAGGCAATCGTCTCTAATGTTTTAGAGGGTCAGCTCAGCTGCAGACCCCCCTATTGTTTTAGGTGGTCAGATCAGCAGCAGGCACTCACCCTAATGTTTTAGAGGGTTAGCTCAGCAGGAGACCCTCACCCCTAATGTTTTAGAGGGTCAGATTAGCAGCAGACACTCATCCCTAATGTTTTATAGGGTCAGCAGCAGGCCCTCGCCCCTAATGTTTTAGATGGTCAGATCAGCAGCAGGCCCTCTCCCCTAATGTTTTAGAGGGTCAAATCAGTAGCAGGCACTCACCCCTAATGTTTTAGATGGTCACTGGTCAGATTATCAGCAGGCACTCGCCCCTAATGTTTTAGAGGATGAGCTCAGCAGCAGGCCCTCCCCCTTATGTTTTAGATGGTCACATCAGCAGCAGGCTCTTTTAATGTTTTTGAGGGTCAGCTCAGCAGAAGACACTCGTGCGTAATGTTTTAGATGGTCAGATCAGCAGTAGGCCATTGCCCCTAATGTTTTAGAGGGTCAGCTCAGCAGCAGACCCTCGTGCCTAATGTTTTAAATGGTCAGATCAGCAGCAGGCCCTTGCCCCTATTTTTTTAGAGGGTCAGCTCAGCAGCAGACTCTCACCTCTGTTTTAGATGATCAGCTGAGCAGCAGGCCCTCGCCCATAATGTTTTAGAGGGTCAGCTCAGCAGCAGGCCCTCGCCTCTAATGTTTTAGATGGTAAGAGTAGTAGCAGGCACTCACCCCTAATGTTTTAGATGGTCAGCTCAGCAGCAGGCCCTCACCCCTAATGTTTTAGAGGATAAGCTCATCAGCAGGCCCTCGCCCCTAATTTTTTCGAGTGTCAGCTCAGCAGCAGATCCTCACCCCTAATGTTTTAGAGGGTCAGCTCAGCAGCACACCCTCACCCCTAATGTTTTAGATGGTCACTGGTCAGATTAGCAGCAGGCACTCGCCCCTAATGTTTTAGAGGATGAGCTCAGCAGCAGGTCCTCCCCCTAATGTTTTAGATGGTCACATCCGCAGCAGGCCCTCACTTTTAATGTTTTTGAGGGTCAGCTCAGCAGCAGACCCTCACCCCTAATGCTTTAGATGGTCTGATCAGCAGCAAACCCTCGCCTCTAATGTTTTAGAGGGTCAGCTCAGCTGCAGACACTCACCCCTAATGTTTTAGATGGTCAGATCAGCAGCAGGCACTCGACCCTAATGTATTAGATGGTCAGATCAGCAGCAGGTCCTTGCCCCTAATGTTTTAGAGGGTCAGCTCAGCAGCAGAGCCTCACCCCTAATGTTTTAGAGTGTCACCAGCAGGCCCTCACCCATAATGTTTTAGATGGTCACTGGTCAGATTACTAGCAGGCACTCGCCCCTAATGTTTTAGAGGATGAACTCAGCAGCAGGTCCTCCCTCTAATGTTTTAGATGGTCACATCAGCAGCAGGCCCTCGCTTTTAATGTTTTTGAAGGTCAGCTCAGCAGCAGACCCTTGCGCCTAATGTTTTAGATGGTCAGATCAGCAGCAGGTCCTTGCCCCTAATGTTTTAGAGGGTCAGCTCAGCAGCAGACCCTCACTCCTAATGTTTATGAGGGTCAGCTCAGCAGCAGACCCTCACCTCTAATGTTTTAGAGGGTCAGCTCAGCACACTGCTTAATAATGTGAATGTGTTTCATGTAAATTGTGCGTGTATAGGAGTTCCACTAAAGTTGCATAGGGAGGGGGAGGTTCTAATAAGCCTCCAGGGCTGACTCCACCCTGCACACTGTACTTAGGGTATGGAGAAGGTCAGTGTGTGTGATGTCTGATCTCAGCAGCCATTTTGGAAAGTTATCCAAACTCCATAGTTAGTTCCATGTACCAGCCTATAGAAGGGAAATATTACAGAGGAACCAGGCAACTGGGGGAGTAATAATATTGGTAAAGGAAGGTAACTGTCATTTATCAGGCTCTAGTCTCATTTGCATTAGATGGATAGTGTCATGCCCTACTCAGGTAATGTACGGAGGTCTGCCAGGTTAGCAGCACGTGTGAAGCCTTTTGTTTTTGTTTTGGAGTTGAGCTGTATACGCCTCCCTTTAGGTGCACTGGGTGGGGTCGTTGGTATGAGTTTAAATTACACCCACTCCCAGTGTCCTGTGCGGGTTATAGCTTCTGTCTTGCTGAGAGGAAGGAAGGATTTGCTATTCCTGCTCACTAACAAAATAAGTTGGTTTTGTTTTTCTTGTGATTGCCTGTCTAGGTTCTGTGAGAGACGCCTGCCCCCTCCAGGTCCTTAGGGAGCAGGATGCCTCTTTCCCCCTTTTACCATCTTAGGGATTTCATGGTATCTTCAGCCTAGGCACAGGGACACGTTCATTCCCACCTTCAGGGTCGGAACGTGGGCATAGAAGTCTGGGGAGAGCTGGTAGGGATTTGTCAGGAGGTGACCTTTATCCCCAGCTTCTTGCCTAGACACTTGTTTGGTGGTCTTCTGTGTATCTTGTATCCTGCCCAGTGTGAGATTATAACCCACCAATACTTAGACTGCCATCTATCAGCTGTTTTGAGATGGAGTCAATCGATGCGCTAGTTGATCGCATGCAGGGATTATCCCTAGAGGTGGTTGATCTACGTAATTCGGTCACACGGTGTCAGAATGCTCTGCCATCAGGTGCAATAGGAGGAAGTCAAATTTATGGGGAACCTAAAGTCGCTCTCCCTGATAGATTTGCAGGGGGTGTGGATAACTTTATCCGCTTTAAAGAGTCATGCAAGCTGTATTTTCGGCTGCGTCCATCTTCGTCTGGTGATGAGAGTCAGAGTGTAGGGATAATCATATCCCTGCTTAAAGGGGACGCGCAATCCTGGGCCTTTTCTCTGTCATCAGGTTCTCTGGCCCTCCGGTCGGTGGAAGAATTTTTTAAAGCCTTGGGATTAATTTATGATGATCCAGATCGGGTCTCGATGGCGGAATCTAAATTGCATAATTTATTACAAGGTGAACATACTGCAGAGGCTTACTGCGTTGAATTTAGGAGATGGGCTACTGAGTCAGTTTTGTCAGTGGTTATCTGAGAGATTGAAAGATGCCCATACTTTTCATGAGTACCCAGATACATTGGAGAATGCTATGTCTTTGGTAGTATGGTTAGCTAGACATATTAAATAGAGGTGTAAGGTTCCCTCCGCGCAAGGGATCCCTTCTGTGAGTGGTTTCGTCTCACCTGCTCCCAAGGGTGATATGACATGTAACTCTGGGGTAGGGGAGGAACCCATGCAGCTGGGTCAGGTGTCTATCCGATCTGGTAGTAGGAACTTTAGGAGGTTGCATAAACTATGTTATTAGTGGAAAAGTGGTCATTTTATTTTTGCTTGTCCTTTTGTTAAAACACATGTTGATGAGACAGAATCACAAAGAGGTTTACTTAAAGAAAAAAAAAAAAACATCCCTGACTCTTGGCAAGCAGGTATGCAAGCTCCCTGCAATACTCGTTTTCTCCTTCCAGTTATGGTGGCGCTAGACTCAAGACATTTTTTTGTTGAAGTATTCATTGACTGTGGTGCTGGGGTAAACCTTATTGATTTTTATTTTTCTTCAAAATCTGGGTCTAAGTACTTGCACTTTAGAAAGAGAGATCCCGGTTTTTGCAATTGATTCTTCCCTTCTTTCTTAAAGGAGTCTCACTCATATTGCTCATGGTATTCAGTTAAGGGTGGGTGATTCACATATTGAGATCATGTCTTGTTTTGTCAAGAAGGACTTGCCCGCTCCTATAGTCTTAGGTTTACTGTGGTTGACTAAACATAACCCAATTATAGATTGGCAGGCAAGGCAGATCATTGGTTGGAGTGAATTTTGTTCAGACAATTGTCTTGGCACATCTATCTCTGGTGTGTCTACTACGGCTTTACCTCAGTATCTCTCAGATTTAGCGGATGTCTTTTCGGAGGGTGGGGCTCAGGAATTGCCCCCTCATCGTGACTATGATTGTCCAGTTAATCTCATCCCAGGGGCTAAGTTGCCAACGTCTCGGCTTTACAATCTTTCTCAACCTGAAAGAGAGGTCATGCGGAAGTATATTGCCGAGAGTTTGGCAAAAGGTCATATTAGGCCATCTAAGATCACTGAGACCTTGTTTAGATTTTCGGGAATTGAACCGTATTACGGTCCGTGATCCGTATCCCCTTCTTTTGATCTCCAATCTTTTTGATCAAATTGTTGGAGCCAAGGTGTTCTCTAAGTTGGATTTAAGAGGGGCCTACAATCTGATCAGAATCAAGGAAGGGGATGAGTGGAAAACGGCCTTCAACACGCACAAGGGTCATTTCAAGAATCTGGTTATGCCTTTTGGGTTAACTAAGGCGCCAGCGGTATTTCAGCGATTCGTCAATGACATTTTCCATCATTTTGTGGGGAGGTTCGTGGTAGTTTACTTGGATGACATTCTAATTTACTCTCCTTATCTGAAGACTCATCAGGATCATGTGAGACAGGTTTTGTTGATCCTTCGGGAGAATAAATTATATTCCAAATTGGAGAAATATGTGTTTTCTGTGCAGGAGCTTCCGCTTCTGGGATATCTGCTTTCTGACTCTGGTTTTCGTATGGACCCTGAAAAGGTCCGGGCGGTTCTGGAATGGAACCGACCAGAGAATCAGAAAGCTTTAATGCGTTTTTTGGGGTTTACTAATTATTATAGAAAATGTATCTTGAACTATTCTACCATTGTAAATCCTCTGACCAATATGACTAGAAAGGGCGCCGACGTCTCTGTCTGGTCGGATGAGGCATTGCAGGCATTTTCGGCTATTAAGGAATATTTGCGTCTGCTCCCATTCTGGTGCAGCCCGATGTGTCTCAGCCATTCGTGGTGGAGGTTGATGCATCAGAAGTGGGGGTTGCAACAGTGCTGTCGCAGGGTTCATCTCCTGGCAAATGGGTTCCGTGTGCTTTTTTTCCAAGAAGCTCTTGGTCGCCGAGAGGAATTATGATGTAGGAGATGAGGAATTGCTGGCCATCAAATTGGCCTTTGAGGAATGGCGTCACTGGTTGGAGGGGGTGTCTCATCCTGTTACGGTATATACTGATTATAAGAATTTGGCTTACCTGCAATCTGCCAAGCGTCTGAATCCTAGACAGGCTAGATGGTCACTGTTCTTTACCAGGTTCAATTTTGTAATTACTTTTTGCCCGGGGGTTAAAAACGTCAAGGCAGATGCGTTGTCTCGCAGTTTTCCTGGGGGATGTGATTCAGAGGATCCTGCTCCGATTTTGGCTGATGAGGTGGGGGTCTCCGCTCTGTACCCCGAATTGGAGATGGAGATGTTGGGAACCCAAGAGGGGGCTCCTGGTTCTTGTGCCCCAGGGAGGTTGTTTGTTCCTGATGGACTGCGATACAAGGTATTCAAGGAACATCACGATACTGTCCTTGCTGGACATCTGGTGGTAAGTCCACCTTTGATCTTGTGTTCTGGTGAGGTTCTGGTGGCCCGGGTTACGTAAGAGTGTTGAGGATTACGTAGCAGCCTGTGAAACCTGTGCATGGTCAAAGGTTGATCGTGAAATTACATGGCATTCCCTCGGATGTGGTTTCTGATAGGGGCACGCAGTTTGTCTCCAGGTTTTGGAGGGCGTTCTGCTCTTGGCTTGGCATTCAACTTTCGTTCTCTTCGGCTTTTCATCCGCAGTCGAATGGGCAGACAGAGCGTACTAATCAAAACCTGGAGACCTACTTGAGGTGCTTTGTGGCTGAGAATCAGAAGGAGTGGTCCTCATTCTTATCCCTAGCAGAGTTTGCTTTGAATAACCGTAGGCAGGAGTCCACGGGTAAGTCGCCATTTTTTGGCGCATACGGTTTTCATCCTCAGAGGAGGAGAGATTTTCTTCTGCCTTGTCTTCTATCTGGCGGAGGATCGAAGTGAATTTGGAGAAGATGGGTGAGAGGTATAAGCGAATGGCTGACAAGAGACGTATGACTGGTCCGGACCTGTGTGTGGGTGATCTGGTGTGGTTATCTACTAAAAATATTAAACTGAGAGTACCATCTTGGAAACTGGGTCCAAGATTTATTGGACCTTACAAAATATCTGCAGGTGGTCAATCCAGTAGCGTTTCGTCTGGATCTTTCACAGACTTGGAGGATCCATGATGTGTTCCACAGGTCTTTACTGAAGAGATATGTGAAACCGGTGGAACCATCACTATTGCCTCCTCCCCTGGGTCTGGTTGATGGAAATTTAGAGTTCAAGATCTCCAGGGTTCTCGACTCAAGAGTTCTTTGGGGTTCCCTTCAGTACCTGGTACACTGGAGGGGATACAGCCCTGAGGAGAGGATGTGGGTTCCAGCTGTGGATGTTAGTGCCAGGGCTTTTCACAGATCTCACCCAGATAAAGTTGGGCCAGGGTGTCCGGAGGTCACCTGTGGAGGGGGGTACTGTCATGCCCTGCTCAGGTTATGTGAGAAGGTCTTCCAGGTTAGCAGCACAGTGTGTAGCCTTTTGTTTTGGAGTTGAGCTGTATCCGCCTCCCTTCAGGTGCACTGGGTGGGGTCGTTGGTATGAGTTTAAATTACGCCCACTCCCAGTGTCCTGTGCGGGTTATAGCTTCTGTCTTGCTGAGAGGAAGGAAGGAAGGATTTGCTGTTCCTGCTCACTAACAAGATAAGTTGGTTTTGTTTTTCTTGTGATTGTCTGTCTAGGCTGTTAGAGAGACGCCTGCCCCCTCCAGGTCCTGAGGGAGCAGGTTGACTCTTTCCCCCTTTCACCATCTTAGGGATTTTAGGGTATCTTCAGCCTAGGCATAGGGGACACGTTCATTCCCACGTTCAGAGTCTGAACGTGGGCATAGAAGTCTAGGCAGAGCTGGTAGGGATTTGTAAGGAGGTGACGTTTATCCCCAGCTTCTTGCCTAGACACTTGTTTGGTGGTCTTCTGTGTATCTTGTATCCTGTCCAGCGTGACAGATAGATTCTAAGATACAAGCTACCCACCATAACCAAGGACAGAAAGGCCATCTGTCAGAACATAGTATTCCTAGAGAGGATAAAGAAGTATATGATTATACAGTACAGCAGAGATAGTCCATCCCTCCAGCCTGGAGAAACAAGGGAGAAAGATTGATTGTCATAGAAAACTGCTCCTCATGAAACTTATGGGAGCTAATCTGAATCACTGTAAACAGTTGCCTTGTTGTAAATGACTTTTGCATTCATTAATGACCTTTGGATCAGCTTCAGAAAAGTACTGGGAGTTTGTTAAGAAACTTGGTCTCCTTATTCTACATCATGTCCTTATTGCACCTCACAGTGCTGGTCTCACGAATACAGGGGCCCAGCTACCAAAGCACCCTAAGCATACCCATTGCCATCAAGGGCACCTCAACCAACATCTGGCTAGTATTCCCTGCAATAGAGAGTGCCCCAGAGGATTTTCGTGCTGTCTTTCTCATCACTGCATTCTGACCCAGGGAGCTATAAAACCTTGAATATGACTACAACCCCTATCAGCCCCGTGCACTCACATACTGCCCCTGCGGTCCGGTCCGCTGCATAATTTTGGCGGTCACGAACAGGATCAAAACAATATATATGTGCTCTCAGATCACTGCTGAATCTTACAGCAGCTGTAAAAACCCCATACAAGTGACTATATTGCATTTATTTGCTGCTGGTAAAATAGCGGTTAATCAGCCATCTTGTTTTTGTTCTCCACATACAGAGGGAGACAAACAGGTTGCCTCCACAGAGGAACAAAAGTGTTTGAGTGCAAGTTCCTAGTAGGACAGAAAAACCAGCTGTACCCATAGAGGATGTGACAGCAGGACGACCGTGAAAAAAAAATGGTTTCCCAATCCCCTGCAGCCTGAGAATTATCCATAAATGTCAGAATGAGTGCAATTGGGAAAACTAACCTTAAAAAGGACTGTTTTGGATCACAATCTGCCTTGCAGAGCACCATACTTCTCTATATTAAGCTGTCACAGCTACTCTTAAAGGGCCAGTCACCTACAAAGTAGTGGTTGCCCATAGCAACGCAACGTAAAAAGCGTGTAAAACCATATTTAATCTGCATTATATTGAAAGACTGTCATTGCCATGTCTGAACAAGCAGATAGTGAGCAGTCTGTTCTCAGCAGGTTCCCTGCAGCAGCCACAGCTAGTTCCGGTGCAGCACCAACCGCTGCAGCACCAAGCATCATGCCCTTAACAATGCCTTATTTTCTAGGAGCACCCTGGTTCCCATGATATGCTTGGGAAGCTCATACTTTAAGGGAATTTAAATAAAAAATGTTGTTGACATTCATATTGTACCCTGTGTCAGCAGAACAGCAAATGCAAATCCTCATTGCACAATTGGAAGGAGCCGCCCTCAGAGAAGTGAAATCCTGGCCAAGCTCAGAGAAAAAAACAGTGGAGCAGATATTTAAACGACTCTACACCACTTTTGAACCAAGAGACAGCAGCCTGGTGAGTCACTCAGAAACTTTGCATTATCCTTACAGGAAGCCCTGTGATATGTTATACAGGCATACCTCCATGAAGCAGAAGATCAAGATAAAACACTGAGAGAGCAATTCATTGAAGGTGTTAGGACAGAAACCTTAAAGAGCCAGATAAAGATGTTAGCTGCACAGCACCCAAGTTCTACCTTCCTAGACTTCAAAGAGCTAGCTATCAGTATTCTGGGGAAAGACCCACAACCAAAGCCTGCTAGCCCTGCTGAAATGTCTGTGAATAAGCCAGCTATATCTCCAAAATGTCACCTTATAGTCAGTCAGGAAGTCCAAGCTCCAGTTCCTAATGCAGTTGCTGTCTTGACAGATCAAGTCAAACAGTAGGAGAAACCCTTATTTAAGGAAACATTACCCTCCTGATGATAAAGCGACTTATCCCAGAAGCCATTGTCGATGCCCCACTGACCTGCTTTAATGAGCAAAAGCGACCCATTTGAAGATACAGTCACAAGCCAGGCATACAGAAATGATGTGCTGGCAGTTAAAAGGTCGGCCCCGAGGCCAAGGACCACCCCTCGGGAGGTAAAGCAGTAGGTCCATAAAATCCAAGCTGGATGCCCAGATATGTATGATCCCGTACAGAAGTAGTTCTTCGAATCAATGGGGTTCCCTTTGTTGCCTTATTGGACACCGAGTCTCAAGTCACAACTATCCAACAGACTGCATTTGAGAAATACTGGGACCACGACCAGCTGACACAGCCACCAGAATCCTGGCTGAGCATTATAGCCAGCAACAGGAAACCCGTGCGAGTGCATGGGTACTGGAAGCCAACTTTTCAAATGGGAGGAACCACACTACCCCAACAATGTATTGTTGCAATCCAAGGAAGATAACAACCCTCCAGTAGTCCTAGGAATGAATGTTCTTAGGAACTGTTTTACTGAAACGCTTGAAGCTTTACACAAGTCCATGCCTACCGCTTCCTCTGCCTCCAAAAAGGTGATGCAACAAACCATCCGTGTATTAAGTGCAGAAGAGAAATTTGCTAATGAGAAAGGAGAGATTTACTGTGCTCGCATCAAAGGTAACCAACCAGTGATACTGAAACCCAGTACTGAAACACTCCTATGGTGCCAAGCCGCCTTGGAATTCAAGGTCAAGAATACTAAGCCCTATTAGAACCTATCAACCTAGAGGACCATCCTCTAGTCCGAGCTGCAAGAAGCCTAGTGACCGCTTCTCAAGGTAAAATGCCAATTTGTCTCCGGAACTTAAGTAGTAGCAGTATATCCTTGACCAAGCACTACCCTGTTGCTCAGTTGTTACAAGTCTCTTTTCAAGATGTTATCAGTGTACCTGCAGCTACGACTGAACAGTCTACTCAGAAGCTGAATACTCAAGATCATACACCAAATAAATTATGGTGGAAATAACTCAATGTGGGAGATACTTCTACACCTGAGGAACAAAATGAAGGAGTCTTAAAAGTCACAAAGGAACATCATCAAGCCTTCAGTAAACATCTTTCAGATTATGGAGAGGTCCGTGTCAGTGCACACCATCCCTACCGGTTCACACCGTCCAATCAAAGAAAGGCATCGGTCTATACCACCAACTATGTACCAATCTTTGAAAAAGATGATCCAGGAGATGAAAGATTCAAAAATCATCAAAGACAGCCATAGTCCATGGGCTGCACCTCTAGTCCTTGTCCGAAAGAAAGATGGTAACATTCGGTTCTGTGTGGACTACAGGAAGATTAATCAAATTACCCACAAGGATGCCTATCCTTTACCAAGAATTAAAGAGTCCTTGACAGCATTAGGATCCTCAGCTTACTTTTCAACTCTGGATTTAACCAGTGGGTACTGGCAGGTACCCATGACTCTTGAAGATCATAAAAAAACAGCATTTACTACCCCTATGGGCCTATTTGAATTTGAACTATATGACGTTTGGACTTTGCCATGCACCTTGAACTTTCCAAAGACTAATGGAATGCTGTTTAGGCCACAAGAACTTTGAAATTCTCTTATTATACCTAGATGATGTCATCATATACTCTAAATCCTATGAAGACCACTTAAAACATCTTGCAGAAGTTTTTCAAGTCCTCATCAAGCACGAACTCAAGATCAAACCCTCTAAGTACTACCTACTGAAACCAGAAGTCAAGTACCTGGGACATATTGTCAGTTCTGAAGATGTCAAACCAGATCCAGAGAAGATAGTCGGAATTTGCCTACTCCTATCACAGTAAAAGAAGTGAGAAGTTTTCTTAGTTTTGCAGGATACTACAGACATTTTATCCCTTACTTCGCTCAGATTGCTGAGCCGATACAAGAACTCCTGAGAGGACATCCCAAGAAATACCAGAAAGCCTAGATGCCAATCGAATGGAATGAAGACAGAGATGTTGCTTTCCAACTCCTGAAGAAGAAGTTGACAGAACCACGTGTCTTAGGCTATCCAGATTACCAACAGCCACTCCATCTCTACACTGATGCCAGAAAGAAAGCCTGTGAGCTGTCCTGTCTCAGCTTCAAGAAGGTAAGAAGAGAGTGATTGCTTATGCTAGCAGATCTCTTAAAGGTGCAGAGAGAAATGACCAGAACTATAGTTCCTTCAAGCTGGAATTCCTCACACTTGTGTGTGTTGTCACTGAAAAATTTTAAGATTACCTCGCAGCAACACCATTTGTGGCCTATACTGATAACAACCGACAGGCGCACTGCAACAGAGCCAAGTTAGGAGCCTTAGAACAAAGATGGGCCTCACGTCTTGCCAACTACAACTTTGTGGTCAAGTACAGAACAGGCAAGTCAAATGACAATGCAGATGCCTTATCCCATCTGCCTGCCAGAGAAGACCCTACTGAACAGGAAGACATTTGGGAAGAAGTAGAGATGCTGGCTTTCTACAAACATTTTGCCCAACAAGATGTTATCCCCATCAAAGACAAAGGTAAAGAAGTCCTCAACCTCAACTTCCAACAGCAGAGAAATCGAGAATCTCAAGTTGAGAAAGAAAGGTGGATCAAGTTGCAAGCAGAGAGCAGAGTATTAGGTAAGCTACAAGATTTGTTCACTAGTGGAAGAACACCAGAAAGAATCCGCAGAAAGAATGCAGATCCAGAGCTGCTCAAGCTATGGAGACAAGCAGTTAAAGTGACTAATGTTGAGAAGAACCCTAGATCCCATCACTAATGATCAGCTGCATTAAATTATAGTACCACGCCGAGATGCCAGAATTGTCCTCAAAATGTTCCACGACGGGTCAGGACACTTTGTTGTACAAAAAACAGAAGCTACCATCCGCCGAAGATTTTATTGTTTGGAATGAGAGAAGATATTGAAAATTGGTGTTGAGAATGTTCTACTTGTGCCATTGGAAGAAATGAGAGACATGACCAAAGAGCACCATTACATCCCATTGTAAGTCAAACACCTCTAGAAATAGTGGCTATTGATAACGTAAAGCTAGAACCAAGTCGCTCAGGATATACCTACACCACGACAATGGATCACTACACTAAACTTGTAGTAGCTGTACCCATTAAAGACTTGACAGCCAAAACCGCTGCAAATGTTTTCTGGAAGAATTTCCTGTTGCCCTATGGATGCCCTGAAAAGATTCTCACAGATAAAGGATCTGCCTTTGAATCCCAACTCTTCCATGAACTATGTTAACTTCACAATTGTCAGAAGATGAGAACAACAGCTTACCATCCTCAAGGTAACGGACTTTACGAAAAAATTAATCAAACCTTGATTGAAATGTTTAGAGATGTACCACCTGCTAAAATAACCAACTCTACTACCTCAACTGATGTATCTTTACAACAATACCATCCATTGTTCTACTAGATTCACCCCATATTACCTTATATTTGGCTGTCAAGGCAGATTGCTTGCAGATCTTACCTTGGATGTATAAGTTCCAGATTCCATCAATCCTTTACCACAAACAGATTGGGTGATTGAACATCAAAAACGCCTAGCTGATGCCCAAGAGATTGTCCAGATCCGTATGGTGAATGTATGCCAAAAGCAACAGAAAGACTATGATCAGTCTTGAAAAGCAGAACCCTTAAAAACTGGTAAGTATGTGTGGCTGAAAAATAATCATCATACTAGTAAGCTGGATAGTAAATGGGAAAGAGAACCCTACATCATCACAGCTATTCCTAATCCTGAGACTGATATCTACGAAATCACCAAAGAAAACAGAATATCACAAATAGTGCATCACAACCGTCGCAAGTTGTGTTTGAAAGAAATTGTCCAAGAAGAAACTCCATCCACAGACCAATTGTCTGAAAAGCTACCTGATTCAGAGGAACCAACACAGTCTATTGAAAAATTACTATTAGACTCAGATTCCCCTTCAGAGGTTCCTTGCCCCATGGCTTAACTTTATTGTTACCGCCAACGCTAATACAACCCTACTTCAGCCAGAAGAACTACCTTGTGAAGGATCCTTAGAAGCTCAAGATGTACGAAATTACCTTGAACCAAGGCTTATAGAGCCACAGCCACTTTGAAAATCCAACTAGACCACTAAAGGTCAGCCCCCTCCCCGTTATAGGGAGTTCCAGCAGCTGCAGCCAAGGAGAAGACTTCCAGCCCTTCCAGTTCAATAGTGATTGCATTCTTACATAATTTGGACAGTTAAATTGTGATTGCATTCTTACATCATTTGAAGCTAAAAAGCCAGAGTAACAGACTCATTGCCTTGATTATTGGCCTTGCTTTAAGGACTCTCTAAAGATTCCTTTGCCCTTATTTTGCAACGTTCAAGTCATGTGCCACGAAAGGGACTTTCATGTACGAAAGCCATCTATGATGTTCTGCAACTATCATGCTTCATGCCCAGGGAACGGACTCATACTCTGTGAGCCTCCTGAGAAGTTTCCTTTTTTTTTTACCTTATGGACTATCCTGGTCTTTACTGTTCGCTGTGCCAGGTCAGCGCACCCAGATCCCCAGTTAAAAGAGAAACTACGGCCCTTGTCACTCATTTTATATTGTGATGCTTCTGATATATACAGTGAGAAACAGAAGTATTTGAACACCCTGCGATTTTGCAAGTTCTCCCACAATTCACATTGCAGGTGTATTCCCACTCTGAGAGACAGAATAAAAAATAAAAAAACATGAATTCACATTGTATGATTTTTAAAGAATGTATTTGTCTTGCACTGCTGAATATAAGTATTTAAACACCTGAGAAAATCAGTGTTAATATTTGGTACAGAAGCCTTTGTTTGCAATTACAGAGGTCAAACGTTTCCTGCAGTTCTTGTCCAGATTTGCACACATGGCAACAGGGATTTTGGCCCACTCCTCCACACTGCTCACCTCTAGATCTGTCAGATTTCGGGGCTGTCGCTGAGCAACACAGAGTTTCAGCTCCCTCCAAAGATGTTCTATTGGATTTTGGTTGAGGGCCTGGTTAGGCCACTCCAGAACCTTGATATGCTTCTTACAGAGCCACTGCTTGGTTATCCTGGCTGTGTGCTTAGGGTCGTTGTCACGTTGGAAGACCCAGCTACAACCCATCTTCAATGCTCTGACTGAGGGAAAGAGGTTGTTGCTCAAAATCTCACAATAAATGGCCCCATTCATCCTCTCCTTAATATAGTGCAGTCGTCCTGTCCCCTTCACAGAAAAGCACCCCCAAAGCATGATGATACCACCCCCATGCTTCACAGTAGGGATGGTGTTCTTGGGATGCAACTCATCCTTCTTTTTCCTCCAAACACGATGAGTGAAGTTTAGACCAAAAAGTTCTACTTTGGTCTCATCTGACCACATGACTTTCTCCCATGCCTTCTCTGGATAGTGTTGAGCACGAATCTTCAAATTGCTAATTTTAATTGCGAATATCGCTACTTCGAGAATTAGTGAATATTTAGAGTATAGTGCTATATATTCGTATTCACGAATATTCTAATCGTGAATTTATTTCAAATTTATTGTGAATATAAGCACTTAGAAACATCCCTAGCAACCAATAGGAAAGTTGCCTATAGAATTAGTGTTGATCGCAAATTTTCATATCGCGAATTTTATCGCAAATTTTCAGATTGACGATTTTTGCAATCAAGAAAATAATGACTGGAGATCACGAATTCTCGAATTCATGAATATATAATGAATATTCGCCTAAATATTCGCGAATATCAGCAAATTCGAATATTGCCCCTGCCGCTCATCACTGCCTCTGGATCATCCAGATGGTCATTGGCAAACTTCAGACGGGCCTGGACATGCGATGACTTGAGCAGGGGAACCTTCCGTGCAATGCATGATTTGAAACTATGATGGCATAGTGTTCTACCAACAGTAACCATTGAAACTGTGGTCCCAGCTCTCTTCATGTCATTGACCAGCTCCTCCCTTGTAGTTCTGGGCTGATTCCTCACCTTTGTTATCATCACTGATACCCTACGAGGTGAGATCTTGCATGGAGCCCCAGTCCGAGTGAGACTGACAGTCGTCTTTAGCTTCTTCCATTTTCTAACAATTGCTCCAACAGTTGATCTATTTTTACCAAGCTGCTTGGCAATTGCCCGGTAGCACTTTCCAGCCTTGTGGAGGTCCACAATTTTGTCTCTGGTATCTTAAGACAGCTCTTTGGTCTTGCCCATGGTAGTAGTTGGCTTCTTACTGACTGGGGTGGACAGGTGTCTTTAAAGAGCTCAGACAGGTGCTACTAAGTTAGATTTATGAGTGGAGTAGAGATGGACTTTTTAGAGGCACAGTAACAGGTCTTTTCAGAGACAGAATTCTTGCTATTTCTCAGGTGTTCAAATACTTATGTTCAGCAGTGCAAAACAAATAAATTCTTTAAAAATCATACAATGTGTTTTACTTATTTTTCTTTTATAATTCTGTCTCTCAGTGGGGTGGCGAAATGTGAATTTCAGACCCCTCCATGATTTCTAAGTCACAGGGTGTTAAAATACTTCTGTTCCTCACTATATATATATATATATTGGTAAGGCTGATTAGTCAGCCTGCATTTGTGGGAGGGGCGGAGGCTCTTCATATACGAGCCACAGACTCACTCACAGGTGTGTGTTCTCAGGTGCACAGGCCGCATGTTACCTTGTCTGTCCAGGTTCAGCCACGGCTGATACTATATGTTTTTGTCTTGTTACCTGGATCGCTCAGGCTGAGTTAAATGTTGTATGTCACCTGGATCGCCAAGGTTCAGCCACTGCAGATACTGGCTATGTCATTTGTCTTGTTACCTGGATCATCCAGGCCGAGTTACATGTTGTATGCCTCCTGGGTCGGCCAGGCCAGGTTAAGTGTTGTATGTCACCTGGATCGTCCAGGTTCAGCCACTGCAGATACCGGCTATGTCATTTGTCTTGTTAACTGGATTACCCAGGCCGAGTTACATGTGTGTTACCTGGATCGCCTAGGCAGAGTTAAATGTTGTATGTCACCTGGGTCGTCCAGGTCGCGTTAAATGTTGTATGTCACCTGGATCGTCCAGGCCGCATTAAATGTTGTATGTCACCTGGATCGCCCAGGCCGAGTTAAATGTTGTCACCTGGATCGCCCAGGCCGAGTTAAATGTTGTATGTCACCTGGATCGCCCAGGCCAAGTTAAATGTTGTCACCTGGATCGTCCAGGCCACGTTGAATGTTGTATGTCACCTGGATCGTCCAGGCCACGTTAAATGTTGTATGTCACCTGGATCGTCCAGGCCGCGTTAAATGTTGTATGTCACCTGGATCGTCCAGGCCGAGTTAAATGTTGTATGTCACCTGGATCGTCCAGGCCGAGTTAAATGTTGTATGTCACCTGGATCGTCCAGGTCGCGTTAAATGTTGTATGTCACCTGGATCGTCCAGGCCACGTTAAATGTTGTATGTCACCTGGATCACCCAGGCCGAGTTACATGTTGTATGCCTCCTGGATCGCCCAGGCCGAGTTACATGTTGTATGCCTCCTGGATCACCCAGGCCGAGTTACATGTTGTATGCCTCCTGGATCGCCCAGGCCACGTTAAGTGTTGTATGTAACCTGGATCGTCCAGGTTCAGCCACTGCAGATACCGGCTATGTCATTTGTCTTGTTACCTGGATCACCCAGGCCGAGTTACATGTTGTGTGTTACCTGGATCGCCCAGGCAGAGTTAAATGTTGTATGTCACCTGGATCGTCCAGGTCGCGTTAAATGTTGTATGTCACCTGGATCGTCCAGGCCACGTTAAATGTTGTATGTCACCTGGATCACCCAGGCCGAGTTACATGTTGTGTGCCTCCTGGATCGCCCAGGCCGAGTTACATGTTGTATGCCTCCTGGATCACCCAGGCCGAGTTACATGTTGTATGCCTCCTGGATCGCCCAGGCCACGTTAAGTGTTGTATGTAACCTGGATCGTCCAGGTTCAGCCACTGCAGATACCGGCTATGTCATTTGTCTTGTTACCTGGATCACCCAGGCCGAGTTACATGTTGTGTGTTACCTGGATCGCCCAGGCAGAGTTAAATGTTGTATGTCACCTGGATCGTCCAGGTCGCGTTAAATGTTGTATGTCACCTGGATCGTCCAGGCCACGTTAAATGTTGTATGTCACCTGGATCACCCAGGCCGAGTTACATGTTGTGTGCCTCCTGGATCGCCCAGGCCGAGTTACATGTTGTATGCCTCCTGGATCACCCAGGCCGAGTTACATGTTGTATGCCTCCTGGATCGCCCAGGCCACGTTAAGTGTTGTATGTAACCTGGATCGTCCAAGTTCAGCCACTGCAGATACCGGCTATGTCATTTGTCTTGTTACCTGGATCACCCAGGCCGAGTTACATGTTGTGTGTTACCTGGATCGCCCAGGCAGAGTTAAATGTTGTATGTCACCTGGGTCGTCCAGGCCGCGTTAAATGTTGTATATCACCTGGATCGTCCAGGCCGCATTAAATGTTGTATGTCACCTGGATCGTCCAGGCCACATTAAATGTTGTATGCCACCTGGATTGTCCAGGCCGCATTAAATGTTGTATGTCACCTGGATCGTCCAGGCCGCATTAAATGTTGTATGTCACCTGGATCGCCCAGGCCGAGTTAAATGTTGTCACCTGGATCGTCCAGGCCACGTTGAATGTTGTATGTCACCTGGATCACCCAGGCCGAGTTACATGTTGTATGCCTCCTGGATCGCCCAGGCCGAGTTACATGTTGTATGCCTCCTGGATCACCCAGGCCGAGTTAAATGTTGTATGCCTCCTGGATCGCCCAGGCCACGTTAAGTGTTGTATGTCACCTGGATCGTCCAGGTTCAGCCACTGCAGATACCGGCTATGTCATTTGTCTTGTTACCTGGATCACCCAGGCCGAGTTACATGTTGTGTGTTACCTGGATCGCCCAGGCAGAGTTAAATGTTGTATGTCACCTGGGTCGTCCAGGTCGCGTTAAATGTTGTATGTCACCTGGATCGTCCAGGCCGCATTAAATGTTGTATGTCACCTGGATCGCCCAGGCCGAGTTAAATGTTGTCACCTGGATCGCCCAGGCCACGTTAAATGTTGTATGTCACCTGGATCGCCCAGGCCACGTTAAATGTTGTCACCTGGATCGTCCAGGCCACGTTGAATGTTGTATGTCACCTGGATCGTCCAGGCCACGTTAAATGTTGTATGTCACCTGGATCGTCCAGGCCGTGTTAAATGTTGTATGTCACCTGGATCGTCCAGGCCGAGTTAAATGTTGTATGTCACCTGGATCGTCCAGGTTCAGCCACTGCAGATACCGGCTATGTCATTTGTCTTGTTACCTGGATCACCCAGGCCGAGTTACATGTTGTGTGTTACCTGGATCGCCCAGGCAGAGTTAAATGTTGTATGTCACCTGGATCGTCCAGGTCGCGTTAAATGTTGTATGTCACCTGGATCGTCCAGGCCGCATTAAATGTTGTATGTCACCTGGATCGTCCAGGCCGCGTTAAATGTTGTATGTCACCTGGATTGTCCAGGCCGAGTTAAATGTTGTATGTCACCTGGATCGCCTAGGTCGAGTTAAATGTTGTCACCTGTATCGTCCAGGCCACGTTGAATGTTGTATGTCACCTGGATCATCCAGGCCACGTTGAAAGTTGTGTCACCTGGATCGTCCAGGCCACGTTAAATGTTGTATGTCACCTGGATCGTCCAGGCCACGTTAAATGTTGTATGTCACCTGGATCGTCCAGGCCACGTTGAAAGTTGTGTCACCTGGATCGTCCAGGCCATGTTAAATGTTGTATGTCACCTGGATCGTCCAGGCCGTGTTAAATGTTGTATGTCACCTGGATCGTCCAGGCCGCGTTAAATGTTGTATGTCACCTGGATTGTCCAGGCCGAGTTAAATGTTGTATGTCACCTGGATCGCCTAGGTCGAGTTAAATGTTGTCACCTGTATCGTCCAGGCCACGTTGAATGTTGTATGTCACCTGGATCGTCCAGGCCACGTTGAAAGTTGTGTCACCTGGATCGTCCAGGCCACGTTAAATGTTGTATGTCACCTGGATCGTCCAGGCCACGTTAAATGTTGTATGTCACCTGGATCGCCCAGGTTCAGCTACTGCAGATACCATGCTATGTCTTTTGTCTTGTTACCTGGATCGCCCAGGACAAGCTAAATGTTGGGTGACAATTGGACCGCCAGGTTCAGCCATTGCTGACACTACGCTATATGTCATGTTTTGTTGTTAGAATAAGTCTCTGCCATACCCCACTATCGGTATATCGGGTTTACTCTACTCTCACTCAGAGCTGCGTTCACACGTCCTATACTACTACAGGTTCTTTCCAGGCCCATTTCAAGAACTGCATTCATGTCGCTGTTACATCTATGTTATGCTCCGTTCACAACCAGAGCTGCTGTTATACCAAATTTCATGCTCTGCTTATACCCAGAGTTGTGTTCACACTTCTACTGCTACACCAGGTCGTATACCCCACTCACCAAAGCCGCTTTCCATGTCTGCTGTCACATCAAGTTAATATTCCGTTCACATCCAAAGCTGCGTCCGCATGTCTGCTTTTACATCTTGTCCTATACTCCATGTACTACTAGAGCTGCGTTCACGTGTCTGCTTTCGCATCACGTCAATACTCTGCTCACTTTTAAGTTGCATTCATACGTCTGCTTATACCATGCTTTTCATGCGCTACCCATACTCGGAGCTGCGCCCATACCATGTTTTTTAGGTACCACTCACATCCAAAGCTCCATTCACCCATTTGTTGTTACATCATGTGTTGTACTCTGCTTCCACTCAAAGATGCATTCTCCTGTTCATTGCTAAGTCATGGTTTTACTCAACCGCGGCAGTCTGCACCCACCGCTCTGGTTCTTTAATCCTGGTTCATATTCACTCAGACTGGTCTCCTTTTACTTCTGGTTTGTATTCACTCAGATTGGTCTCCTGCCCCAGTTCACCAAACAGCTCCTCAGCGGAGGTCAGTGGGCCAATAGGAGTAAGTTTCCTGCTATGTTTTCACAAGCTGTTCATTTGTTTGTCACAATAAGAGACTTCTCTTAGCGAACTTGCAATGCCTCAGGCTCTTGTTTTTCTCCCATCTCTGTTTCAATTTCATGTTTACGTTTATGGTTCGCGGTGGTTAGTGTTTTATGTATGCACGTGCTTCGGATTACTAATGTCTATATTTTCAGCGCCTGTTGGCAGGTTATGTTCCTTAGGCAGCCTTCTAGCCAATCCAATCATTCAAGCCTCTGCATATCCTATCAGGTCCGGCTTACGTTTTAATTACGTCACCGCAATGTCATCCCTCTAGCTTCGGGGGCCTCTGGTCGGGGGCCCTATGATTGATCCGGCCTCATGGCTACGGGGGCCCCTTGACTGTTTTTCATGTTTTGTTTTGTTTGTTAGGGGTACGACATGGTTGTAGGCTGGTTAGTGTCCCAGGTTTGCTGTTGGAGGGGGTCCCCAAGGCATTCTGGTGCGGCATAAGTGTTTAAAAAAAAAACAAATAAAAAAAACATAAGAGGCTCGCCCGAGTGTCTGTTCGCTTATAGGACCTCACGATTGGCACCGACACTTGTAGTTCGCACGGCCACCTGATACTTTTTTCTCGCACGCATGGCTTCTGCCATATGAGTCTCGTACGCATGGCTTCTGCCATATGAGTCTCGCACGCATGGCTTCTGCCATATGAGTCTCGCACGCATGGCTTCTGCCATATGAGTCTCGCACGCATGGCTTCTGCCATATGAGTCTCGCACGCATGGCTTCTGCCATATGAGTCTCGCACGCATGGCTTCTGCCATATGAGTCTCGCACGCATGGCTTCCGCCATATGAGTCTCGCACGCATGGCTTCCGCCATATGGGTCTCGCACGCATGGCTTCCGCCATATGGGACTCGCACGCATGGCTCCCGCCATATGGGACTTGCATGCATGGCTCCCGCCATATGGGACTCGCACGCATGGCTCCCGCCATAAGGGACTCGCACGCATGGCTCCCGCCATAAGGGACTCGCACGCATGGCTCCCGCCATAAGGGACTCGCACGCATGGCTCCCGCCATAAGGGACTCGCACGCATGGCTCCCACCATAAGGGACTCGCACGCATGGCTCCCGCCATAAGGGACTCGCACGCATGGCTCCCGCCATAAGGTTATCGAGTCCCGGTTGATTACTAAACCCGTTGGGTTAAGCCCCAGTCTTTTCCCCAGCCGTCCTCAATTCTAAGGTTCGCACCCCGACGGCTGCCCGGCCCCATGGGCCCCTGGTGGTTGCTTCGGCCCCATGGCTTCAGGGGTCCGACCAATGGTTGTCTGTGCCTTTTTACCACGACCAGGAATTCATTTTCGCCGGTGGCTTCCAATTGCATTCCCTCACTCATGGGAGGGCATAGACAGAATCTTGTATATTATGGCCTCATAGCTTTTTGTCGCACTAACCTCAGACTCCCTACAACCACGTTAAATTGGGTTTTGGACAAGGTTCAGCATTTCCTCACAGTAGAAGATTCGGATAGTAGGTCGGTCTTCACGTCTCAAGCGTTAAAACAATTCTCAGGGGCACACAGTAGAACAACGCGCGGACCACGGCTAGCAGATAGCTGTTGTCTGGGGAACTATTCAAGGATTCTCTTCCTAGTCTAGGCAGTTAGGTTTCGGTCCCACGATCTCCTGAGGCTGGGGCATTGCCAGTACTCACACTAGAACCAAAACTTTACAATGTTCAGTTGGTTTTCATGATCCATTTCACAATGTATTCCTGGTCCTCCATTCCGCTTTGGGGCAGTATCCGCAATATTGAGCATCATGTCTTTGGCCTTGTCATCCACAAGATGGGTTGTAGGTCTCCTTCTGGCCTTGCCTCATACACCCCGAATTTTTTGCTCTAGATCCCTGACACCTTGCAGTTGGCTTGGGGATTAGTTTGCACATGCCATTAGAGTTCCTTTTCTACCCTACTTGGCTTGGTTTTTGCCCACTTACTGGCCTACCCACGATCATGGCTTAGGGCACACAACAAGCCATTTAGTCAGGTCAGCTAAGACACGCCTAGCTGGGTTAGGTTGTTCCCATTGTTTCTCTCCTTAGGGTTCTTCGGATATCTCTTGGCCGTAGCCATGACCACAAGTTGGTAAGGCTTATTAGTCAGCCTGCATTTGTGGGAGGGGCGGAGGCTCTTCATATACGAGCCACAGCCTCACTCACAGGTGTGTGTTCTCAGGTGCCCCACCCTCCCTCCCTTATCTTCTCATTTCCACAGGGTATGCCCACTTACAGGCCTACCCACGATCATGGCTTAGGGCACACAACAAGCCATTTAGTCAGGTCAGCTAAGACACGCCTAGCTGGGTTAGGTTGTTCCCGTTGTTTCTCTCCTTAGGGTTCTTCGGATATCTCTTGGCCGTAGCCATGACCACAAATATATATATTTACCTAACCCAATTCTCTTATAGCCAAAGAAGAGAAAACACAATAATGGGGTAATGGTACTGTGTATATGCATGCATGCTCTTTTTATATTTTTCAGGTGATGCATCATCGTGGCAAGAGTGCATCGAGGACTAATATTAAAGCAGGGGGTGCAGTGTCCTAAAGCACACTGCTTAATACTGTGATTGTGTTTTTTCTGTAAATTGTGCTTGTATAGGAGTTCCAATAAAGTTGCATAGGGAGGGGGAGGTTCTAATAAGCCTCCCAGTTCTGACTACGCACTGCTCAAAGTACAGAGGAGAAGTAGAAGGTCAGTGTGTGTGATGTCTGACCTCAGAAGCCATTTTGGAGAGTTATCCAAACTCCATAGTTAGTTCCATGTACCAGCCTATAGAAGGGAAAGATTACAAAGGAACCAGGCAACTCAGAGAGGGAGAGAGAAAATTGGCAAAGGAAGGTAACTTTCATTTATCAGGCTCTAGTCTTCTTTGCATTAGGTGGAGAGATTCTAAGCTAAAAGCTACCCACTAGGGATGAGCGAACTCGAACTGTATAGTTCGGGTTCGTACCGAATTTTGGGGTGTCCGTGACACGGATCCGAACCCGGACATTTTCGTAAAAGTCCGGGTTCGGGTTCGGTGTTCGTCGCTTTCTTGGCGCTTTTGTGACGCTTTCTTGGCGCTTTTTGAAAGGCTGCAAAGCAGCCAATCAACAAGCGTCATACTACTTGCCCCAAGAGGCCGTCACAGCCATGCCTACTATTGGCATGGCTGTGATTGGCCAGAGCACCATGTGACCCAGCCTCTATTTAAGCTGGAGTCACATAGCGCTGCCCGTCACTCTGCTCTGATTAGCGTAGGGAGAGGTTGCGGCTGCGACAGTAGGGCGAGATTAGGCAGATTAACTCCTCCAAAGGACTTGATTAATCGATCGATCTGCAGCTGTGCATCATTGAGCTGCTGAAATTCAATTGCTCACTGTTTTTAGGCTGCCCAGACCGTTTGTCAGTCACTTTTTTCTGGGGTGATCGGCGGCCATTTTGTGTCTTGTGGTGCGCCAGCACAAGCTGCGACCAAGTGCATTTAACCCTCAATGGTGTGGTTGTTTTTTGGCTAAAGCCTACATCACATCAGGGTGAAGCTGTCACACCAAGTGCATTTAACCAGCAATAGTCTGTTTATTTTTTGGCCATATACTACATCAGGGGCAAGCTGCGCCTGTCACCAAGTGCATTTAACCCTCAATGGTGTGGTTGTTTTTTGGCTGAAGCCTACATCAGGGTGAAGCTGTCACACCAAGTGCATTTAACCAGCAATAGTCTGTTAATTTTTTGGCCATATACTACATCAGGGGCAAGCTGCGCCTGTCACCAAGTGCATTTAACCCTCAGTAGTGTGGTTGGTCAAGCTATCACACCAAGTGCATTTAACCAGCAATAGTCTGTTCATTTTTTGGCCATATACTACATCAGAGGCAAGCTGCGCCCGTCACCAAGTGCATTTAACCCTCAGTAGTGTGGTTGGTCAAGCTGTCACACCAAGTGCATTTAACCAGCAATAGTCTGTTAATTTTTTGGCCATATACTACATCAGGGGCAAGCTGCGCCCGTCACCAAGTGCATTTAACCCTCAGTAGTGTGGTTGGTCAAGCTGTCACACCAAGTGCATTTAACCAGCAATAGTCTGTTCATTTTTTGGCCATATACTACATCAGGGGCAAGCTGCGCCTGTCACCAAGTGCATTTAACCCTCAATGGTGTGGTTGTTTTTTGGCTAAAGCCTACATCAGGGTGAGGCCTCTTTCACACTACCGTTTTTTTTTTCCGTTTTGCGGTCCGTTTTTTGCGTTCCGTATATGGTCCGTATACGGAACCATTCATTTCAATGGTTCCGCAAAAAAACGGAATGTGTTCCGTATGCATTCCGTTTCCGTATTTCCGTTTTTCCGTTCCGTTGAAAAGATAGAACATGTCCAATATTTGGCTGCAAATCACAGTCCGTGGCTCCATTCAAGTCAATGGGTCCGCAAAAAAAAACGGAACACATACGGAAATGCATCCGTATGTCTTCCGTATCCGTTCCGTTTTTTGCGGAACCATCTATTGAAAATGTTATGCCCAGCCCAATTTTTTCTATATAATTACTGTATACTGTATATGCCATACGGAAAAATGGAACGGAACAACGGAACGGAAACGGAACCACAACGGAAGCAAAAAACGGAACAACGGATCCGTGAAAAACGGAACGCAAACCACTGAATTCAACATACTGTAGTGTGAAAGAGGCCTGAAGCTGTCACATCAAGTGCATTTAACCAGCAATAGTCTGTTCATTTTTTGGCCATATACTACATCAGGGGCAAGCTGCGCCCGTCACCAAGTGCATTTAACCCTCAGTAGTGTGGTTGGTCAAGCTGTCACACCAAGTGCATTTAACCAGCAATAGTCTGTTCATTTTTTGGACATATACTACATCAGGGGCAAGCTGCGCCTGTCACCAAGTGCATTTAACCCTCAATGGTGTGGTTGTTTTTTGGCTAAAGCCTACATCAGGGTGAAGCTGTCACACCAAGTGCATTTAACCAGCAATAGTCTGTTCATTTTTTGGCCATATACTACATCAGGGGCAAGCTGCGCCCGTCACCAAGTGCATTTAACTCTCAGTAGTGTGGTTGGTCAAGCTGTCACACCAAGTGCATTTAACCAGCAATAGTCTGTTAATTTTTTGGCCATATACTACATCAGGGGCAAGCTGCGCCCGTCACCAAGTGCATTTAACCAGCAATAGTGTAGTTATTTTTTGGACATATCCCAGTCTAATTCTGTCAGTAAATCCATACCGGTCACCCAGCGCCTAAATACTAGGCCTCAAATTTATATCCCGCTAAATCTGTCGTTACCGCTGTACTGTTGTGGCTGGGCAAGTTATTTAGTTTCCGTCAAAGCACATTTTTTGTTCTGGGTTGGAATACAATTCCAAATTTAGCAATTTCATAATTTAGTGGTTTCTGCTATATCAGAGCTATTTGAAATCTATCCCTAAAAGGGTATATAATATTCAAGGTGCACATAGGGTCATTCAGAATAACTTCACACACACGCTACTGTGCATTTCCAAGTCTAATTCTGTTAGTAAATCCATACCGGTCACCCAGCGCCTAAATAAATACTAGGCCTCAAATTTATATCCCGCTAAATCTGTCGTTACCGCTGTACTGTTGTGGCTGGGCAAGTTATTTAGTGTCCGTCAAAGCACATTTTTTGTTTTGGGTTGAAATACAATTCCAAATTTAGCAATTTCATAATTTAGTGGTTTCTGCTATATCAGAGCTATTTGAAATCTATCCCTAAAAGGGTATATAATATTCAAGGTGCACATAGGGTCATTCAGAATAACTTCACACACACGCTACTGTGCATTTCCAAGTCTATTTCTGTTAGTAAATCCATACCGGTCACCCAGCGCCTAAATACTAGGCCTCAAATTTATATCCCGCTAAATCTGTCGTTACCGCTGTACTGCTGTGGCTGGGCAAGTTATTTAGTGTCCGTCAAAGCACATTTTTTGTTCTGGGTTGAAATACAATTCCAAATTTAGCAATTTCATAATTTAGTGGTTTCTGCTATATCAGAGCTATTTGAAATCTATCCCTAAAAGGGTATATAATATTCAAGGTGCACATAGGGTCATTCAGAATAACTTCACACACACGCTACTGTGCATTTCCAAGTCTAATTCTGTCAGTAAATCCATACCGGTCACCCAGCGCCTAAATACTAGGCCTCAAATGTATATTCAGCAGAATTTGAATACAATACATTGGGCCAAATAATATTTTTGTTGTTGTGGTGAACCATAACAATGAGGAAAACATCTAGTAAGGGTCGCGGACGTGGACATGGTCGTGGTGGTGTTAGTGGACCCTCTGGTGCTGGGAGAGGACGTGGCCGTTCTGCCACATCCACACGTCCTAGTGTACCAACTACCTCAGGTCCCAGTAGCCGCCAGAATTTACAGCGATATATGGTGGGGCCCAATGCCGTTCTAAGGATGGTAAGGCCTGAGCAGGTACAGGCATTAGTCAATTGGGTGGCCGACAGTGGATCCAGCACGTTCACATTATCTCCCACCCAGTCTTCTGCAGAAAGCGCACAGATGGCGCCTGAAAACCAACCCCTTCAGTCTGTCACATCACCCCCATGCATATCAGGGAAACTGTCTGAGCCTCAAGTTATGCAGCAGTCTCTTATGCTGTTTGAAGACTCTGCTGGCAGGGTTTCCCAAGGGCATCCACCTAGCCCTTCCCCAGCGGTGGAAGACATAGACTGCACTGACGCACAACCACTTATGTTTCCTGATGATGAGGACATGGGAATACCACCTCAGCATGTCTCTGATGATGACGAAACACAGGTGCCAACTGCTGCGTCTTTCTGCAGTGTGCAGACTGAACAGGAGGTCAGGGATCAAGACTGGGTGGAAGACGATGCAGGGGACGGTGAGGTCCTAGACCCCACATGGAATGAAAGGTCGTGCCACTGACTTTCACAGTTCGGAGGAAGAGGCAGTGGTGAGACCGAGCCAACAGCGTAGCAAAAGAGGGAGCAGTGGGCAAAAGCAGAACACCCGCCGCCAAGAGACTCCGCCTGCTACTGACCACCGCCATCTGGGACCGAGCACCCCAAAGGCAGCTTCAAGGAGTTCCCTGGCATGGCACTTCTTCAAACAATGTGCTGACGACAAGACCCGAGTGGTTTGCACGCTGTGCCATCAGAGCCTGAAGCGAGGCATTAACGTTCTGAACCTGAGCACAACCTGCATGACCAGGCACCTGCATGCAAAGCATGAACTGCAGTGGAGTAAACACCTTAAAACCAAGGAAGTCACTCAGGCTCCCCCTGCTACCTCTTCTGCTGCTGCCGCCTCGGCCTCTTCTGCTGCTGCCGCCTCGGCCTCTTCCTCCGCCTCTGGAGGAACGTTGGCACCTGCCGCCCAGCAAACAGGGGATGTACCACCAACACCACCACCACCTCCGTCACCAAGCGTCTCAACCATGTCACATGGCAGCGTTCAGCTCTCCATCTCACAAACATTTGAGAGAAAGCGTAAATTCCCACCTAGCCACCCTCGATCCCTGGCCCTGAATGCCAGCATTTCTAAACTACTGGCCTATGAAATGCTGTCATTTAGGCTGGTGGACACAGACAGCTTCAAACAGCTCATGTCGCTTGCTGTCCCACAGTATGTTGTTCCCAGCCTCCACTACTTCTCCAAGAGAGCCGTGCCTTCCCTGCACAACCAAGTATCCGATAAAATCAAGTGTGCACTGCGCAACGCCATCTGTAGCAAGGTCCACCTAACCACAGATACGTGGACCAGTAAGCACGGCCAGGGACGCTATATCTCCCTAACTGCACACTGGGTAAATGTAGTGGCAGCTGGGCCCCAGGCGGAGAGCTGTTTGGCGCACGTCCTTCCGCCGCCAAGGATCGCAGGGCAACATTCTTTGCCTCCTGTTGCCACCTCCTCCTTCTCGGCTTCCTCCTCCTCTTCTTCCACCTGCTCATCCAGTCAGCCACACACCTTCACCACCAACTTCAGCACAGCCCGGGGTAAACGTCAGCAGGCCATTCTGAAACTCATATGTTTGGGGGACAGGCCCCACACCGCACAGGAGTTGTGGCGGGGTATAGAACAACAGACCGACGAGTGGTTGCTGCCGGTGAGCCTCAAGCCCGGCCTGGTGGTGTGTGATAATGGGCGAAATCTCGTTGCAGCTCTGGGACTAGCCAATTTGATGCACATCCCTTGCTTGGCGCATGTGCTGAATTTGGTGGTGCAGAAGTTCATTCACAACTACCCCGACATGTCAGAGCTGCTGCATAAAGTGCGGGCCGTCTGTTCGCGCTTCCGGCGTTCACATCCTGCTGCTGCTCGCCTGTCTGCGCTACAGCGTAACTTCGGCCTTCCCGCTCACCGCCTCATATGCGACGTGCCCACCAGGTGGAACTCCACCTTGCACATGCTGGACAGACTGTGCGAGCAGCAGCAGGCCATAGTGGAGTTTCAGCTGCAGCACGCACGGGTCAGTCGCACTACATAACAGCACCACTTCAACACCAATGACTGAGCCTCCATGCGAGACCTGTGTGCCCTGTTGCGCTGTTTCGAGTACTCCACCAACATGGCCAGTGGCGATGACGCCGTTATCAGCATTACAATACCACTTCTATGTCTCCTTGAGAAAACACTTAGGGCGATGATGGAAGAGGAGGTGGCCCAGGAGGAGGAGGAGGAGGAGGAGGAGGAGGAAGAGGGGTCATTTTTAGCACTTTCAGGCCAGTCTCTTCAAAGTGACTCAGAGGGAGGTTTTTGGCAACAGCAGAGGCCAGGTACAAATGTGGCCAGCCAGGGCCCACTACTGGAGGACGAGGAGGACGAGGATGAGGAGGAGGTGGAGGAGGATGAGGATGAAGCATGGTCACAGCGGGGTGGCACCCAACGCAGCTCGGGTCCATCACTGGTGCGTGGCTGGGGGGAAAGGCAGGACGATGACGATACGCCTCCCACAGAGGACAGCTTGTCCTTACCCCTGGGCAGCCTGGCACACATGAGCGACTACATGCTGCAGTGCCTGCGCAACGACAGCAGAGTTGCCCACATTTTATCCTGTGCGGACTACTGGGTTGCCACCCTGCTGGATCTACGCTACAAAGACAATGTGCCCACCTTACTTCCTGCACTGGAGCGTGATAGGAAGATGCGCGAGTACAAGCGCACGTTGGTAGACGCGCTACTGAGAGCATTCCCAAATGTCACAGGGGAACAAGTGGAAGCCCAAGGCCAAGGCAGAGGAGGAGCAAGAGGTCACCAAGGCAGCTGTGTCACGGCCAGCTCCTCTGAGGGCAGGTTTAGCATTGCAGAGATGTGGAAAAGTTTTGTCAACACGCCACAGCTAACTGCACCACCACCTGATACGCAACGTGTTAGCAGGAGGCAACATTTCACTAACATGGTGGAACAGTACGTGTGCACACCCCTCCACGTACTGACTGATGGTTCAGCCCCATTCAACTTCTGGGTCTCTAAATTGTCCACGTGGCCAGCCTTTTATGCCTTGGAGGTGCTGGCCTGCCCGGCGGCCAGCGTTTTGTCTGAATGTGTATTCAGCACGGCAGGGGGCGTCATTACAGAAAAACGCAGCCGCCTGTCTACAGCCAATGTGGACAAGCTGACGTTCATAAAAATGAACCAGGCATGGATCCCAAAGGACCTGTCCGTCCCTTGTCCAGATTAGACATTAACTACCTCCCCTTAACCATATATTATTGGACTCCAGGGCACTTCCTCATTCAATCCTATTTTTATTTTCATTTTACCATTATATTGCGAGGCTACCCATAGTTGAATGAACCTCTCCTCTGTCTGGGTGCCTGGGCCTAAATATATGCCAATGGACTGTTCCAATGTTGGGTGACGTGAAGCCTGATTCTCTGCTATGACATGCAGACTAATTTTCTGCTGACATGAAGCCAGATCCTCTGTTACGGGACCTCTCTCCTCTGCCTGGGTGCTGGGCCTAAATATCTGACAATGGACTGTTGCAGTGGTGGCTGACGTGAAGCCTGATTTTCTGCTATGACATGCAGACTGATTCTCTGCTGACATGAAGCCAGATCCTCTGTTACAGAACCTCTCTCCTCTGCCTGTGTGCTGGGCCTAAATATATGCCAATGGACTGTTGCAGTGGTGGCTGACGTGAAGCCTCATTCTCTGCTATGACATGCAGACTAATTCTCTGCTGACATGAAGCCAGATTGTCTGTTACGGGACCTCTCTCCTCTGCCTGGGTGCTGGGCCTAAATTTATGAAAATGGACTCTTACAGTGGTGGGTGACGTGAAGCCTGATTCTCTGCTATGATATGAAGACTGATTCTCTGCTGAAATGAAGCCAGATTGTCTGTTACGGGACCTCTCTCCTCTGCCTGGGTGCTGGGCCTAAATTTATGAAAATGGACTCTTACAGTGGTGGGTGACGTGAAGCCTGATTCTCTGCTATGATATGAAGACTGATTCTCTGCTGACATGAAGCCAGATTGTCTGTTACGGGACCTCTCTCCTCTGCCTGGGTGCTGGGCCTAAATATATGCCAATGGACTGTTGCAGTGGTGGCTGACGTGAAGCCTCATTCTCTGCTATGACATGCAGACTAATTCTCTGCTGACATGAAGCCAGATTGTCTGTTACGGGACCTCTCTCCTCTGCCTGGGTGCTGGCCTAAATATGCAGCATACGGGTAGGCTACCCGACACTGCTAGATTTCAATGTGTAGTTCCCTTTAAGCCAGCCAGGCCGGTTACCGGCAATCCTTATCACAGCCAGCAGAGGGAGCCCCCAGTTCAGTATAAATAGGCTAGGGCCTAGCTCAGGAGCAGAGAAGTTTCCAGACTCAGTGCAGAGAGGGTTCCCCTCCTGAGTCCGTATGCATAGAAGTCAGAAGGGTATAGCTAAACAGCCTGAAGACACAGAATACCACAGAGGCCAATCTGATAAAGCAAGAGGTACTCAAGATAACACAAGATAACAGAGGAGGTACTAGATAAAGACAGCTTCAAGGGTACGCCAGCTATAGGGCATTGGACCTTGGAGGATAAGTCACATGTTTCAGGACCAGTCAGGAATAGTGTGCAAGCCGCCTGTACTGCATCTCCTGTAATTAACACTCTGTAAAGAACATTGCTAAAACCGGCCATTCTGTACTTCTAAGAACCAACTGTATTCAAATAGAAACCAACTGTCTTCCATGGAACTGCGCTTCCAACTGCGTCCATGTATGATTATCACTGACATTCAGTAAAGTTCCAGTTTTGGTTGGCTATCCCGTGGTTGCTTCATTCTTCTACATTACTATACACGGCGTGTCACCGTTTAATTGACACTGGCGTCACGAACATTAAATACCTGCCTGTTCCGGTATCTGACCAGAATTGAAGACGACAGTGGATCCCAGGTTAGTGGGTAAATCTGCACTACAAAGCCCAGCATACACTACTGACCCCCTGGGACACTGCAAATATATGCCAATGGACTGTTGCAGTGGTGGCTGACGTGAAGCCTCATTCTCTGCTATGACATGCAGACTAATTCTCTTCTGACATGAAGCCAGATTGTCTGTTACGGGACCTCTCTCCTCTGCCTGGGTGCTGGGCCTAAATTTATGAAAATGGACTCTTACAGTGGTGGGTGACGTGAAGCCTGATTCTCTGCTATGATATGAAGACTGATTCTCTGCTGACATGAAGCCAGATTGTCTGTTACGGGACCTCTCTCCTCTGCCTGGGTGCTGGGCCTAAATTTATGAAAATGGACTCTTACAGTGGTGGGTGACGTGAAGCCTGATTCTCTGCTATGATATGAAGACTGATTCTCTGCTGACATGAAGCCAGATTGTCTGTTACGGGACCTCTCTCCTCTGCCTGGGTGCTGGGCCTAAATATATGCCAATGGACTGTTGCAGTGGTGGCTGACATGAAGCCTCATTCTCTGCTATGACATGCAGACTAATTCTCTGCTGACATGAAGCCAGATTGTCTGTTACGGGACCTCTCTCCTCTGCCTGGGTGCTGGGCCTAAATTTATGAAAATGGACTCTTACAGTGGTGGGTGACGTGAAGCCTGATTCTCTGCTATGATATGAAGACTGATTCTCTGCTGACATGAAGCCAGATTGTCTGTTACGGGACCTCTCTCCTCTGCCTGGGTGCTGGGCCTAAATTTATGAAAATGGACTCTTACAGTGGTGGGTGACGTGAAGCCTGATTCTCTGCTATGATATGAAGACTGATTCTCTGCTGACATGAAGCCAGATTGTCTGTTACGGGACCTCTCTCCTCTGCCTGGGTGCTGGGCCTAAATATATGCCAATGGACTGTTGCAGTGGTGGCTGACATGAAGCCTCATTCTCTGCTATGACATGCAGACTAATTCTCTGCTGACATGAAGCCAGATTGTCTGTTACGGGACCTCTCTCCTCTGCCTGGGTGCTGGGCCTAAATTTATGAAAATGGACTCTTACAGTGGTGGGTGACGTGAAGCCTGATTCTCTGCTATGATATGAAGACTGATTCTCTGCTGACATGAAGCCAGATTGTCTGTTACGGGACCTCTCTCCTCTGCCTGGGTGCTGGGCCTAAATTTATGAAAATGGACTCTTACAGTGGTGGGTGACGTGAAGCCTGATTCTCTGCTATGACATGAAGACTGATTCTCTACTATGACATGAAGACTGATTCTCTGCTGACATGAAGACAGATCCTCTGTTACGGGACCTCTCTCCTCTGCCTGGGCGCTGGGCCTAAATTTATGACAATGGACTGTTGCAGTGGTGGCTGACGTGAAGCCTGTTTTTCTGCTATGACATGCAGACTGATTCTCTGCTGACATGAAGCCAGATCCCCTGTTACGGGACCTCTCTCCTCTGCCTGGGTGCTGGGCCTAAATATCTGACAATGGACTGTTGCATTGGTGGCTGACGTGAAGCCTGATGCTCTGCTATGACATGCGGACTAATTCTCTGCTGACATGAAGCCAGATTCTCTGTTACGGGACCTCTCTCCTCTGCCTGGGTGCTGGGCAGTAGTTATACTGCCCTGGCAATTTAGGGGCCCATATGTGTGAGAAGTACTTTGCAATCAAAATCTGTAAAAAATGACCGGTGAAATCCGAAAGGTGCACTTTGGAATATGTGCCCCTTTGCCCACCTTGGCATCAAAAAAGTGTCACACATCTGGTATCGCCGTACTCAGGAGAAGTTGGGGAATGTGATTTGCGGTGTCATTTTACATATACCCATGCTGGGTGAGAGAAATATCTTGGCAAAAGACAACTTTTCCCATTTTTTTATACAAAGTTGGCATTTGACCAAGATATTTTTCTCACCCAGCATGGGTATATGTAAAATGACACCCCAAAACACATTGCCCAACTCCTCCTGAGTACGGCGATACCAGATGTGTCACACTTTTTTGCTGCCAAGGTGGGCAAAGGGGCACATATTCCAAAGTGCACCTTTCGGATTTTGCAGGGCATTTTTACACATTTTGATTGCAAAGTTCTTCTCACACATTTGGGCCCCTAAATTGCCAGGGCAGTATAACTACCCCACAAGTGACCCCATTTTGGAAAGAAGACACCCCAAGGTATTCCGTGAGGGGCATGGCGAGTTCCTAGAATTTTTTATTTTTTGTCGCAAGTTAGTGGAATATGAGACTTTGTAAGGAAAAAAGAAAAAAAAAGAAAAATCATCATTTTCCGCTAAATTGTGACAAAAAATAAAAAATTCTAGGAACTCGCCGTGCCCCCCACGGAATACCTTGGGGTGTCTTCTTTCCAAAATGGGGTCACTTGTGGCGTAGTTATACTGCCCTGGCAATTTAGGGGCCCAAATGTGTAAGAAGTACCTTGCAATCAAAATGTGTAAAAAATGGCCTGCGAAATCCGAAAGGTGCCCCTTTGCCCACCTTGGCTGCAAAAAAGTGTCACACATGTGGTATCGCCGTACTCAGAAGAAGTTGGGCAATGTGTTTTGGGGGGTCATTTTACATATACCCATGCTGGGTGAGAGAAATATCTTGGCAAAAGACAACTTTTCCCATTTTTTTATACAAAGTTGGCATTTGACCAAGATATTTCTCTCACCCAGCATGGGTAAATGTAAAATGACACCCCAAAACACATTCCCCAACTTCTCCTGAGTACGGCGATACCACATGTGTGACACTTTTTTGCAGCCTAGATGCGCAAAGGGGCCCAAATTCCTTTTAGGAGGGCATTTTTAGACATTTGGATCCCAGACTTCTTCTCACACTTTCGGGCCCCTAAAAAGCCAGGGCAGTATAAATACCCCACATGTGACCCCACTTTGGAAAGAAGACACCCCAAGGTATTCAATGAGGGGCCTGGCGAGTTCCTAGAATTTATTTTTTTTTGCATAAATTAGCGGATATTGATTTTTATTTTTTATTTTTTCTCACAAAGTCTCACTTTCCGCTAACTTAGGACAAAAATTTCAATCTTTCATGGACTCAATATGCCCCTCACTGAATACCTTGGGGTGTCTTCTTTCCGAAATGGGGTCACATGTGGGGTATTTATACTGCCCTGGCTTTTTAGGGGCCCTAAAGCGTGAGAAGAAGTCTGGAATATAAATGTCTAAAAATGTTTACGCATTTGGATTCCGTGAGGGGTATGGTGCGTCCATGTGAGATTTTATTTTTTGACACAAGTTAGTGGAATATGAGACTTTGTAAGAAAAAACAAAAACAAAAACAAACAAAAAATTTCCGCTAACTTGTGCCAAAAAAAATTTCTGAATGGAGCCTTACCGGGGGGGGGGTGATCAATGACAGGGGGGTGATCAATGACAGGGGGGTGATCACCCATATAGACTCCCTGATCACCCCCCTGTCATTGATCACCCCCCCTGTAAGGCTCCATTCAGACATCCGCATGATTTTTTACGGATCCATGGATCGGATCCACAGAACGCATGCGGACGTCTGAATGGAGCCTTACAGGGGGGTTATCAATGACAGGGGGTGATCAGGGTGATCACCCCCCTGTCACTGATCACCCCCCCCCTGTAAGGCTCCATTCAGACATCCGCATGATTTTTTACGGATCCATGGATACATGGATCGGATCCACAGAACGCATGCGGACGTCTGGAGCCTTACAGGGGGGTTATCAATGACAGGGGGTGATCAGGGTGATCAGGGTGATCACCCCCCTGTCACTGATCACCCCCCCTGTAAGGCTCCATTCAGACATCCGCATGATTTTTTACGGATCCATGGATACATGGATCGGATCCACAAAACGCATGCGGACGTCTGAATGGAGCCTTACAGGGGGGTTATCAATGACAGGGGGTGATCAGGGTAATCAGGGTGATCACCCCCCTGTCACTGATCACCCCCCCTGTAAGGCTCCATTCAGACATCCGCATGATTTTTTACGGATCCATGGATACATGGATCGGATCCACAGAACGCATGCGGACGTCTGAATGGAGCCTTACAGGGGGGTTATCAATGACAGGGGGTGATCAGGGTAATCAGGGTGATCACCCCCCTGTCACTGATCACCCCCCCTGTAAGGCTCCATTCAGACGTCCGCATGATTTTTACGGATCCATGGATACATGGATCGGATCCGTAAAAATCATGCGGACGTCTAAATGGAGCCTTACAGGGGGGTGATCAATGACAGGGGGGTGATCAATGACAGGGGGTGATCAGGGAGTGTATATGGGTGATCACCCGCCTGTCATTGATCACCCCCCTGTAAGGCTCCATTCAGACGTCCGTATGCTTTTTGCGGATCCGATCCATGTATCCGTGGATCCGTAAAAATCATACGGACGTCTGAACGGAGCCTGACAGGGGGGTGATCAATGACAGGGCGGTGATCAATGACAGGGGGGTGATCAGTGAGTTTATATGGGGTGATCATGGGTGATCAGGGGTTTATAAGGGGTTAATAAGTGACGGGGGGGGGGTGTAGTGTAGTGTGGTGTTTGGTGGGACTGTACTGACCTACCTGAGTCCTCTGGTGGTCGATCCTAACAAAAGGGACCACCAGAGGACCAGGTAGGAGGTATATTAGACGCTGTTATGAAAACAGCGTCTAATATACCTGTTAGGGGTTAAAAAATTCGGATCTCCAGCCTGCCAGCGAGCGATCGCCGCTGGCAGGCTGGACATCCACTCGCTTACCTTCCGTTCCTGTGAGCGCGCGCGCCTGTGCGCGCGCGTTCACAGGAAATCTCGCGTCTCGCGAGAAGACGCGTATATGCGTCCAGGAGGAGTAAAGCAACCACCTCCCGGACGCATATACGCGTACAGCGGTCGGGAGGTGGTTAACACTGTACGTCGACCAATGAAGCTGCAAAACACTGAGTAGGACTACTACCTCCATCAGTCCACCGAGCACTCACATACTGCACCTGCGGTCCGGTCCGCTGCACTTGCTCCTAATGTTTTAGAGGGTCACCAGTAGGCCATCAATCATAAATTTTCAAGGGTGTGTATGATGCCCTGCTTTATGTGTAATAAAGGGTGTATTGAAGTGCCGGTTCTTTGTAATTTTTGGCAGCACTTGCATTTTATATACAAGTAAATATACAGGAAAAAATGTTTCCTAACAATATTTCCTCTAAAATCGATTTTATCTTTGGTTTTGTGCGCATTATTGTCAGTCTGTAAAAGTGCCGTACTACTCAGACAACATCGTTCCCAGCAGCGACCTGGGAGTCCAAGATGCAGCCAGACATCCTCCCCATGCTGGTCCCGAACCATTTCAGTGGTGTTTCCATCAATTTCTGACCTTTTCCTGTGAACTAGTGTTGGGCGAGCATGCCCGGCCGAACACTAGCTCGGCTCGAGCATCGCGATACTCGGCACACCGCAGTGCTCGGCCAAATAGCGCGTGTGCTCGAGCGCGATGCTAGAGTCTTCTCCCCGTACGTTTGCTGGCTGCTATGCAGCCAATAAACGTGCAGGTAAGTACTGCCATTCACTGTAATGCCGTAGCCATGTTAGCTGCTGGCATTACAGTGATTGACTGGCCGGAACACGTCATCCGGTGCTATATAGCACCCGATGACACGTGTTCGGCTTAGTATTAGGGCCTACGTGTGCGCATCCTAAATATCAGTGACATTCAATCAGTGTAATTTTTTTTATTAGGCGGTGGTGACAGCGACATTACTTGCACTATACCTCCTGTATAACGTTTGTGCAACCTAAATATCAGTGACATTAATTCAGTGTAATTTTTTATTAAGCAAGAGTTGAAAGCAACATTACTTGTGATATACCTTCTGCTTAACATGTCCGCATCCTATATATCAGTGACATTCATTCAGCGTAATTTTTTATTAGGCAGTGGTGACAGAAACATTACTTGCGCTATACCTCCTGCGTGCACATTTTAAAAATATCTTGTACTTTATTTGCGCATACACTTACAAAACCTGCGCTACTGTGCGTGTGACATACTTGCAAGCATATATACCATTTAATATGCGCAAGGCGAGCAGTAAGGGACGGGGAAGTGGCCGTGCTGCTGATGGTTCACGCAGAGGCTGTGGCCCTGGGCGCGGTGAAACTGTGCCTGCTGCCAGAGCACAAGAAACACACTCATCCACGATACCTAGCTTGATGTCCCAGTTTGCAGGGCGTCGCAGGAAACCACTCTCAAAATCAGACCAGTGCGACCAGGTGGTTGGTTGGATTGCAGCAGATAATGCTTCTAGTCGGTTAAGCACCACCCTGTCTTGGCAAACAAGTGATCCCACACTTGGATATTCCTAGGTGCTGTTTTCATCACCATTCCTTAATTTGGGCCTCTTGCCGGGACATGAGGAGATCTTGTGCACTGATTCCAAAACTCTGAAGCATCCACAGTCACAAGAAGATGACGGTGAGGAACGGCAATTAGTGTTTCACAAGGTGGATGATGATGATGAGGAGACACAGTTGCCAATAAGTCAACCGCAATTAGTGTCTCAAGAGGTTGATGATGAGGTTGAGACACAGTTGTCAATAACTGAGGTTGTTGTTAGTTCAGCAAGTCAGGAGGATGACCAGAGTGAGGAAGTGGAAGATGAGGTGCTGGACAATGAAGTAACTGACCCAACCTGGGAAGGTGGCAAGATGAGCGAGGACAGCAGTACAGACGGGGAAGGATCTGCAGCACCGCAACAGGCTGGAAGAGGCAGTGGGGTGGAAAAAGGGAGAAGGTGGGCACACCAAACAGGCCTGCAACTGTTCCCTGGAGCACCCCCTTGCAGCAATCTCCCTTGCCAAGGGGTAGGTGTTCCACAGTCTGGCGCTTTTTTGAGGAAAGTGAAAACGATAAAATAATTGTCATTTGCAACCTGTGTAATACCAAAATGAGCAGGGGCGTGATCTACCACATGGCATCAAAGTGCCCTAATAGGTGGGCCGAATGCCTGGGTCCACAATAAGTGTCTGCAGGTCACACCACTGCCTCCTCTTCCCCTGTGTTTTACGTGTTGGCCAAACCCCTGTCCAAGACGTAGGCCCGGATGCCTCCCGCCATGCACCCTGACCTTCGCAAGCCCCATCAGCTAGTACATCCACTTTTGTGTCCCAGCGCAGCGTCTATACCCCAGGCCTTTGAACGAAAGCGCAAATACCCAACTAACCACCCACAGACCATAGCACTAAATGGGCAACTTTCCAAATTGCTGGCCCTGGAAATGTTGCCATTTAGGCTTGTGGACACTGAGGCTTTCCGCTGTCTGATGGCAGCGGATGTGCAGTCCCAGCCTATCACCAGCATGTGTCCTGTGACATCACCCATGCCCTGACCAACGCAGTTATTGGGAAGGTCCACTAAATGACTGAAACATGGACAAGTGCTATTGGCCATGGATGCTACATTACTCCGAAGGCACACTGGGTGAACATTGTGGAGGCTGGGAGCGAGTCATACCCTGGGGTGGCACAGGTGGAACAGGCCCTATTTCCATCAGGGTTTCCGCCGCCACCTACGTTAGTGGCTGCAACCCCCCTTCTTTTCATCTGCCTCCTCCTCCACTTCTACCTCTGAATTATCATCTTGCAGCACCAGTCAGAAACCAGTCAGTAGCTGGAAGCAGTGTAGCACTGCAGTGGGCTTGCAGCAACATGCCGTGCTTGAACTGATCTGCTTAGGTGACAAACAGCACACTGCCGCAGAGCTGTGGCAGGGGATAAGGGAACAGACTGAGATGTGGCTCTCACCACTCAAACTACAACCAGGCATGGTTGTGTCTGAAAATAGCTGTAAATTGGTGGCGGCTTTGGAGATCGGCAAGCTCACACACATACCATGCCTAGCTAACGTGTTCAACCTAGTGGTTCAGCGGTTTCTCAAAACCTACCCCAATTTGCCTGAGCTACTGGTGAAGGTGCGCTGCGTGTGTGCCCATTTCCAAAAGTCATCGACAGCTTCCGCCGGTGTGGCAATGCTGCAGCAACGCTTGCAATTGCCAGCTCACCGACTGTTGTGCGACGTGAGCACGCGCTGGAACTCCACGTTTCGCATGTTGGTCAGGCTTTGGGAGCAGCAGAGAGCAGTAGTGGAATACCAGCTGCGAAATGGTCGTCGCCTTTCCAGTCAGCTTCCCGTGACCCTCGCGTGGAACATTTTTGCCAACACCGATTACTGGTTGTTCACCCTTCTCGACCCCTGCTACAAAGAGAACTTCTCATC